>NC_080677.1:7575757-7878787 GCF_030445035.2 Dasypus novemcinctus
TTCTGGTTCTGCTCAGTATGAGCCCTGACTGCTGTAGACATGGTGGGATAAATAGGAATTTCCCTCAGCGTTTTCACTGGCAAGCTTCAAAAGCAATGAAAAAAGATAACATGGTTACCAATCTGAATGCTTTCAAATCAAAAGTCACAAGAGATAAACTGGAATAAAAATAGTTAAGCCCCGGGCAGTGCATGTGACTCAAGGGTTCAGCGCCTGCTTCCCACATGGGAGGTCCCGGGTTTGGTTCCCACTACTTCCTGAAAAAAAAAAAGCAAAACAAATGAAAACCCAACTCAGGGGAACTGACGTGGCCAGTGGTTGAGCTCCTGCTCTCCACATATGAGGCCCCAGGTTCAATCCCTAGCACCAGTACCTAAAAAAAAAAAATAGGTTAAACCCCTCATTTGTGATTAGACAGTTATTACATCAGTTCAAAGTATGGCCATTATCTACATGCATATACATATATGCAGACTAATTTTTCAGTTGTATACAAAGTAGAATTTCATAAACTTTTTCATAATCCAAAAATTTAAGAAAGCATAATATGTAATTAATTAATGACCAGAGACTAGGTTTAAATGTTTCCTGGGTAGGTAGTCATCAAAATTACTTCAGCTTAATATTTTAATAAAATGCCCATCAAGAGGAAATTCACTTCAAAGACAGTGCAGTTAAAGTGTAAGTACAAGTACTGTCAGTGACATTTATATACTCAACAAAATGCAGCAGATTGAAATGTATGGCAACTACATGAACAGTGCAAAGCCAAAATGACTTACCTTGTCTCTGCAATGTTATCTTTGTGGAAGTCTCGTAATAGAGAAGATACTTTGTTCTCAGAATTTTCTTCTAGCAAAAAGGAGAAGAATACTTTCAAAAACTGTTCCACAAAACCCACTATGCTCCTTGGTGAAAGAGCGATGTCTCCCCCATTTTCAAGCTGTGTATGGTTCAGGGCGAGATTAATGAAATCCATTATTTGAAGGTCAGCATTAATTAAATTGGGGGTTGCCTCTTGAGAACTTCCAGCTAAGTTATTGATTGAATTAATCAAGATGCTTTCAAAAAGCAACTGAAGAACTGAGATATTCGTTAGCTGTTCTTGATTTAGCAGATGAGCAGGAATGGAACCATCAAAATTACCTTCCCTAGAAATGTTTTTGAGGTAGCCCAAAAAGGTGGTAATCTCTTTAGCCAACAAAGCCACACCATCAGAAGAACTCTCATTGGTCATAAGAAAAAGCAATGTTTCAATAATTCTGGAGTAATTTTTGTTTGCATATTTATGAAACCAGTTTCTTCTTATGCGTATTAGAAAATCTTCCACAATGTCTAAGGTCTTCAATGATGATGAATTCAGGTATTCCAAAAACTGGGCAAATTGTAAAGTTGCATTTTGAAGAACCACTGAATTTATTGTTTGAATTTCTTGGTTAATTGAAGAGAAAAGGTGTCTGATGCTAATGTCATGCCTTAGGTTTTTCATGGTTTGCTCAAACTCAAACAATGGTTCTTTAACATTGTAAGTTGCTTCCCTTTTTTTAATAAAACTTGATAATGCTTCCAAACTATTACCCGTAAGGTTTGCATTCAGAAACAGCATGAATGGAAAAACTGGAGAATGAGGACTGTTTTCCGAACGCAATCCCTCAGAAATCAATTTTACTATCCTTTCCAAATGTACGAAAGCATTACTTAGAACAGATGCCTCTGTGCCTTCATTCGTGTTAAGGATCTTGTTTAAACCAGCTGGTGTATCAAAAATATTTTCACCTAATGTAACATTTGTGTAGTTGAAACTTTTAAATGTTTCTATAATTTGCAAAGCAACTTTTTTTATGGGACCAGAAGTACAAAGTTCAGAGACAGTGTCATAACTTTGATTTGCAGAAGATAAGATATATGGTGACACCTTATGCCAAAATTCTTGTACAGTCTTCAAAAGTGAACTTTTAATGTGGAAGACTTCACACATCTCTAGAATAATAGAACTCCAGTCCGCAAACTCACGAAGTGCACAGACTGCTTTCCTAGTTATTTCCATACGGGAGCTTTCATTCGAACATTGAGACTCTTCATCTGGGAGAGACAGGTGGAGGTGGTCAAGTATACCAGCTACTTTGCTATAAAAGGAAGAATGAACAAGCATGTGGGCATTACAGGCTTCCAACTTTGGATTCTGCTGAAATCTGGAAGTTGTATGATTCCAGCACCAAACCTCAGGAAGACAAGTTAAAGCCTCTGAAACAATGTCTGGTTTATCTGATACTGATTCAATTGTGTCCCAAAGAGCTTTTATGGCCATGACAAAGTCTTCCTTGGTGACCTTGGAAACACTTACGCCATGAAGGAGTGTGAAGTTGTAGACATCCTCTAGGGCCTCCATGATGCCTCTGCCAACTATTCTCTGGAGGAGCCTCACGGCATGGGGAAGGACGTAGTAAGCGTCGACCACGGCGTCAACTTCATCCTTAGGAAAGAGGCGGGAAAGCCTCAGCAGATGGTTCACATTCCACGAATGTGAGCTTTCTGCAAATTTTTCCACCAAGTTAACAAGCAAATTTATTCCCAAATCGCCATCCTCTAATCCACTGATATTCTTAAAGAAATCCATTAAGCTTCCACTAATCTGTTCGAGTTGATCTACTAGGAGATCTACATCTGCCTTCTTGAGTGTATGTATGAAAGATATTATCTTCCTCAAAACTTGAACACCACCTGTGTTTTGTGGAATATTGTGATGAACTGTGGGCGTTAAAGAGTTAAACACATCCCTGACCAGTTGAATCCCAAGACCCACAGCTTTCATGATCTCATGTGGAATTATTTTTGTTGAATTTAGCAGATCCTGAGATAAATTGAGGGCAAGGTAACCAACTAAATGATAAATAGAATTGCGCAAACTGTTGAGATCCTTTTCCTTTGGACTGGTGGAAATCACACTTAAAAAGTTTTCAGTTTCAGAAGAGGAATTATCGTCCAGGATGTTAGGGGAAATATCTTTCAGAAGTTTCTGAATTTCCTTCCCCAGAGCAATTAAATGCAGCCAAGTATTTTGAAATTGGTTAGGAAGTTTTTCTGACATTTCTACGGGTCCTAGAATTAATTCAGTAAAATGTTTCCAGTTGGATTGAGATGCAAAATCAAAGTCTCTTGTTAAGTTGTTAATAATCATCCTTACTTGGCCTGTGGAATCATTTAAAAGAGTTAATAAAATCTCAAATTTTGGAATCTTCTCTTTTTCAAATACTTCAGTAAGTATAATATTCAGAAAGTCAGTTATATTTTTCAAGTAAATATCCACACAGCTTATTTTTGACTTATTTAATGAACAAAGAGGTTCTTTTATATTTAACATCCAAGTAATAAGTTTCAATGTAGAGTCTAGTTTGTTTTCTTTATCTCCGAAACTCCTCAAAATACCCTGAAGATGGCCTTGTGAAAAACTGGAGTTATGCATAACATCCAGATGTTTTATGATGTCTACCCATGCAATGCATCCTTTCAGTCTGCTGATTATGTTATTGGAGGAAAATGTTGAATTTAACATGGCCAGAATATGTTGTGTCCTCTGTGAAGCATTTTTATGTAATAAGTCACCTTCTAAAACAAACTTTGTAATATTTTGGAAAAAATCAGCACAGGACAATAAATCTGGATCATGCGACACATTTTTAAGAAATAAGATTGTCTCTTTTAACTCGGTAATGACACTTTCCAGTTCTGCTCCACAATTTGTTAGATTACTTGAAAGAAAGTGATTTATTGAATGTGTATTTCTATCTATATATTCTGAGGTATTGCTCAACTCAGTGAAAACTCCAAACAGAGAATATAAAAACTCTCTACCGGTATTTGTGTCTAATGGAAAAGTCTTTAGCTGATGGAGGGCGCTTTCCAGGGTAAAAAGGGATTTCTTTATCTTGTCCAGATTAAGTGGTTTTACTCTAAATAATGCATCACGCAGTGCCTTCCAAAGATCACTGAAATCCAGGACATCATTCCAACCACAGAAGCTGTCAGCTGGAGTTACATTTTTAAACAAACTCAATATAAGTGTAGCAGGGTGATGGGTAGGAAATCCTCCCTGGCAGCTTTTAGCAATTTTCATATCATTTTCCAATTCATCCAAAAGCTGACTGAGACCAAGATTAAGAGAAGTGAAAATATTCATGTCAAACTTAAATATTTGAGATAGGGTTTCCCAGGTTTCAGTCCACACTTGAAGCCATGAAACAGTACAATGAACGGCCGTGACTTCGTTGAACGAACTGCCGTTGGCTGAGATATTTGAAAGAATTCGAGCCCATGGAGGAATAAGTGAAGAGCCCCCATCTGCTGAATAATTCACAAAAGAAATGCTTTTATTATCCAAAGCCAAGCATTCATTACCCAACAGGGCTTCTACTGAACCATTGAAGAGCTGGCTTATATACTGAAACAAAGAAATACGAAATTCTTCATCTACCACCAGCAGCTGTTGGAGACCTGTCAAAGTAGCATGGATCACTTTCAGTTCTGGGCTCCCCGTAGACATCAGGGACTGAGCCTGAAGCTCCAAAAAGTTAAAAATTGAAAGTAATTGCTGACAATAGGAAAGTTCAGAAATTCTACCAAGAACTTCTGTTGTCTCAGATAAAAATGCAAGTGCCTTAGTGATGTTTTGAAAATTATATTGCTTTGTGATATCCAAAATGTGTTTTGAGATTTGGGTAAGAAAAGTTAGCAAAGGCTCTCTGCTCTGAATGTTCAAGAAGAATTTATAAATATATTGGTAAAATGAAGAATAAATCTTCAGAAGTAAAGCAGAATCCTTGTCCTTAAAAACATTTAGGTATAAATGAGTCAAGATTTTATCAACTTCTTGTTTGTGAGGTTCAGAAAGGGCTGAGAAAAAATCAGACACATTCCTTAAAGCATACACTGTGTCCAGAGCTTCCAAGACTTGTTCCTGCCTCAGGAATCCAAATTCATATAAACTGTTCATTATAGTTTCACTTAAACGTACAAAATTCATGTTGACAGCTGGTAACTTAGTCCAATCTGAATGGAACTGGGAAAAATTAAAGCTTTTACTAATAATTGTTTCATTTTCTGGAACAGAAAAATTTAAGAGTGTAGACGACATTTCCAATTTAGCTCTTTCTCCTTTTGAAATTCCATACATCCACAATTCCAGAAGCTTAGGATTTATTTCAAAAAGTGTTAATTCCATGAATTTCCAAATATCTCTTGACTCCTTGCTTATCCAGAGACTCTCAAGAGTTTGTATTCTTTTGATCACTTCTTTCCCAAATTCTGAAATTTTCTGAGTATCAATAGCCGATGGGTTGCTTTCTAAAGTTTTGAAGTGAGTTTTCCACAAAATACTTAAATTTTGAAAATTCTCAGTGAGAAATGAGACATTATGGAATTTGGAAAAACTGGATGATTTTAAAGGATTAAGTAGTAGTAATTTCTCCAAAAATTCCGCAAAAGAGAAAAGAAAGTTCATCTGTTCATCCTCAAGAATATGCAACTTATTTTCCATCATTAGAAGATCCTTTGTAGAATTTAAGGCCCTACAATATTAATAGAATTGTTTTAGTATCAGTAACAAATAGAAATTAATTCAAGAAAAATTCAAATTAATTCTAAGAAAATACTTGGTGATATCTTTCTAAGATAATATCAATACATACAAAGATTTATTTACAGTAAAGCATAAACTAAATATTTACTGGACAATATATTTCCCAAGAGAAACTAAGAAAATGCAAGCATTTAAAGATACTTTAGCTATCAGCATATGCATGTACATTTTTTAGCTTGAACTGTGTATGCTGCAACCAAAAACTATGCATTTTTAATTTTTCATCTCATAACCTGTGTTTCCTCATTTCAAGTTCAGCTGTCTTGATTTTAATTGTGCTTAATGCCCCTTCTTATTTATTTAATTACCTATTCTTTTATTCATTAAATCAACCAGTAATCATCTATTAATCACAAAGACCTTGCGCCAGCTGTCGTAGGTCCACAAATATAAAGCTAGCTGTGCCTCTGGAGCACATGTAGTCTAGTCCCAGTGCTGTCTTGCCAGGGTTATTAAACACTTGAGATGATCAAGAAAGTGAGGAGTTATGAATTTGACTTGAGCAAGGCACTGCTTTTCCAGAAGGTCCCTCCAATCGTTTTCCTTCTACACCCACTAGAAGCTAGGCTTAAAATGTTTCCCCAGCAGTGAGGAACCCCAGCTCTAGACAGATGTTGAAGAAGGGTTTTCAAATTCTGGTGTGCACCAGACCCACGTACAGAACCTGTTAAGTACGTGGAACTCTGGGTCCTATACCCAGAAGTGATTTATCATGTCTGGGCAAGTTCTAGGCATTTGTATTTTTAGGAAACGTCACAGATAAGTCTGATTTGTTACCAAGTTTAAGTGCTACTTTTCTAATTCAATTCCTCTGCTCCATCATATCTAAGCACACCCTATAAATAATAATGTGTGCTTTAAACTACGAGCAATATCCACTTTCATACAGAAAAGTCTCCATTTCAATATATATGCTGAAATAGCAGGACAGCAAATAAACTGCCAGACTTAGGTCCACAGATCACTTCCATCCTAAAACTCCCAGAATCCAAATCACAGCTCCCATGTCTAAACTCTAAGCAACATTAATAAGACTACTTTACCAGAAAGATTTTATTTTGGGAATATCTAATAAATATCGTATTACTCTTGAAGGAAAAGCTTCTTACTATAATCTGAAAACCAGAAAAACTTGTGCCATTTGAGTCTTGCATTTGGTTAAACAAATAGAGCAGCTAGTATGAAACAATGCTAATATATAAATCAGAACATTAAATTTTAAAGCACACATATCCTAAAATCAGGTTTTGCTTATCTTCCAATGATAATGAAATCAAGTAAGCTGGATTCTGAAAACTTACCTGGATATGGAAGCTATTGGAGACTTGAGTAAGTTGTTCAGAAATGCAAAATAATTATAAATGATGATTTTCCAATCCATGTTTGCTTTATAGCAAGGTGATTCCTCAGAGAAAGCTGAATAGGGAAGGCATTTCATATACTGATTTCAAGTAGATTATAACAGACAATTATAATAAAGTGAAAAATGCTATAGTAGTTTAGCTAATATAGTTGAAAATGTTAAAAAACAAAAAAAGGAAAAAAATGGAGCTCTAGAAAGTCAACCAAGATGGTAGCATAAGTAACTCCACAGTACCATCCCCCCACAGAATCTTTGAACATCTTCCAAAAAATGGGCAGAGCCATTTTCCTCAAAACCCTGACAAAGAGTTAAAGAGTTGCAGTAAAGGGGCAAATGCCACATCAAGAAAAAGCAGCCTGAAAATGACTAAGAGACACTTGTATTTTCATTAGCTCCTCCCCTACACTCATCCCAGGACTGTGTGGACCCAGTCTGCCCTCCTTTTTTAAGTCCCTGGCCCTTTCCCAGAAGGAGCAGAATAACCTCTGTGCACACAGTGGGGTACTAGTGAGTCAGTGTGAATTTGTTCAGTGAATGCCTAAAGACTGAACCAGGAAAGCTGTCTCAGGCTGGCCCTCCCAGAATTTGTCCTGAAGGTGGAGAAGCAGCTTTCAGACAGCTAACACAGTGTACAAAAAACTAAGTAAAAGCAGCTTAGGGCAAAGGCCTTATTTGCATTAGTCATACAATAGAGCACCCATGATGAGGTGAGAGTCTATTTCTAAGATAGTAGAGGTGGCATTAGAATGCCTTCAAACAGAAAATGGGGATACCTAAGGCCACAAGCAAGCACCAGCCAGGAAAAGAAGCTGGCTCCAGGGCTCTACAGAGGCTCAGATAACACAAACAGGACACTGCCTTTCACATTCACTTTGAGCTAATCTTCTGGATAGAGGGCTAAGCTCTGAAGAAAAGCACCAGACAAAGCAGGGCAAATTTGCAAAGATTATAAAAGCTCAACAAAAGATTACAAGACAAAGAAACAAGGAAAGATGGTCCATTCAAAGGAAAAATATAAAAACCAGACACACTTAACAAAGAAGACCAGAGTTTGGACATACTAGATAAAGACTTTTAAAAATTATCCCCATTATGCTCAAGGAAGTAAAGGAAAGCCCAGAGAAGGAATTAAAGGGTAAAAGGAAAATAATGAATGAATGATGTGAGAATCTCCTTGAGATTGTCAATAGGAGCCAAATAGAAATACTGAAGTCAAAGACCACAATAACTGAAATGAAAAATTCCCTAGGAGTTTCAACAGCAGATTGGAAGTGGCAGAAGAAAGAATCAATGGACCCAAAGACAAAACAACTGAAGTGATTCAAGCTGAAGAACACACAGCAAACAATGAAAAAAGAGAACAGAGACTTTTCTGGAAATCCCGGAATGAAAAGAGAGAAATGGGGCAGAAAGAATATTCAAAGAAATAATGTCAGAAAACTGCCCAAATTTACCAAAAGACATGAATTCACCAACAAAACCCAAACAGGATAAACTCAAAGAGAACCTTGCCTAGATACTTAGTTAAACTGTCAAATGTTAAGGACAAGAAGAGAGTTCTGAAAGTCACAAGGGAAAGGCAAAATGTTATGTATAAAAGAGCTCCAATAAAATTAAGTACTGATTTCTCATCAGAAACCATGGAGACAAGAAGACAGTGGAATGAAATACTTAAAGTGATGAAAGAAAAAAAAATTGGCAACCAATAATGTTAGATCTGCTGAGGCTGTCTTTCAAAAATAAGGAAGAGATTAAGACATTTCCAGATAAACAAAACCTGAGATACTTTGATACAACTAGACTTGCCATGCAAGAAATGCAAAAGGGAGTTCTTCACACTGAAATGATAAGGGATTGACAGTGAATCTAAGTGGCAAAAGAAATAAAGATCTTTGGTAAAATAACAATCTGTATAGTGATAAATGCCCATACTATTGTACTGTATTTTTTGGTATGTAACTTCACTTCTAACTTTGTACAGGTGCTAAAATGCAAATGCACAAAAAGTAATGATAAATCTATGGTTTGGATATACACTGTATAAAGAAATAATTTGTAACACATACAACAAAAATGTGGGAGGACTGTGGAGTATAGACACAGTGTATGTGTATTCTATTGAAATAAGGTTGGTATCAAATCAAGTATATTAGTGTTATAGATGTAAGATGTTAAATTTTAGCCCCATGGAACTATAATGAAGATATATTAAAATATATTCAGAAAGAAATGAGAAGGGGTTCAAAATAGTACAATGATAAAATATCAAGTAACTATGAAAAATAGAAATTAACAAAAGAATTGAGGGTAAAAAGCGGTACATGACTTAAAAAGATCGAATAGAAAAATATGGTATAAGAAAGCCCAGCATTATCAGTAGTTACTTTAAATGTAAATGGATTAAATTCTCAGGCAAAAATCATAGGTTGATAGAGTGGTTTAAAAAGATGATCCAACTGCATGATGTTTACAAGAGACTTACTTTAAATTCAAATAAACAAGTAGGGCGCGAGCGCAGCGCGGTGGGGGGGCGCGGGCCGGGTCGCAGGTGGCCGCGGAGTCGCCGCATTCAACAGGCGGCAGCGGCCGGAGCGCGGCGAGCTGTGAGCGCCACCTTCCTGCGCGGACGGCCCGGGCAGCGCCCCGGCCCCGGCAGCGCCCCGGCCCCGACCCCGGCGTCCCCGGCGCCCCCGCGCCCGCGTCGGGTCCCGCCGCGCCCGTCCTCGCTCGCCGCGGCCGGGAGGGCGGGGGTCACCAGGGCCGAGGCGCCCCGGGAGGTGGAGACCGACTCGGCCTTCGAGCCGCTGCCCGGCCGCGCTCGTGCACCTGGCCGCTGCCCAGGCCGGAGTTCGGCCACCTCGAGCCCCGCGCCGACGCGTGCCTCCGCGAACCCCGACGCCGCGCCCGGCCTGCCCGGCGCCGACTTCACGCGCGGCCTGAGCCTGCTGGAAGAGCGCGGGGACTTCCCGCGGGCGCCCGGCCCCGCGGCGGCCCCCGGGGCGCTGTGCGGGGACTTCCCGGGCCCCGAGGCCGGCCGCCTGCGCCCCGCGCCGCCGCCCCCGCCCCCGCCCGGGCCGCTGCCGCCCGCGCCCGGGGTCCCCGCCGCCGCGGGGCCGCTCGCGGGGCAGCCGCGCGAGAGCAGCTCGTCGCGCCGCGACGCGTGGGGCAACCTGTCCTGCGCCGACCTCGTCACCCAGGCCCTCGGGAGCTCGGCCGAGAAGCGGCTCACGCTGTCGCGGATCCACGTGCCCTACTTCACGCACAAGGGCGACAGCAGCAGCTCGGCGGGGTGGAAGAATTCGATTCGTCGTAATCTGTCCCTGCACAGCAAGTTCATTCGTGTGCAGGACGAGGGGACCGGGAAGAGCTCCTGGTGGATGCTCAATCCCGAAGGCGGCAGGAGCGGCAAGTCTCCCAGGAGGAGGGCTGCGTCCAGGGACAACAACCGTAAGTTCCCCAAGGGCCGAGGCCGGGCTGCCATGTAGAAAGCGTCGCTGCAGGCTGGCCCGGAGGCCGCTGGGGACAGCCGCGGGTCCCAGTTTCCCAAGTGGCCGGCGAGCCCTGGCTCCCACAGCAACGACGACTTGGACAGCTGGAGCACCTTCCGCCCTCGAACTAGCTCCGACGCCAGCACTGTCAGTGGGAGGCTGTCTCCAACCATGACCGAGCAGGACGACGTGGGACAGGCGGACGCGCATCCGCTGGCGTGCCCGCCGCCTGCCGCCAGGCTGGCCTCCTCGCTGCCCAGCCTGTGCGAGATCAGCAGCCCCGAGAACGTGGGGAACCTCCTCCATAACCTCAACCTTCTGTCGGCACCAGCGCCACTCGCGGGCTCGACCCAGTCCTCACCTGGCAGCGTGCTGCAGCAGACGCCGCGCTGCTCGTGTGCGCCGCCAAACGCCAGTCTGAACGCACCAGGCCCAAACTGCCAAAAATACCCGCACAACCAGTCCAGCCTGGGCCGCCTGCCCCAGAAGCCTCTGCAGGCCCTTCCGGACGCCAAGCCGAGCTTCGGGGGCTTGAACCAGTTCACCTGTGCCCCCGGCCTCCTCAGGGAGCTGCTCGCTTCGGACTCGCCGCCGCACGGCGACATCCTGGCTCCAGGCGATCCTGGGGTGGCCCAGCCTGGCAGCCGGGTCCTGGGCCCAAATGTGCTGACGGGCCCCAGCGCGGTCGTGCCGGCCGACGGCCGCCAGGCGTCCCCTGGGGAGATGATGAGCCCCAGCTCCCACGCCCGCCCAGGACACGCTCCGCAGGCGCCTGCGGTCAGCGGGCGTGCCCTGCCCCACGCCGGGAGCCCCCTGCCCCACGCCTCGGGCATGAGCCGCTTGACCCCCCTGAAGACAGCTTTGCAAGTGCCTCTGCCCCAGCCCATGCAGGCGAGTGCCCTGGGGGGCCGGGGGGGTGGCCTCCACCAGGAGAAGCTGCCCAGAGACCTGGACGGCGTATTCGTGGAGCGCTTGGACTGCCACGTGGCGTCTGTCATCCGCAACGACCTCATGGACAGGGACACGCTGGATTTCAACTTGGACAGCGTGCTGCCCAGCCAGGGCTTCCCCCTGGGCGTCAGGACGACGACACACAGCTGGGTGTCTGGCTGAGCTGGCGAACAGCACGTCACATTTAAAAGTACTTCAGATTGTCTGGCAGCAGGAACTGTGAGAAGCCGTCCAAAGATGTCCTTCACCCCTCCTTTTAGTTTTCTTGATTATAAAGAAAAGAAAAGAAAAAGCATTCCCCTTTTCCCTTCATCAGACTTGGCAGCGAAGACGCTTTTCCTGTACAGGATGTTTGCCCGATGTTTGCAGGTTATGTGCTGCTGGAGATAAGGACTGTGCCATTGGAACTTTCATGACAATGACGTGCCAAACTCACTGCGCCGTGTAATTACAGAAAAGACTTTTGACCCAGAGTGCTTTCGACTTTTGTGTATAAGCAGTAGATACAGAATTGTATTCAAGTGTGTTCTTGGTTTTTAAAATACCCACTTGGTTCAAGGGAAGTTGATACTCTTTTTGTAATACTGAGGTGGTCTCATTCCTGGATAAGTTGAACTTCTGTTGGTTCTCCCAAAGCTCTGCTAAACTGATGAATCACCAAGAACCATCATCTTCTTCGGCACCTGGACCTGTTCACATGCCACATAATTCATGTGAAAACTAAGTAGCCTGTTACCAATCTGCTGAGTTAACAGACTAAACTCCTTTGAAAAGAAATAGATTAAATGCCAGCCTTGTACAGGTCTTTTCTATTGTTTTGTTTGTTAATTTTGTTATTTGCATTTTGTACAAACATTTAAATGGCTCTAATTTCCAGATGAATGATTTTCATGTTATCCTTGGGACTTGAGATCATTTTTGGAATAGATAATGAACTTTAATGTTTTCTGAAAACTAGAGTCTACTTTGTTATATAGTCTGCTTGTAAATTTGTAGAATCACAGGTATTTTCATTTTGTATTTCAAACTGGATTTACTACTAATTTTATATGTGCTTCACTGGTTTGTACACTTTAGGATGCTACTTGGTTTCTTACTAATCTTAAAACTTAATTAGTACGTGTGTACTCAGTGTTCTGGAGCTTTCATTTTTGGTAAGAAAGCAGTGTACAGTTATGGGCACTTTGCATTTCATGTTTAGGAGACTGATTTGTTTTCATGTGTGTGTTTTAAAGACGTTTCCTCTGCTTCTGTTGCCAGTTAACGGCACACTGCACGGTGCTGCAGATTCTGACAGAAGCATGCCTGCTGTGTGGTCAGTTATTCCTGGGAGGCCTTGTAATGTTTGTAGCTTGGAAAGCAAGATCTGCATCTAAATCATCACCCCTTTCTCACGTGCTAGGGGTTTTACTAAACATGGCTTTTTGAGTTGAGCTCCAGCACCAGCTGCCCCTCACAACTCTCTTATTTTGATCTTGGTGGGAGTTGACTTTGTAACTCTGCTTGGAGAATTCTGTCCACACTCAGCTTATACTCCTTCCCTTTGTCCTGCAGATTGCTTATTGCAGTATGGAAGGTTACGCTGAAGGAGGAAATTTTAAAATGAGACCGATTTGTAGAATGCTTTTTATTCCTAAATACAGATGGCTTTTACTACTCTTCCCAAGTAGAATAGAACTTGTTTAAAAATTGGGGCAAATCGATTTGAAAACCAACAAACCAGCTGCAATTTGAATATTTGAATTTATTTTAAAACCTTGGCCTAAGTTAAGAACTTGAGAACTTCTTTAGCCTCTAGCAACCCAATGTATAATTCAGATCGTTATGTTTGAATGCTTTCCAATTACCTGAAACTGACAGATGGTGTTACCTGGCCCCAGGTCCCGTTTAATCCACCAGCATTCTCAAGTTGTGTGGAGTGCTCCTCGTGCCTCCACCCCAGCCCCACTCTGTGTGCTGAGCCCAAAGCACGCCTGCGTTGTTTTGCACATCTGCTTCTCTGGCTTGGTGTGACAAGCACACGTAGTGTTCCTGGTGGATTCCCGCAGCAGGCCAGTACTCTGCTGTAAGCGTCCCACTGTAACTTTAGTTGTTTTGAAAATTCATAAACCATCTTCATTGTTAACACGCCGTCCCAAAATTTGGCTGGTTTGGAAACCTTGGCCCCTGCTCTGTGAGAGGACGGTGGGTGCCAAAGGCCTTGTTCTTGTTTCTTTCACCCCATTTCCTACTCCTTTACCTCAACGTGACACGTGGACCCCCAGCGCCCCCATTCACTCATTCAAGAGAGAAACTAAAATCACTGTTTAAATCTTACTACTTTCAGAGCGTGGCTTTAGAAGGGTTGTTTTCTTGAGTCTGTGTGAATATCCGCCCCCTTTCTTTCGGTTGCTATCTGTGAGATACAGTGAAGTCCAACAGAAGGCATTTTGTCTATTTTGGAAGCAAACGTTATGTGGCCTGGTAATTCTTTTTCTGTAAGAATACTGACTTTCTGGAGTAATTATTTATCAGTTATTGTAAATGATTGCTTTGTGAAATGTGCAAATGATACCACCTATGCAGCCTTCATAGTTTGTTTCCTCTGGTTTGTACTGTTATTAAAAGCATATTGTATTATAGAACTATTTAGGTATTTTAAATATGAAGGTGTCTTGTTTCCATAATATAGATGTCTGGAATATATTTAGATAATAGATTCTTTACTTAGAAAGTTCTGCTTTGACAAACTGACAGAGTCTAAATAATTAGCAAATAACATATTTCAGTAAGCAGCGAATCAGTGGACGTCCCAAGAAGAGGTAAAGACACTTCAGATGGAAACGGTTCTCCAGAGGTATGATGTGAACCGGCCCAGCTGCTGGATATGTACCAGTACTCCCCCACTTACTTGAAATTCTTACATTCAGCTCTTAAGAGTTTTTAATTTATAACTGACTTTAAATGAGAAGCTTTGCTCCTGGTTTTAGTTAGAGAGTGATCAGTAAGTAAAGAAATACAGGTGGTTCTGCAGACGTAGCAGACTGCAGACTGCAGTCAGTCCTGGCTGTGCTCTGCCTGGAGGAGCCGCAGGCGGTGGGTGTGCAGGCCCCACACACTGTCTCCCTGCTTGAGTTAACGTTCCTGTTTTGATACTCTCTGAGAAGTGCCTGACCACGATGTACTTAAAGACACAAGAACAATCTTTGCTATTATTGTATACAGCCATAAATGTACATAAACTATGTTTAAATGGTAAAAAAAAATAAAAATAAAAAAATAAACAAGTAAGATTTAAAGTGAAAGGATGTTAAAAGTGTACCATGCAAATAGAAACCAAAAGTTATCTGGGGTAGCAATACTAATATCAACAAAATAGAGTTTAAGTCAATAGCTATGAAGGACAAAAAAGTCACTGCATACTGATAAAAGGGTCAATTCAACAAGAAGACATAAAATTATGAATATATATATATATACCTAATATGTCACATATGAAACAAATACTGGCAGATTTGAAGGAAGAATAGATGATTCTACATTAATAGTAGAGTTCAATACACTACATTCAATAATGGATAGAACATCTATATATAAGATAAATAAGGAAATAGAAAAATTGAATGATACTATAAACTAATGGACTTTAAAGACATATATAGAACACTTCATCCCAAAATATTAAAATATACTTTCCTCTTAAAGGACAAGTGAGCTATATGGCGAAGAGTCTCCAGAAAAGAGGCAGGAAGTCATCAGGGGGTGATGCTTATGCATGCCTCATCAGGGTACCAGAGACAGCCAAGGTAGATAGAAACCCAGGTGCTGGTTCTCCTGAGGGCTGAAGTGACCCACAGGTTCTACAGTCAAGGCAGATGGCTCTTGAGTTCAGGGCCATGTCAGTTAGCCCTACTTTGGAGTTTGTGTTCCTGAGTGTGATGGAGTTGGACTCAGATATAAACTTTCTACACATGCCTCTTCTGTCACTTTTACCGGACCTGTGGTTGGTGTTTGGGTTGGTGTACACTCAGGAGACCTGAATCTCTGAACTGCCCATGTGACGGCCAGGCCTTGGGCCTCAGCAGACTTGCAGCTGCTGTCTGCAAGTCTGGTTTTTTGGACTTACCCTGGCCAGCTGACAGGGAGGTGAAGAGGGTCAACCACCACACCAGGGAGCCAAGAGTGCCTACAGCTGCAAGCAGGAAAATTGCATCCATCATCCCTGTGGAATCTAAACCCCCTCTTGATGTAGAGGGGGACTGGACATAGCCATCCCAGGTCCACAAGATGGAGGAATAGAGTATGGATTAGAGTGAACTTACTGGTGTTCTGCTGGGGAACTATTGTGATTAGTAAGGGAAGAAATTGTAGTAGTGATGTGGAGAGGGTGGCCACGGTGGCTGCTGATGGTCGGGAGAGGGAAGAAGAAATATGGTGTGGGGGTATTTTCAGGATTTGGAATTGTCCTAGGTGGTGCTTCAGGGACAGATGTTGTATGTTGTGTGTCCTGTCGTGGCCCACTGGGTGGACTGGGGGAGAGTGTGGGCTACAATGCAGGCCATTGTCCATGTGCTGCAGTGGTTCTCCAGAATGTATTTGCCAGGTGCAGTGGATATGCCACAATGATGGAAGAGTTTGTTGATGAGGGAGGGGTGGTGTGGATGGGGTGGGGGGTATATGAGGACCTCATATTTTTTTAATGTAACATTTAAAAGAAAATAAAGAAAAAAATTTAAAAATTATAAAATATATATATACTTTCCTCTCTAGTGCACAAATTTTTTTCCTCCAAGATAGACCAAAATTTAGTTCACAGAACAAGTCTCAATAAATTTTTAAAAAATACTGAAATCCTACAATGCATCTTCTTTGACCACAATGGAATGAGGCTAGAAATCAAAAGATAGAAATGGAAAATTCACACGGATGTAGAAATTAAGCAACCTGCTCATAAACAACCAATGGATTAAAGAAAAAAATCACAAAGGAATATCTTGAGGCAAATGTAACTGCAAACACAAAATACCAAAGCTTACAGGATACAGCAAAGCCAGGGCTGAATGGGAGATTTATAGCTTTCAAATAAGAGATATAACCTTACAACTGAGGATCTAGGAAAGAAAAGAGAAAACTAAACCTAAAGCAAGAAGAAGAAAAGAAATAACAAAGATTAGAGTAGAGACAAATGAAATAAAGAATAGAGAGAACCAACAAAGCCAAAAGTAGGTTCTTTGGAAAGATCAATAAAATTGACAAACCTTTCCCTGAACTGACAGAAAAATAAAGAAAGGATACAAATAACTGAAATCAGAAATGAAGGGAAAACATTACTACCAACATCACAGAAATAAAAAGGATTAGAAGAGGATACTATGAACAATTGCACACCAACAAATTAGATAACCTAGTACAAATTCCTAGAAACACAAACTACCTTATTTGAGTCAAGAAGAAATAGAGTATCTCAACAGAGAAATAACAAGTAAAGAGGTTGAATTAGTCATCAAAAACCTCCCAATAAAGACAAGCCTAGGACCAGATGGCATTGTTGGTGAACTTCACCAAATATTCCAAGAAGAATTAACACCAATCCTGCTCAAAATGCTTCCAAAAATTTGAAGTGGAGAAAACACTTCCCAACTCACTCTACGAGGCAAACATCATACCAAAGCCAGATACCACAAGAAAGAAATTTACACACCACTATACCTTATGAACATAAATGCAAATATACTCAACAAAACACTAGCAAGAAAAAAATCCACATAATCATCTCAACTGATGCAGAAAAGGCAATTGACAAAACCCAGCACCCCTTCCTGATAAAAACACTTTAAAAGCTAGGAATAGCAGGAATCAACATGATAAAAGGCATCTATGAAAAATCCACAACAGCATACTCAATGGTGAAAGACTGGAATCTTTCCCTCTAAGATCGGGAACAAGGCAGGGATGCCCACTGAAGCCAGTGTTATTCAACATTGTAAGGGAAGTTCTACTACAATGGAAAGAGAAAGAAATAAAAGGTATCCAAATTAGAAAGAAAGAAGTGAACTTTCCCTATTTCCAGAGGATATGATCCTATATACAGAAAACCCTGACAAAAATGCAACAAAATTATTTGAGGTAATAAATGAATTCAGAAATGTGGCAAGTACAAGATCAACACACAGTAGTGTTTTTATACACAGAAAATGAACAATTTAAAGAAGAATTCAAGAAAATAATTCCATTTACGATAGCAACTGAAAAAAACAAATATCTAGGAATAAATTTAACCAGGGATATAAAGGATCTGGACACTGAAAACTACAAAGCATTGCTAAAGAAATCAAAGAAGACATAAATACATGGAAAGACATTCCATGTTCCTGGATTAGAAGTCTAAATATTGTTAAGATGCCAATACTACTCAAAGTGATTTACAGATTCAATGCCATCCCAATCAAAATTCCAACAGCCTAATTGCAGAAATGGAAAAGCCAAACATCAGATTTATATGCAAGACTAAGATGTCCTGAATAGCCAAAGCAATTTTGAAAAAGAAGGGGATGACTCACACTCCTCAATCTTCAAATGTATTACAAAGCCTGAGTACTAAAACACAGCATGATACTGGCACAAGGCCAGTTAAAAATATCAATGGAATCAAACTTCAAAAATCAACCCTCACATCTATGGCCAATTGTTTTTTGACAAGGGTGCCAAGTCCACTCAGTCGAGAAAGAATAGTCTCTTCAACAAACGGTGCTGGGAAAACTAGACCTCTATGTTACACTACACACAAAAATTAACACAAAATAGATCAAAGGCCTAAATATAAGGGCCTGGACATAATACTCCTAGAAGAAAACATAGGGAAGCACTTTCAAGACCTTGTGTTAGATAATGGTTTCTTAGACTGTACACCCAAAGCATGAGCAATAAAAGAAAAAAATAGATAAAATAGATAAATGGGACCTCATCAAAATTTAAAACTTGTGTACATCCATCCAAGGACTTACCATGAAAATAAAAAGACAGATACTGAATGGGACAAAATATTTAGAAACAAGACATCCAATAAGGATTTAATATCCAGAACATTTAAGGAATCATACAACTCAATGACAGACAAACAACCAAATTAAAACTTGGTCAAAAGGCTTGAACGGATATTTCTCCAAAGAAAATATTCAAATGGCCAGAAGCACATGAAAAGATGGTCAACATCATTAACCACCAGGGAAATACAAAACAATACCACAGTGAGAACCATTTCACACCCACTAGAACAGATACTATTTTTAAATTACAAGTGTTAGAGAGGATATGGAGATATAGAAACACTCACTCATTGTTGGTAAGAAGGTAAAATGATTCAGCCACTGTGGAAGACTGTTTGGTAGTTCTTCAGAAAGCTAAGTATAGAATTATCATAGGACCCAGCAATCCCATTTCTAGGTGTATACCCAAAAGGACTGAAAGCAGAATTCAAAAAGATACTTGCACACCAATGTTCATATCAGCTTTACTCACAATAGCCAAAAGACGGAAGCAACCCAAGCATGCACGAAGTGATGAATGGATAAACAAGATGTTATCGATATACACAATGGAATATTATTCTGCCATAAAAAGGAATGAGATTTGAATACAGGCAACAACACAAATGAAGACATCATGTTGAGTGAAAGAAATCAGACACAAAAGGACAAATACTATACAATCTCACTGATATTAAATAATTAGAATAAGCAAATTCGTTGAGTCAAAAACTGTAATATAGGTTACGAGGGGCCAGGGTGGGGGATGAAATGGGTAATTAATACTTAAATTTTACAGAGTTTCTATTTGGGTTAATGGAAAAGTTTTGGTAATGGATGGTGGTGATGCTAGTACAACATTGTGAATGCAATTAACAGCAATGAATTATAAATTTGACTGGTTAAAAGAGGAAATTTTAGGTTATATATATGTTACTAAAATAAAATTTAAAAAAAAAACAGAAAACATAGAACTGTACAATACAAACAGTATGCCCTATTGTAAACTATGTAGTGCAATTATAAGAATGTTCTTTCATGAATTGTGACAAATTAACCACACTAATATAAGGTGTTAATAAAAATGATATATGGAAATTCTGTATTTTATGCATGATTTTCTGTAAACCAAGAACTTCTCTAATAAAAACAAGTAAATAAACAAATAATAGAAGTTACAAATGGGAACTGTATTTTCTGTTTGGTTCTCCTGCAAACCTACATCTTCTCTAATAAAAATTAACTAATTAATTTTAAAAATTATTGGGACAAAAAAGAAGGAAGACAACAACCCATAATTAAGAAAAAATAATCAATTAGAATAGACTCAACACTGACAATGATGTTAAATTAGCTAGCATATATAAAAGAACATTAATCACATTAACTATTAATGGGCCTAACCTTTAATTAAAAGACAGAACTTGTCAGATTGGATAAAAAAATAACGATCAAAGATTCACTTATGTTGCCTATAAGAAACACTTGAAATATAATGACAAAACTTGGTTGAGAGTAATAGGATGGTAAGGAGAGCCGCCCAGTGTGAAACAGGTGCAGCCTCCCCAGGAATGGTACCGCACACACGGAGAGCTGACGCAGCAAGATGACGCAACTAAACAAGACACAGATTCCGGGTGCCGCTGACAAGAATACAAGCAGACACAGAAGAACACACAGTGAATGGACACAGAGAGCAGACAACTGGGGGTGGGGGAGAGAAGGGGAGAGAAATAAAAAATAAATAAATCTTAAAAAAAAAAGAATAATAGGATGGAAAAAAAGGAAAAAGATATTTCATCTTAACACTAATAAAAGTATACTTTGTTCCCTGGGAGTAATCACAAATACCAAAAAATTGGTTGGCTTAAACAATGGGAATTTATTAGGTTACATTTTTTTGGTATAAGAGAATCCAAAATGGAGACATCAGCGGGGCAATGTTATCTCCCAGAAGACAACTGGGCTCCAGGCCGGCTGTCAGAAATCCTGGAGTCCTTGGCTCTTCCATCACATGGCAAAATAAATGCCAGCATTCTCTCCTTTCTCTTCCAGGTTCTGTTGACTTCCAGCTTCTACTCCTCCACATGACTTTGTCTTCATAAAGCCTCCAGTAATAGGATTAAGACCCATGCTGATTGAGTTGGGTGACATCTTAACTGAAGAAGCTCATCAAGAGTTCCTACTTACAATGGGTTCACAGCCACAGGAATGTATTAAGATTCACACCATGCTTTTCAGGGGTACAGAATTCAACATACCACTATTACTATAAGAGTAAAGAATATTATCAGGGTTAAAAAAGACCATTTCATAATGGTAAAGGCAACAGTTTTAAATGTCTATGCACCTATCACAGAACATGAAAAATTATATGAAGCAAAAACTTATGAAAGAAATGCAAGGAGAAATAGAAAAATCTACAATTATAGCCAGAGATTATACTATCCCCTCTTTCAATAGCCGTTCTAGGGATTGAATCATGTCCCCACAATGACACGTTCAAGTCCTAACCCGTAGTCCTGTGGATGTGAGCCCACTTGTAAATAAGATCTTTGAAGAAGTTATGAGTTGAAGTGAGGCCAAAATGAAGGAGGGAACGTCTTAATCTAGTGTAACTGGAGTACTGATAAGCAAGGAATCGTGGACACAGGTATTGGGGATCAGAGGACACAGATAGGAAGAGAGTCAGCCATGTGACCGAGGCAGAGGGTGAGCTGCAGATTGCAGACTCCTGTGGACCTCAGAAAAAGCAGGGCCCGGATGATATCTTGATTTGAGACATTTAGCTACTAAATCTGGGAGACAATGAATTCCTGTTGTATAAGCCAACTAGTCGGTGGTGCTTTGTAACAGCAGCCCTGGAAAACTAAGACAATCAGCACAGATACAGAAGATTTATGCAATTCTATCTAACAACTTAACCTAGATGATATTTACGTAATGCTCCACTGAACTATAGCATAATACATATTCTTCTCAAGTGCACGTAGAACATGGACCATATTCTGGGCCACAGAACATGTCTTACAAATTTAAAAGGATTAAAGTTACTATTAACATTAATGAAAAAAAAGTGTAAAAAATAAATAAATAAATAAAAATAAATTTTAAAAAGTCATTCAAAGAATGTTCACTGACTAAAATGGAATTAAGTTAGAAATATATATGAAAAATCTCAAATTTTAGAAACTAAATAACATGCTTCTAAAAAACTCATGGATCAAAGAAGAAATCAAAAGTCAAACTAGAAAATACTTAAAGCTGAATGAAAATGAAAGCACAACATGCCAATATTTGTGAGATGCCACTTAAAAAATACTTTGGGTGAAATTTATGCCATTGTACATCTACATTAGGAAGAATGAATGTCTCAAATCAATGACCTCAGCTTTAGCATTTAGAAACTAAAAATGAAAAGTCAATCAAAACAAGATTAAGATAAAAGAAAATAACAGAGATCAGACTGGCAATCAAGGAAATATAAGCAAATGTAAAATGTAAAACAATACAGAAACCAAAGTCTGACAACTTCTAGGCAGAGTGGTCAAGAACAAAATAATGAAGGCACAATTTGTTAATATCAGGTATGAGAGGGGAGATATTATAACAGATTCTACACATATTAAGAGAATAATAATGAAATATAATGAAAACTTTATGCCACTAAATTTGGCAATTTAGATAAAATAGATAAATTCCTTGAAAGTCACAAACTACCAAAGATCACTCAAAAGAAAGAGATAACCTGTGGAGCCCTATATCTGTTTTAAAAATTGAATTTGTAGTTAGAAATCTTCCCATAAAGAAAATTAAATGGCCAAATGACTTCACTGGTGAATTTTACCAAGAAGTAAGACAAAAATAATGGTAATTCTACCAAACTTTTCCAGAATATTGAAAAGGAGGGAATTCTTCTAAACTAATTCTATAAGGCCAAGATTACTCTGGTACCAAAATAAGACAAAGATTTAAAGGAAAGGAAAACTATACACAAATAAATCTTATAGCATAAATGCAAAATATTAAACAAAATAATAGTAAATTGAACCCAATAATATATTGAAAAGTTATATATTCTGAAAAAGTAGTATTTACCTTAGGTATACAAGGTTGGTTTAAAACAATCCATGTGATTTACCATATTAACAAAACAAAAAATGAAAAACCATATAATAATCTCATAAAAGCAGAAAAACACTTGCAAAATCCAACATCTATTCCAAATTAGAATCCCTTAGCAAACTGAAAATAAAAGAAAACTCCCTCAGCCTATTAAAAAGTAATTATGGGGAAGCATACGTGGCTCAAGTGATAAGGCCTCTGCCTACCACATGTAAGGACCTGGGTTCAATCCCTGGGGCCTCCTGGTGAAAAAGAAGAGAAAGCATGCCTATGCAGCAAGCCAGGGCCTACACAGCAAGCCAAGTGCCCATGTAGGTACCTGTGAGGCAAGCCAAGTGCCCACGTGGTGAGCCAAATGACTGTGCAGCAAACCAAGTTCCCACGTGGTTATCCAGTGCCCATGTAAGGGAATTATGCAACAATATGATGACACAACAAAAGAGAAACAAAGGTGAGAGTGAAGGTGAAGTACAGCAGGAACCAGAAACTGAGGTGGTGCAATTGACAGGGAACCTCTCTCCACATCAGAGATTCCCAGGATTGGGAAATTGTAGAGGAGAAAAACAAGAAGAGAAGACAAAAAGAGAACTGAATCAGAAGATCACACAGCAAATGGACAGAGACAGAAAAAAAAAAAAATCAGGTCAGGGGTGGGGGTGGGGGAATAAAAAAATAAATCCTTAAGAAAACAGTTAATTATAGCGGAGTGCATGTAGCTCAAGTGGTTAAGTGCCTGCTTCCCACATATAAAGTACTCAGTTCAATCCCTGAGACCTCCTAAAAAAAAAGAAAGTTAATTATGAAAAACCTATAGCTAACATTATACTCAGTGATGAAAGACTAAAGACTTCACTCCTTTCCCTCACAAGCGTCAGCAACCAAACATCTCTAATCAATACTGGATTATGCTGAAGGTTACAGCCAGTGCTATGATGCAGTAAAAATAAATAAAAAGTATATGGATTGGAAGGGAAGAATTAAACCATATTTATTCACAGTGGCAGGATCTGTAGAAAATCTGATGGAATCTACAAAAAAAGATACTAGAACAAAAAGTGAGTTTAGTAACTTTGCAGGATACAAGATCAATGTACAAAAATCCAATATGTGTCTACATACTAACAAAAACTTATAAAAGATTGGAATTTTAAAAAATAACTCCATTTACAATAGCATCAAAATATTACACTTTTAATGACTAATCTGACAAAAGATGTGAAAGACATTTAAAATGAAAACTGCAATAAATAAGAGAAGTTAAAGAATACAAATGTAGAGATACATCATACTCAGGGTCAGAAGACTCAACATGCTTAAGAAGTCCATTCTTTCCGAATGGATCTGTAGATTTAAGCAATCCTGGTTAAAATTCCAGAAGACTTTTGAGAAATTGACAAGTTCTAAAATTCATGTGGAAATGCAAATTATCCAGAATATGACTCAAAAAGAAGAACGACGTTGGAAGGTTAACACTGGCTGCCTTTAAGACTTACTAAAGATACATGAAGGAACGGCAACAATCCCCCAAGTGCAATGGCAAAGACCAAAAAAGAAGGAAGGTCCAACAATGAATCCTTGACACTAATGACTATGCTTGTAAGCCTGTGCACCTGAAATAAGAACAAGGAGTAGAGCTGCAGGGTGCCTAAGAGTTACCTCCTGAGAGCCTCCATGTTGCTCAAATGTGGCCAATCTCAAAGCCAAACTCAGCACGTAAATGTGTTGCCTTCCTCCCAGCATGAGACATGACTCCTGGGGATGAGCCTCCCTGGCACCGAGAGATTACTACCAAGTACCAGCTGATGATGTAACTAGAAAATGACCTTGGATAAAAGGGTCAACTCGGACCAGCAGAATATCTCAGTCTACATGTAATACCAGCAGTTAAAAATGCTTTTTGACCTGAAGAAAAGGGGGAAATAGAAAGGACAAATGAGTTTATATAGCTATGAGTCTCCAAAAAGAGCCAAGAGGTTATCAGAGGGGTTGCCCTTATGCACACCTGATCAGAGTCCCAGAGACAGATAAAGTAGATACAACCCCACATATTGGTTCTTCTGAGGGCTACAGAGACCCACAGGTACTATGGTCATGGCAGATGGAATTCAGTGCCACGTCAGTCGACCCTACTTTGGAGTTTGTGTTTCTGTGTGATGGATCTGGACTTAGATGTGATCTTTGTCCACAAGCCTCTCCAGTTACTTTTACCAGAACTGTAGTTGGTGCTGGGGTTTAGTGTATACCCAGGGGACCTGAATCTCTGGACTGACCATGTGATAGCCAGGCCCTGAGCCTCAACAGACTTGCAACTCCTACACCCTGGTTTATGGGACTTACCCTATCAGCTAATATGGAGGTGAAGAAGGTTAACCACCATACCAGGGAGCCAAGAGTGCCTACAGCTGAAAGCAGAATTGCATCCAGCATCCATGTGGAATCTAAGCCCCCTCTTGATATAGATGTGGAGTGGACAGAACCATTCTAAGGTCCACAGGATGGAGGAATAGAGTATGGATTAGAGTGGACTTACTGATATTCTATTCATGAACTATTGTGATCAGTAATCGAAGAAAATGTGGCATTGGTGTGGAGAAAGTGGTCATGGTGGCTGCTGGGGGTAGGGATTGGGAGGAAGAGATGAGATGTGGGGGCATTTTCGGGGGTTGGAGTTGCCCTGGGTGGTGCTGCAGCGACAGTTACCAGACATTGTATGTCCTCCCATGGCCCACTGGGTGGACTGTGGGAGAGTGTGGGCTATGGTGTGGACTATTGACCATGAGGTGCAGTGGTGCTCAGAGATGTATTCACCAAATGCAATGAATGTCTCATAATGATGGAGGAGGTTGTTTTTATGGGGGGAGGAGTGGGGTTAGAGGGGTGGGGGATATATGGGGACCTCATAATTTTTGAATGTAACATTTAAAAAAA
This sequence comes from Dasypus novemcinctus, assembly GCF_030445035.2. NCBI lineage: Eukaryota > Metazoa > Chordata > Mammalia > Cingulata > Dasypodidae > Dasypus > Dasypus novemcinctus. The sequence continues at coordinate 7,601,252 of NC_080677.1, forward strand.
AGACAAAAAAATTAAAATATATATATATTAAAATCAAAAGAGTGTGATATCTCTGTAAAGACAGATAGAGAGATCAATGGAACAGAATAGAGTTCAGAAAAAGATCTACATATTTGGACAAATAATTTTGGCAAAAGTAAAAAGACAGGGACAACCAGCAAGATGGTGGCAGACTAAGGAGCTCCCAGAATCAGCTTGTGCTACAGAGCAGTTAGTAATCACCCAGAACTCTCTAAAACACCTGTTTGGGGGCTCCAGGAGACCAGAAGAACATCCTGCAACATACCTGAATGTATGGAATGGAAGAAAGTGACTACCCATCTGCAGAAAAGACTTGTAAGTAGAGTGCTCTACACCCCTGAGGCCAGTGGCCATCCTCCACTGGAGGCACAAGCCACCTCTGGAGCTGTTCCGCGGCTGGAATTGAAAGCTCTACTTCCCAAAAATGGGAGAGGAAGAGACGGTTGGGCACCAGCTTCAACTACTGATTAGTAAATTCTGGCTAAAATATAATCCTGAGAACAGCTAAAGTTTGAACCTGTTCAAGTCAGAAAGAGGCCGATAGCCACCATCTTAACTCCATGCCTGATACATGAGGGGAAGTGGGGTAGAATGAAAATCACAGTGACTGCAGGGACCAGCTTCCTTCACCCAGATAGGTCTGCAGCCCTAGGCTAAGCTTCAGCCCCACGTCTGGCATGGAGGAGGCTGGTGGCCCCCGAACCACCCTATCCAGGTAACTACAGGTACATTTGGCTGGCATAGACTGAATAGTTTGAGGTCTACCAGGGCAACTATGGTAATCTTGGACCCACACTGCATAGATTGCTGCCCACACCTGCAGCTCCATTCCTGCCTCAGGCAGGGGAGAAAAGGGTGTGAAGCTTCATCAGTCTCTCTGGGCAACTACAGTCTAGGCCTGCATGATATGGATTCTTCCACACAGCTGTGACTCTGTCCCTAATCCTGGCAAAGGAGAAAGTTGGGATAAACTGCATCAGTCCCTGTTGCAATGAGGGCAGCTTGAGCCTCCACAGCTTATAGCATCAACTACACCCTTGGCTCCTACTGCACAACCAGCAAAGGAGAAAGGGCAAAAAAGCACTAAAGAGAGAAACTGCACCCAGAATAAATACTCAGGTAAGCCAGATGCCAACACATCAACAAAATTTGCAATCCACATCAAGGAACAGGAAGATATGGTCCAGTTAAAGGAACAAGATAAGCCTCCAGATGACATAAAGGAGTTGAAACAACTAATCACAGTTGTTCAAACAAATCTCTTTAATAAGTTAAATGGGATGGATAAAGAGATTAAGGATGTTAAGAAGATGCTGGATGAGCACAAAAAAGAATTTGAAAGCATACATAGAAAAATAGCAGATCTGTGGGAATGAAAGCCTTAATAAATGAAATTAAAAGTACACTGGAATCAGAACCAGCAAGACAGCAGTAGAGTAAGGAGCTCCTAGAGTGAGCTCCTGCTACAGGGCAGTTAGCAAACACACAGGGCTATCTGGAGCTAGCTGAAGCACTTGTTTGGGGGCTCCAGGAGACCAGAAGAGCATCCTGCAACATCCCTAAGGAATGGAGGGAGAAGACTGCCTATCTGCAGAAAAGATTCTTAAGTAGAGAGCTCCACACCACAGAGGTCAGTGCCCATCCTCCACTGGAGGCACAAGCCACCTTGAGAGCTGTTCTGTGACTGGAATTGAAAGTTCCACTTCCCCAAAACAGGGAGGAAGAGACAGTTGGCACCAACTTCAGCTACTGATGAGTAAACTCAGTGGGCTGAAGTGTCATTCTAAAAACAGCTAAAGTTTGAACCTGTCCAAGTCAGAAAGAGTCCAGTATCTGCCATCTTAACACCACGCCTAGCATGAGGTGAAGCAGGGCAGACTGAAAATCACAGTGTTGGGAGGGACTGGCTTCTTTCCACTGAGATCAAATTGCAGCTCTAGCCTAGGCCCCAGCCCCACCTCTGATAAGGAGGAAGGTGGGGGGACCTGAGCCAGCCTTTCCAGGAAATTACCAGCCAAACCATGGAGGCCAGTTATCATCAGACTTGGGCAGCACAAGCCACCCCAGGAGCTACTCTGTGGCTGGAATTAGAAGCTCCATTTCCCAAAAACAGAGGAGGAGAAGATGGTCGGCCACCAATTTTAGCTACTGATTAGTAGACTTGGCTGGCTAAGGAATAACCCTAGGAGCAGCTGGGGTATGAGTGTGTCCAAGTCGGAAAGAGGCTGGTGGCTGCCATTTTGACTCTGCCCGCAGCATGAGGGGAATCACAGTGACAACAGGAACCAGTTTCTTTGACACAGATCAGACTGCAGCCCTAGCCTAGGCTTCAACCCCACCTCTGGCAGGGAGGAGGCTGGCAAGCCCTGCACCAGCCTATCCAGGTAACTGGAGGTACGTTTGGCTGGCACAGACTGAATAGTTTGAAGTCTACCAAGGCAACTGCAGTCATCTTGGACCCGCACTGCACAGATTGCTGCCCACACCTGCAGCTCCATCCCTGCCCCAGGCAGGGGAGGGAGGGGTGTGAAGCTTCATCAGTCTCTTTGGGCAATCACAGTCTATGCCTACACAACTTGGATTATTCCACACAGCTGTAACTCTGTCCATAACTCTGGCAAAGGAGAAAGTTGGGAGATGCTTCATTGGTCCCTGGGATAATGAAGGCAGCTTGAGCCTCCGCAGCTCACAGCACCAACTACACCCTTGGCTCCTACTGCACAACCAGCAAAGGAGAAATGGCAGGAAGCCCTAAACTAAAGGGAAAACTACAGCCAGAATAAATACTCTAGTAAGCCAGATGCCAAGACATCAGCAAAAAATTACAATTCACACAAGAAACAGGAAGTTATGGCCCAGTTGGAACAAGATAAGCCTCCAGATGACATAAAGGAGTTGAGACAACTAATTATAGATGTTCAAACAAATCTCCTTAATAAATTCAATGAAATAGCTAAAGAGATTAAGGATATTAAGAAGACACTGGATGAGCATGAAGAAGAATTTGAAAGCATACATAGAAAAATAACAGACTTTATGGGAATGAAATTAAAAATCACTGGAATCATATAATAGCAGATTTGAGGAGGCAGAAGAAAGGATTGGTGACCTTGAAGAAATGGCCTCTGAAAGTGAACATACAAAAGAACAGATGAAGAAAAGAATGGAAAAATTTAAACAAAGTCTCAGAGAATTAAATGACTACAAAAATGGTATGCAAACATATGTGTCATTGGTGTCCCAGAAGGAGAAGAGAAGGGAAAAGGGGCAGAAGAAATATTTGAATAAATAATGGTAGAAAATTTCCCAGCCCTATTGAAGGACATAGATATTCATATCCAAGAAGCACAATGTACTCCCATCCAAAAAAATCCAAATAGACCAACTCTGAGACAAATACTCATCAGAGTGTCAAATGCCAAAGACAAAGAGAGAATTCTGAGAACAGCAAGAGAAAATAATGCATAACATATAAGGGATACCCAATAAGATTAAATGCTGATTTCTCACCAGAAACAATGGAGGCAAGAAGACAGTAGTATGATAAATTTAAGACACTACAAGAGAAAAACTTCCAGCCAAGAATCTTATATCCAGCAAGACTGCATGTCAAAAATGGGGGCAAGATTAGAATACTCACAGATAAACGGAAACTGAGAGGATTTCTAAGCAAAAGACCAGATTTTCGGGAAATACTAAAGGGTGTGCTAGAGCCTGAAAAGAAAAGACAGGAGAGAGAGGCCTGGAAAATAGTCTAGAAATGAAGGGTCTAGCAATAAAAGTAACTAAAACTGTAGCACTGATGTGGAGAAAGTGACCACGGTCATTGCTGAGGGTAGGGAGAGGGAAGAAGAGATACAATGTGGGGTCATTGTCAGGACTTGGAGTTGTCCTGGGTAGTACTGCAGGGACAGATGCTGGACATTGTATGTCCTGCCATGGCCCACTGGGTGGACTGGGGGAGAGTGCAAACTACAATGTAAACCACTATCTATGTGGTGCAGCGGTGCTCCAAAATGTATTCACCAAATGCAATGAATGTCCCACAATGACGAAAGAGGTTGTTGATGTGGGAGGAGTGGAGTGAGGGGGGTGGGGGGTATATAGGGACCACATATTTTTTAATGTAACATTTTTTTAAAAATAGAGAAAATAAAATAAAATAAAATAAAATATGACCGATAAAACTCAAATAGTCAGGAATAAGCCTAACCAAGGATGTAAAGCACTTGTATTCAGAAAACTGCAACTCAGTGTTAAAAGAAATCAAAAAAGGCCTAATTAACTGGAAGAACATTCCATGCCCATGGATTGGAAGACTAAATATCATTAAGATGTCAATTCTACTTAAATTGATATACAGATTCAATGCAATCCTGATAAAAATTTCACTAGCATTTTTTAATTGAAAACACTATTATCAAATTTATTTGGAAGGGTAAGGTCTCCTAAATAGCCAGAAACATCTTAAAAAGGAAAAGCAAACTCTAACCTCCAGACTTTAAATCATATTACCTCGCTATAGTGGTAAAAACAACATGGTGCTGGCATCAAGACAGATACATAGACCAATGGAACCAAATTGATGGTTAAACAGACCCTCACATGTATGGTCAAGTGATTTTTTACTAGCTTGCCAAACCCACACAGCTCGGGCAGAATGGTCCATTCAACAAATGGTGTTGAAAACCTAGATATCCATAGCTGAAAGAAAGAAAGAGGACCTGTATCTCACACCTTATACAAAAATTAACTCAAAATATATCAAAAACCTGAAAATAAAAGCAAGAACTGTAAAGCTTCTAGAAGAAATTGTAGGAAAATATCTTCAAGACCCGGTGGTAGGTAGTGGATTCTTAAAGGAGATAAGAGGAGGACTGAGATGAACTATTGATGTTTAATGTATGTAGAAGTTTTAATTAGCTTTACAGTAAAAGTGTGAAAATGTATACAGCAGAGGGCAACATATAGTGAGTAACAGCTAGTTTACAAATGTGGATGTGGCTGAAAATGATAGCCTAGGTATGTAAATGCCAATCGACAGAATTCTAGAGAATAATCTAGGAATTGAATAGCATAGTAAACCAAGAGGTGGATGAGAATTGTGGTTGATGGCACAGATGCAAGAGTGTCTTTTGTTAGCTAGAGCAAATGTATATCACTATTGCAGGGTGGTGGAATGTGGAGAAGCATGGGAAAAATAAAACTGGAGTGACCTATGAACTGTGGTTAGCAGTAATAGTAAAATATTCTTGCATCTATGCCAAAGATGTCCTGTGTTGATAATGGGGCAGTATGGAAAATGTGTGCCAAATACACACTATGGACATGGTAACAATCAGATGCTAATATCTTATCTGTAACAAATGTTCCACCACAGTGTGGTGTGTGGATGGAGGGGTGTTTGGGAATTCTGCACATGTTCATGATTGTTTTATAAGTTTACAACTACTGTCATAAAAACTATATTTAAAAATTAATAATAGGGTGGGTTGGGGGAAAATATACCAAATGTAAGGTAAGGACTATAGTTAGTACTAAGATTTTGACAATATTCTTTCATAATTTGTAACAAATATCTCACGACAATGCAAGGTGTTGGTGGAGGGTTGATGTATAGGACCCCTGTATGATGTTAATGCATGTTTCTTTAAACTATACACTTATTGTTTATGTAGGTTCATATATAAATGATATAAAATAATAATAATAATAATAGGATGGGTTGGGGGAAAACACAGCAAATGAAAGATACTTTGGTTAGTAGTAATATTTTGAGGATGTTCTTTAATCATTAGTTAAAAATGTTTCACAACAATGCAAGGTATTGGTGATAGAGTGAAGTATGAGAGCCCTGTATGATGCTGTATATGTTTGTTTTGTAAATTCACAACTATTACTATACATTTATTATTTACGTATAAGTGGATACACTTAAATAAATTTTTCAAAAAAGAAAAAAAGGTAAATATGCAATCAGGTGAAGAAAAGAGAGTCTTCACAACAAAAGTTTCTGAAGCAACTGGATCTCCACATGCAAATGAAATCCACTTCCACATATACCTTCACCACATGCAAAAGTTAACTCAAAATGGATCAAAGACCTAAATTTAAAGCTAAAGCATAGAGGAACTCTGCACTTTCTGTGCAATTTTTCTGTTAATCTAAATTTATTCTAAAAAATGAATGTATTATTTAAAATGAAAAACCTATTTCAAGGCTTTTAAACATATAGAAGAAAGTATAGGAAACAACTTGGTGATCTTGAGAACTGGGCAAAGATATCTGAGTTATACCACCAAAAGCAAGATCTATTAAAAAAAAAAAAAAATGGATGAACAGGACCTCATCAGAAATGTAAACTTCTGCTCTTTGACTGGCACTGTTAAAAAGAATGAAAAGACAAATCACAGACTAGAAGAAAATATTGACAAAGCATATATCTGATAAAGGACTTGTATTCTGAATATAGAAGGAACTCTCAAACTCAATAATAAAGAAACAACCCAATTTAACATGATGGTAAAATATTTAAACAGACAATTCACTGATAAAAAGATATATGAATGGCATATGAGCACTTAAAACAAGATTCAAAGTTACTAGTCATTAAGAAAATGCACAATAAATCCTTAACAAGATAGTACTACACACGTCATTGAATGGCTAAAAAGGATTGCCAAGGATGTAAATCTGGAACTTCATACGGTATGGGTCAAAATGTAAAATAGTATGGCAATGATAGATAATGGTTTGTCAGTTCCTTAAAACATTAAACATATGCTTATCATAAAATCCACCCTTTTTACCCCTAGAGAAAAGAAAATATATTTCCATATAAGATGTGCATGCAAATAACCATAACAGCTTTATTTATAATAGCAAAAAACAGGAAACAATTCAATTATCTATCAACACACGAAAGAGTAAACAAATGGCGATACAGCCATACAATGGAATAATACTCAGCAATCAAAAGGAACAAACGGGAACGGATGTAGGCCAAGTGGTTGAGTGCCTGCTCCTCTTGTACAAGGTACTGGGTTCGATCTCTGGTATCTTCTCAACAAAACAAAACAAAAAAGGAACAAACATGCTACAACATGAATGCAGCTCAAGTTAATTAATTACATGGAGTGAAAGAAGCCAGACCAAAAACAGTAAAAAAATGTACATACTGCAGAATTCCATTTATATAAATATCTAGAAAATGAAAATGAATCTCTGAAAGAAAGCAGCTAAGTGGCTGCCTAGGGTCAGAGGAGTGAGGACAAGGAGTGACTGTGGGAAGTTTATAAAGCAGGATGAGGAAACTTTGGGGAGTACTAGATATGCCTCTTATCTCAGTTTTGATGATTTTCATGGATTATATCAAAACTTACATCTAGTAATATTATCTATGAGGTGCAGCAGTGCTCCAAAATACATTCACCAAATGCAATGAATAGGCCATAATGATTAAAGAGGTTGTTGACGTGGGAGGAGTGGGTGTAGGGTATATGGGAACCTCTTATATTTTTAATGTAAAATTTTTTGTAATCTATGTGTCTTCAAAAAAATACAATTAAAAAAATGAATTAAAAAACCTACATCTAAGTGTATACTTTAAAAATGTATGATTTATTGTATATCAATTATAATTTAATAAAGTAGTTTAAAATGAAAGAAATCCATCTAATTTGAGGCAAATCATTTAAGTTCTTTAGTACCTATTACAGAAGCAAAATTGCATAAAACTTGCACCCATTACACTTGACTGAGTATCCACTGAAAATGACTGGCTTATATGGATAAAATTTTATAAGTGTTTAAAAGGGGAAAAAAAGGTGGTAACCAGCTGATATTTGGCACAGGTGTGTGTGACTGACTAACAACTGGTAGTAAAGACTAAGCCATGAAACAATTTTTTAAAACCAAAGAAGAAAATATAGTCCATTCTAGTAAATTCCCTGGCCATTGTTTGTGATGCAGCATAGCTGGGGAACTCATTTCTATGGGGAAAAAAAAGCAGGAAAGGCAGCTAATATTTATTATTATATGCCTATAAGTACTGTATTAGGCATTTAACATATATTACTTTATCTAATATTCATAAGATTCCAGTAAAGTAGGCCATATCATTTCTATTTTACCAAGGATAAATAAACTTACTTAGATGGGGACCCAATAAAATCTATGTTCCCAAGTTGACATGCCTCCAAAACCGAGGCCAAAACACTGCACTTTGAGTCAATCCTTTATCTGTGGGATAAAACTTAATTCTATCAATATAAGTAATTATGTTTTATTTGTACAATAAAACTGCACTCCATAAATTGAAATAATTAAAGGAGATTCCTTTTATTAGAATACCTAGTTAGTGACACTGCGATACCACTCTTTATCATGTGCAGTTGTTTATGTTAATGGAGAAATGGCAAAGAAGGAATGTGCAATATAAAGCTGAGTGTGAGGGAAGCGGACTTGGCCCAGTGGATAGGGCGTCCGCCTACCACATGGGAGGTCTGAGGTTCAAACCCCGGGTCTCCTTGACCCGTGTGGAGCTGGCCCACTTGCAGTGCTGATGCATGCAAGGAGTGCCGTATCATGCAGGGGTGTCTCCCGCGTAGGGCAGCCCCACATGCAAGGAGTGCGCCCCGTAAGAAGAGCCGCCCAGAATGAAAGAAAGTTCAGCCTGCCCAGGAATGGCACTGTACACACAGAGAACTGACACAACAAGATGATGCCAACAATAAGAAACACAGATTCCTGTGCCGCTGACAACAACAGAAGCGGACAAAGAAGAACACACAGCAGATAGACACAGAACAGACAACTGGGGTGGGGTGGGGGGGATAAAATAAAAATAAATAAATCTTTTAAAAAAAATAAAGCCGAGTGCGAAACAACCACAGTCTTGGTCTATTACTATTTCTGTAAGTCAGTGCATCTCAAACTTTCCTGTGCATACAAATTATCTGGGATTCTTCTTAAGCTCCTGATTCTGATTCAGTAGGTCTGAGATGAGGCCAAGATTCTGCAGCTCTAACAAGCTCAAGGACCACACTTTGAGTAGTGAGGATGTAAGCAAGCCGAGGATTCACCTTGAGTAGCAAGGATGTATGCCTGTGCAGAGTAAATGCAACAACCATAAAAGAACCCATGGGCTACTAATTCCCTCAGCTATTATTCACCTTGCCTCTAGTGTCTCCAGATGATATCAAAATTGTTTAGCAATACACTAATTATCCAAAGCCTCGATAGTTTAAGTAACTTCGATGTGGAAAGACTGCCAAGCTGGATATGACTGAAGGAACCATATTAAGCAAGTATTTGAACACTCTTCTCTCTCAGTTTCTACCTGTCAAATTCTACTCATTCTTCAAGACCTGGCTCAAACAACTCAAGTTGCTACCTGCTCTGTGCAGCAAAGCTTTTTGGTGATACCCCTTCTCTGCTCGGCCTTGGGTCAGGTGTGCCCAGCTTACTAGGACTCTTTCTCCTAGTAAGCCACGGACTCTCTGTCAAGCCATGGAATCTCCAGTTAAAAGTGGCCCTCACTCTTGCAGTGGTTGAATCTTCTTTGTGATGGCTTAGATAAACACACATCTATCCTTGCCTCGACTATCTGCAGTGATAGGAAATTCGGCTAAGACAGCCCATTCCAATGTTGGAATTCTTAACTGTTAATAATTTTCCTGGAAGACTTCCAGTTAAACATGGAAGCTCAAACACAACATGCATTTATTTCCACTTATTCCCCAAGCCAGACTAAAATGACAATAGAGAATTGTTATGTAGATATAATCTCCCATAGACAAAAAAAGAATAGAAAATGAAACAAGAGCAGATGAGAGCTATCATCATTGGGAAGTAGGAAAGCAAATGGACAAGTGGTATCCAACCTAGCAGAGAAGCAAAAGTTTAAGCCGTAGCCCAGAGAAGAGGAAATCAGAAAAAAAGGGAGTCCGACTAAAAATGCAGATTGGTTTGGTTAAAAATTCGAATGAGGAATTCTAACCCACATGCTCACTCTCACTCCAGCCAGGAAACTATTCCTTCCCTACCTTAGCAGAAGACTAGAGGTCTACCGGTTTGGAGAAATTGAATGAGACTGGTTCTGAACATGGGGTACCAGGAACAAGCAAGGGTATGGATATCCATCATTCCATTACTGAAAATATGGGGTTAACTCAACCTTTTTATTTTGAACAGTGGAGTTTCATCATGCCTTCTCTACTTTTCAGAATCCTGGCAGTCAGACTTACCCTTTCCACCCATATGCTATATAAGCGGGCATTTGGAGAATTCTACTTTTTTGGCTTTGGAGAAATTGACATACCCAAAAGAAAAGATTTGTACCTACGCCAATATTTGAGGATCATCTGATAGAAAAGCTGGTTTGCTGCCTGATCACCCTCCCATGAAGTCCTCTAATTGGCAAGCCTCCCCAATGCACATAGCACTTCCCATCAGCAACTCAGTGCCTCTTATGCATGAATGGACAGCCTAGGATCAGCAGATCCTGAGGAAAGTTTCTAAGTGAAACACAGATCACAACAAACAGATAAAAAGGCTCTGAAGAAATAGAGGGAAGTGGATGTAGCTCAATCAGTTGGGTGCCTGCCTACCACATGGAAGGTCCCAGGTTGGGGTCCTGGTGCCTCCTAAAAAGAAGATGAGCTAGGCATTGCCTCCCACCACAATGAGCTGGATGCTGCCTCCTGCCACAAGAAGCTGATGCCACAAGCCAGCAGCCATGGCAGCCCATGGGAAGTGGATGTGGCTCAGGCCATTGGGCACTTGCCTCTCATGTAGGAGGTCCTGGGTTTGGGTTCTGGTGTCTCCTGGAGAAGGCAAGCAAACAATGAGCAGAGAGATGAGGGAATCATATGGGGAGGGGTGGATAAATAAAGAAAAATAAAGTAAATAAATAAATCTTTGAAAAAAACGAAGAAATAGAGATGCTGAAAAGAATTTAAATATGAAGGAGTATCTCACAGGGTAAAAAAATGTAATAAGAAAAGAAATCAGCGGCGGACTTGGCCCAGTGGTTAGGGCGTCTGTCTGCCACATGGGAGGTCCACCGTTCAAACCCCAGGCCTCTTTGACCCGTGTGGAGCTGGCCCACGCGCAGTGCTGATGCACGCAAGGAGTGCCGTGCCACGCAGGGGCGTCCAGCCCCACGTGCAAGGATTGCACCCTGTAAGGAGAGCCACTCTGCATGAAAGAAAGTGCAGCCTGCCCAGGAATGGCACTGCCCACATGGAGAGCTGACACAATAAGATGATGCAACTAAAAGAGACACAGATTCCCATGCCACTGACAACAACAGAAGCGGACAAAGAAGACACAGCAAATAGACACAGAGAACAGACAACTGGGGTGGGAGGAAAGGGGAGAGAAATAAATAAATAAAATAAATCTTTAAAAAAAAAAGAGCAGAAATCTATTTTTAATGAATATTCACAGAACAAGGAAAGGTCCTTAGAAAACAAAAATGTGATAAAGTATTTTAATTATATAGAAGTATTTTAAAATAAAATTGTGCATATTTCCCAGAAAGTAGAGTAAAAAATAGTTTAAAAGATGACAAAGTTAGAGAACTATGCAGGAAGTTCACCTGATAGCAACCAGGAGTTCTAGAAAGAAAAGAAGAAATGCAGGACTTGAAATCATTAAAAAGGTGATACAAGAACATTTTTCAAAATGTCAATTTTCATGTATAAATGAGCCACTGAGTACAACCCTAATACATTTTTTAAAAATGCTAAAGTCCCATAGTAACTTAAGTAATCATAAAATTTCAGAATACTAGGACTAAAGAAAGAATCAAAAATTCTACCAGAGAGAAGGAAAATTTTAAAAAGCTCACACAAAAAGGATCAGGAATTTGAATCAATAAGAAATATAAGTAAAATATAGTTCTTCCCAAACTTTTTGTGATAGTTTGAAGTATGATCCCCAGAAAAGTATGTTCTTAAAGTTAACCATTCCTGTGGGTGTGGACTCATTGTATTAGGATCTTTTAGTGAGTAGGATCTTAACTTAAATTAATATAGGACCCGCCTCATTCAACGTGGGTCTGAATGTCCATACTGAAATCCTGTATAAGAGAATGAAATCAAGACAGAGGGAAAGCCACAGAAGCAGGAAGCTGAAAACAGTAAAACCCAGAAGAGAAGGAAGAGCCCAGCAGATGCCGCCATGTGCCTTGCCATGTGACAGAGGAACCAAGGATGGCCAGCAGCCAGTCTTCAGGAAGAAAGCATTGCCCGATGATGCCTTGACTTGGACATTTTGCTCAGCCTCAAAACCATAAGCCTGTAAGTTATTAAATTCTCATTGTTAATGCCAAAGAATTTCACGGCATCTGTTAGAGAAGCTTAGCAAACTAGAACACTTTTCAAGACATGGCCCAGAATAAATGAAAATATTAATACTTGTACCATACACTGGGGTAAACAGGATTGCTTAGAGCTAAAAGCAAAAACTTGGAGACTCTAGCTGCCCAGTTGTTGCCTAAAGAAAACAAGAACTGAGGGGATCAATATCCTAGCCCCTTTACACATTTTTTACAAAGCAAACTAATTTCAAAGTTAAAATTCTAAATCCAACTAAATTATTAATCAAGATTGAGAGTAAAAGAAAGATATGAAAGATTATACTTTCCGAAAAAATTATTGGAAGATACGCTTCTCTAAAATAAGACCAAGAAAGAGACAAACATGGGCTCCAGGAAACAGAGTTAACACAGAAGAGCAAAGAAGGTATTCCCCAGAAGAGAAGTGCAGGAATTCCCAAGAAGGAATTCCCAGTTCTAGAGAACCACCAAACTATGCTGGAAGACCAAAGAGGATAAGGAAATAGGAAAAAATTAAGACATTTATAGATCTAACATTTTTTACCACATTGATATTCAATTTTACAATTATTTTGAGAGGAGAAATTAAATTGGTAATAAATGAATAGATAACTATCAAATGGAAACTATGAGACAGAACAGAATACAGAAGAGCTGTACAATAAAGACTATGTTATCATTGTTCACCATATGATTTAGATGTGAAGACACCTCAACCCTTAGTGTAGATTTAACCAAAATGTGAGAAAACCAAATTGGTAAGATGAGGGGAAAATACGAATGGAAAAGAGGAAGATATTTGAGGAGCAATCCTCATCTTCCACAAAAGGAAGTCAATCAATAATAGGCAAAAATTGTAAAAAATCAATAGAAAAGCAATTGCATTATTTAGAAACAGGAAGGCAAAATTGCTGAGGTGAGTGTGGCTGTCTCTGAAGAGAGGAAACTGGAGTTAGAGACGGGTGGCGCAGAGGATGGTTGTTTTTCATTTTAAGTCTTATATTTGACATTTAAAACTTAGTCTATGTATTAATTTGATATAAACTAAATTAAATTTAAAGAAATCCCTACTCCTTTGGAGGCTAACTCTGAGCCCTCACACATACTGATACCATGCTTCAGAATGGTTTGATTCTTGGGTAGACTGAGATGATTTGCTCCCCCTCTAACTGCCTATAGGAAGCAAAAATAAAGCCTTTCTTAATTAAGGAAACATCATCTAATTATTACTAAAAAGTTCTAAAACATAGTGTCTAAATTGCACTCAAAAACAACTGCAGAGGATTGTGGGACAATGGTGATGAACTGAGAGCTGAATGCTCTCACAAAAACAATGGAGGAAGAACCAAAGCTGTCCAGGGGACCTGCTTTGGGGGTCAGCAGATGAGGACAGTGCTACACAACCCCCAGGAGGGCAAGGGACAGAGGGACAAAGAAGCGGAAAAGACGAACATGAGTCATCAAGCCCTGAGGCAGCCAGGAAGGGCTCCCCTCCCCCACCCAAGATATTAAGCTGGAATAAACCCCTGGTCACCCCAGCCATCTGAAAGGGGAGCAGACATCTTCCCCCCGTCAGCTGTTTCAAAGGAAAAGGGAGGGGAGGTTGGATGCTTTTCTTCAGTGAATTTGGTCTGCTGAGCGTGCTTTGAATTTCTGCTCTGGAGATTCAACACAGGAACACAGGAAAGCCCAGACCAAAACACTTCTGTGGAAAGGTGCACTGAAGTGCGTCATCTGCTGGCGGGTCTGGAAACTGCATGGACAAAAACAGCTTGCACTCTCTGTATCCAACCCTGGAAGAAAACCTATGTCCCATAGTGAGTCCCTGGACCTATTTTGAAAACTTAAGCTGGGCAAATCTAAAGACTGAGAATAATTTGAACCAAAAATCAAAGAAGAGCTGGGGGGCGGGGGGAAAAATAGGCAAGAGACAGAAATTAGCCATCAGTCATCAGAGTAAATACACCAACAAATTCGGATGCCTAGACATCAGCAAAAAATTACCAGCCATACTAGGAAACAGGAAGAGATAGCCCAGACAGAAGAACAAACCAAATATCTTAAAGAAATACAAGATTTAATACAATTACTCAGTGATAATCATACAACTCTCCTAAATCACTTCAAAGAATTTAAAGAAAATATGACTAAAGAAATAAAGGATATTAAGAAAACAATGGGAGAGCATAAAGAGAGCATAAAAAAACAATTTGAAAATACATTAGAGGTACATAAGAGCAGATTTGAATTGCTTGAAGACAAAATTAGTGATTTTGAGGACAGAACATATAAACTAGAAAAGACAAGAAGAACAGAAAGAGAAGAGAATTGGAAAAATGGAACAGAGTCTCAGGGAGTTGAATGACAATGCAAAATGCACGAACGTTCACATTATTGGTGTCCCAGAAGAAAAGAATGGAAAAGGGACAGAAAGAATATTTGAGTAGATAATGACTGAGAACTTCCCAACCCTTATAAAGGACATAAATATAAATATCCAAGAAGTACAATGTATCCCAAACAGAATAAATCTGAATAGACATACCCCAAGACACTCAGTATTCAGAATGACAAATATCAGAGCTAAAGAGAGGATTCTGAAAGCAGCAAGAGAAAAGCAAATCATCACATACAGGGGAGACTCAATAAGATTAAGTGCTGACCTCTCATCAGAAACCATGGAGGAGAGAAGAAAGTAGTATGATGTATTTAAGGTACTGAAAGAAAAAAACTGCCAGCGAAGAATTCTGTATCCAGCAAAGCTGTCCTTCAAAAATGAGGGTGAGTTCAAAGTCTTCACAGACAAACAAAAAGTGATAAAATATGTTACCAAAAGACCAGATTTACAAGAGATACCAAAGCGGGTGCTGCAGCCTGAAAGGGAAAAACAAGGGTGAGAGATTTGGAGAAGAGTTTACCAAAGCCCAATGAAGGAAAACACATAGCATGAATTATTTGAATCTGTCTTTTTTTTATTTTCATTTAAAGTTTTAGACACAAGGACATTTATTCTGGAGAAACAGGGCAAAACTCCTGTTTGTAAGATAAGTCTTTCAGATGAAGCATATAAACCTAAATGATAGCATTATTGTATAGAATTTGGGCTATGCTTTGATAAGTTATGGTTTATACTTAAGATTAGAATGCTAAGCATGTTTTTGATGATTAAATTTGCTTTAATCCAAATATTGATAGATACATTTTAAAGACACAGCTTGAAAAGCAAATTCTTGAATAGAAAATAACTTCATGTTATTAAAATATTGACTCATTGACTTTTGTTTTATGATAAAGGAAATAAGTAGTTGCTTTCTCTCCTAGAAATATACTGCTGATACTATTCACTCTGTTTTCTTTTCTCCTGTAGAGTAAGTTTGTCACAAGGCTTAAATGTTTTTAACATTCATTTTGATTCTAAGTTGTGGTTTTGTTATATGTGGAATCTTTGAAACTTAAGCCAAAAATGCAGGCATATGTGAACACTCCGAAGTTTCTCTTAATTCTGATTTGTGCTTAAGTTTTTTACTTTAAAGAAGTTATAACAATGGTAGTTACCTCCTTCAGTATTTGTTAGATGTGTGAAGTACTGAGAAATGTCATAATGATGGTTTTATTTTTTAGGTTATCACTGTGGTACGTTAGTCCTTACCAAAATGAGTCATTTTTTTCAATGTGCATTTTTTTAACAAACAATTTTACAGATACATCATAATAAAGGATAGTGTTACATTTTTAAAAAAATAGGGGGTGATCTGGGACAGGGAAGGGTACACAGGAATCCTTCATAATTTTGATGTAACTTTTCTGTAATCTAAAACTTCCTGAAAAATAAAATTTATCATATATATTTTTAATCACATATTGAAAACAAATGACACAAAGGCAGTGGCCACCAGAGTTTCTGAGGGGAGGGAGAGGGAAGAATAGGTGTAATATGGGGGCATTTGGGGACATTGGAATCATCCTGCATGACATTGCAATGACAGATACAGGCCATTATATATTTTGTCATAATCTACAAATTTTTGCAGGACAGATTGTAAACTGTAATGTACTGTAGTCCACGGTTAGTAGCAATGCTACAATACATGTTCATTAATTGTAACAAATGTACCACACTAATTAAGAATGTTGTTAATGTGGAAAAGTGTGGGAGGAGGAGAGGCAGGGCATATGGGAATCCCCTACATTTTTAGGCAACATTTATGTAATCTAAAGCTTCTTTAAAGTTCACAACTTTTACTATACACTTAATTGTTTATGTATGTTCATATATAAATGATATAAAGATAATAATTGGATTGGTTAGGGGAAAAATACTTTGTTTAGTAGTAATATTTTGACAATGCTCTTTAATCATTAGTTAAAAAGGTTTAAAATCAATGTGAGTTATTGGTGTAGGGTAAGATGTTATATATGTTTGATGTTATATATGTTTGCTTTGTAAGTTCACAACTATTATATATTTATTGTTTATGTATGTTTATGCATGAGTGACATATTTCAATAATTTTTTTTAAATGAAAAAAAATTGAAGAAAAAAGCAAATAAAAAAAGAAAACATACAATAGAAAAAGACTCCCAAGAGCTCAAGTTATTGAAATTATTAGGCATATCAGGCATAAATTTTAATAAAAATTATTTTAAAATACTAGTGGAAATTCTAGAATGTATTACAACTACTGAGATTAAAGAAGTCAATGAATAATTTAAACAGCAAATTAAACACATCCATAAAATAATCAGTGAAGTAGAAGATAGTCAGAGGAAACTATCCAGACTGTAACACAGAGGACAGGACAGGACAGGACAAGACAGGTGGGATGGGTGGGGAGGGGAAAACACATGGGACATGGTGAAAAGATATATACATATGTCAAAATATGACTCAAAATATGAGAAAAGATAGAAATTGGGGTAAAAGAATCCAGAATTGTACAAATATAATAAAAGACATCAGGTTACAAATGTAAGGGTATCACTAACCACAAGATGCATAAATACAAAGAAATCCACATCCAGACACATCATATTAAAACTTACAGAAACCACAATCAGTGAGAAAATATGAAAAGCAGCCCACAGGGATGGGAGCCATATTATCTTCAAAAGAGCAATGAAGTTTCTCAGTGACAGATGACTTCTATACAGAACCTGTTGACCTCAGAAGATTAAGAAAAGTATCCAAAGTGCTAAAAGAAGAGCATGCCATCCAAGAATGCTATAATCAGCAAAAACGACTTTCAAAAGCAAAGGTTTTCACATTATGCTACATGAAACAAGCCAGACACATGGACCATTTAACATATAATTCCATTTACATGATATGCCCAGCAAAATAAATCTATAGAGACAGAAAGTAGAACAGAGGCTGCCTGGTGCTGGGCATGGAAATGAAGAATGTCTAAAATGATAACAATGTATCTTTGGGGATGATGGAAATTTTCAAAAATTGGATGGTGGTGATGATTACACAATTCTGGAAATATACTAAAAGCATTAAATTGTACACTTAAAATCAGTGAATTGCATAGTATGTTAATTATATTTCAATAAAGCTGTTTAAAATAATAACTTCTAACAACTTTTTAAAAACTAGAAGATTTTCAGGAAAAAAAAAAGAAAATTCATGAATAGCTGATTCACCCAAAAGGAAATAGTAAAGAAAGTTCTCTATATTCTAGAAGGATGCTTAGAATTCCAAGAAGTATTGAAGAGCAATGAAAAAGGTAAATAAGGGGGCAAATATAAAACAATAGTAACTATAATAATAATATCTTTGGGGATCAAAAATATAAAGAAAGAATTAAAATACAAAACAAAAACAGCACATAAGGAATAAACAGTTATATGGAGTTAAAGTTCAAAAGTCTGTGAATTATCTAGAAAATGGTAAAATTACTAACTTTATGAACTTTAATAAGACAATGACATATGCTATATACTATATAGGAATCGCTGATGGCTTAAGAAGGTAAAACAAATAAATTATTAAAGGGAAGAAATGAAATTATTTTTCAAAGAACACTTGCAACCAATATAAGGCAAAATAAGGAAAGAGGGAAGGAAAAGAAAAATAGAACAACCGAATCAAAGGCCAAATAGAAAACTAATAGGAAGATGATATATTTAAACCAAATGTAAAAATTGAAAACAAGAGTGTAAAACTATATAAATAAACACAACAATAGCTGTAAGATGTTTAAAAGAAAAGCATCTTAAATATAAGACTATTGAAAGGTTAATAGTAAAATGATAAGAAAAGATATTCTAAAAAGATGGGAAAGAATAGTAAAAAGATAGCAAAAGGATAAGAAAAGATTGCCCAGTGTTATAATACTAATATCAGACAATATAGATGTTTAAGGCAAAAACAATGCTGGAGGTAAAACGTATTACTTCGTAATGATAAAAGGGTCCATCCAATAAGAATAAATAAAAATTCCAAATTTTTGTGCACCTAATAATATAATTTCAAATTATATATAGCAAAATTGATAAGATGAAAAGGAAAAATAGACAAATTCACCCTCAAAGCATGGAATTTTAACTTACCTATCTCAGTAACGGGTAACACAAGCAGATTAAAGAAATAGCTAAGATATGAATGATTTGGGCATCACAATGGACATATCTGACCTAATTAGTATATATATAGACCACTGCACCTAACAATGACAGCATTCACATTCTTTTGAAGAGGAAGTACATTTACCAAAATTTACCATATGGGTCATAAAGCATTTGTCTCAACAAAATCAAAAGATTGAAACTTTCATAGTATGTTCTCTCATTACAGTGGAATTAAACAAGACATCTTTTTTTAGGGTAACTTGAAAGACTGCCAAATACTTGAGAATTAAGCAATACACCTCTAAATAACCATGATTCAAAAAGGAAATCACAATGAAAGCTAGAAAAACTTTGAATTAATAGATATTAAATTGCAACTGGAGGCCTTATAAAGAAAGGAAATTCCAACGCAGTTTGTCAAAAGAAGCCAAAAATCAGTAGTACATGAAAGTCAAAAGAAGCCAGAAAGTGAAGCTGATTGTCATGTGGAGAAGCAGAAACAGAAGACAAGGGACCAGGGACCTTACACACTCCTGGAGGAATCATGGCCTGTCAAAACCTTGATTTTGGACATCTAGCCTCCCAAACAGTGAGACAGGTACTTAAGGCAACCAGAGAGTGGTATTTGTCATAGCAGCCCTGGCAAACTAAGAAGCATGTAGGCTCTGGAGTACTTCCTGACTGTGTATTCTTGGTTTTGATACTTAAGAGTTTTGTGAACTAAGACAGCAATATAATCTTTAAAAAGTAGGATTCTCATCTGAAAAGGAGGTAGTAATGGTGCTTAATTCACAGATTGACATGAGGGTTGAATGAGATAATTCAAACAAAACACAAAAACTGTTATTATCAATATTATTGAGACTTCTGAACCCTGGGCCTCTTTCTAACATTGAATGCCAATCTTTGCAGCCTACTTTTCTGGAAATACGAGCAAGTGATAAAAGGAGACAAAAAGAGCATAAGGTTTTGAAGCAAACAGTCAAAGTTTAAGGCTGAGTTCACAACCCAGAGGCTGTGGCTGACTCTGGAGAAGTTACAGGGGAGCCCCGCTCTGCTGTGCAAAGCTTCATAAGGTAACCTGTGATGAATTCACCGCACCTGCCTTGTGGTGGGTAGTTTTGAAACCGAGAACCTCAGAGAAGGGAATGTCCTGGCAGCCTCTAAAAGCAACCACGTGATGCTTTGTTGTTATCACCATCTCCGTGAGGAAGAAGAAAGGAAAGAAGACTAGGTGGGGTGAGGGACACCCATTCCCCAAACACAAGTCCTTATCCAAGGTGCAGGTGTCTTAAGGAGAAGCTCCATCATAAAGGAACAAAGTCGGCACACATTGGAAATGTCATGGAAATAGAACAAACTTCTCTAGACCAAGAAAAGGGCAGAAAGTAAGAAAAGCAAGTATCACTCCACCAGCATCTTCTCAAAAACGACTGTCTTTGCAGGGACAGGGTGACTCCCTTGCCTTCCAACAACTGAGTCATACAGTTGCAAATTTATAAAATTCCTATTGGGAGAACTTGGGGTTTCCACTGGTAATCTGCCAGTCATTACATTTCTTTTAGGAACCCCACTGTAGGAGACTAGCAAAGAGAGGAGGAGCCTACCCTACACAGCCCAGTCCAGTGGGTGGGGTGGACTTAATGCTAAATGAAGTGATATCCCACATACAGTCATGATTGGGATGGGCATAGAATTATCACAAACAGGAGTGTTTTGAGTGTAAATGGGGTCACTATCAGAAATCATACTGGGACAGCCTGGCCCAGTCAAACCAAGATTTCTGGTAAGTTTTGTCATAATTGATGGAAGGAAATTGAGAGCAGTGATCACAATGGAAAATTGTACACGGACAGTTTCCCCATTTTAAGCTCCACTATATTAAATAAGGTAGTCTTTTAGAAAGCCATATTACCTCATTAAAGGGGGGGGGGGGGGAATACACATTCCTGTAGTTAAGACTACTGACTTACTGAATAGACCCTTCTGGAAGGTATCTTGCAAAGTCACATATTGAGCCACTTCACAAGTCTTCCTGATAAGTCCAGTGAAGGCTTTCCAATGATCTGTTTGTTCCAGAAACAACTGTGCTTTTTTAAGTGTATGAAATACCCTGTAGTCAAAAAACAATCACAGAAAATGAAAATTTAATAATGGTTTTCCAAATGACACTTAGATCACTAAAAATTCATCAAAATACATATATATGCAAAGTTCTGGCAGTCCATTTATGCAGGAATTTAGACGTGTTGACCAGTTCTCTTGGCATTTATTTGCTTGTTTATGAACACCCTGCTCTGATTTGAAAAATGAGGGAAAGCCTTTTATGAGAATACATAAAATGAAAGTCATAGCAAATCAGGGGGAACCAACTGGAAAATGAATATAAAATGAAATGAGCTTTGAGGTTAAGACAAAAATACATTTGCCAAATATTCATGCAAGTGTATCACATATTAAGAGCTAAAGAAAATGGGACTTGGGAAGCAGATTTGGCTCAACTGATAGAGCATCCGTCTACCACATGGGAGGTCCAGGGTTCAAATCCAGGGCCTCCTGACCCATGTGCTGAGCTGGTCCACATGCAGTACTGATGCATGCGAGGAGTGCCCTGCCACACAGGGGTGTCCCCTGCATAGGGGAGCCCCACGCACAAGGAGTGTGCCCCGTAAGTAGAGCCAGCCCACGTGAAAAAGGCGCAGCCTGCCCAGGAATGGTGCCACACACACAGAGAGCTAACACAGCAAGATGACACAATAAAAAGAGGTGAAGATTCCCAGCACTGCTGACAAGAATCCAAGTGGACACAGAAGAACACACAGCGAATGGACACAGAGCAGACAAGGGGGGTGGGGGAAGAAGGGAGAGAAATAAATAAATAAATCTTTAAAAAAAAAAAGAAAATGGGAATGGATCACACATATAAGTCACAGCACCATCAAATAAAAACCAGACAAATTTTCTAGAGACGAGTTGCTCCCAGGAGTCCTTCCACGGGTAGTTAACATGAGAATTCTGGGTAATGTAAGAACAAGATGCTCAGTTACATCCTTGCCTTGAATGAAACAGGAGTTCTAGATTTCTTGTGAAAGATTAAGCCCTTGGATAAACTTTAAACAAACTTCATATTTTCTAGATGTTTTCCAATAGTACCAAATAGATTCATCTTTATAAAATGAAAAAATTCAACATCTTACCACTCTACTCATTAAAAATCGGATATGCTATGTTGGTCTATCATCTCGGTGGAAGGGGACACTTTAAACCAATTTGATTTCCCATTGTTCAGAAGTTTTCCACCAACCACGTACTTACAGTGTGGAAATAAGCCGATCCTTACAGCCACCGGAAGATTCGCCCTTCTCAGGGGAAGCGTCAGCTCCCAGCAGCCGGAAGACCCGGGCACAGGAAAGTCTCACTTCTGAAAACTGCGTTCCAAGCTCCTGCCAGCCCAGATACTCCTCGGGTATCGAAACTGGCATATTCGCACGTCCGATGATAACATCTTGTAAAACATGATCCTTAATAGGAAAGAGCATGGCTTGTCATAACTACGACAATTAAAATGCGGGTCCTCGAGTTGCAGCCTTTACCTCTTCTCACGTCACAGGTGAGAACTGTACCTAGAAGACCGTGCTCTGTGGGAGGCGATCAGGTAAGCCAGCATTTTAGACTTGCGTCTTCACTCATGTTGAGGTTACTGGACTCCAGAGTAAAGCATCATCAGTGAAGTATCATGGGCCCCCCGGGGCACAGCCCTCTGCCAGCTAGTGTGCTGAAATGGCCCCAGGGCCCGGGCCTCCTGGTCATCCCGCTCTGGTAAGCCCCCCCACGTTAGTCCAGGCTGGCAGAAATGACACAGGCCAGCTCCTGCCCCGGCCCTCTGAGCTCTGGCAGCGGCCTCTTCCTCCTCTTGCTTGTTCTGGGCATCCCAGGACTACCACCTAAGAAGCCAGGCTGCCCTGCTGGAGAGACCACAGAGGGGGGCTCCACAGCAAAGAGACCCCTTGAGGCCAGAGAGAGACAGTCATCCCGATGTCCCCGCTGAGCTCCAGAGACCGCAGCCCCTCCTGCGTCTCTGCGTCTCTGCGTCTCAGGGGCCCCGTTGCCCCTGGCAGCAACGACGAGTCGCCGGCTAAGACCCCAGAAAAGCAGCCCTGCTGAGGCCAGTGAACGCACATCACAAGACCTAATGCAGGCGTTCTGTTCTAAGTCACAGAGCTTTAGGGTGGTTTGTAAGGCAGTGATAATAACCTAAGCAGCGTGAGAATGGCTATCGCACGCTCCTCAGTCCCTGAGCTGTGGAGGGGGCCGTGTGTTAAGTCTCATAAAGAAATTGGGGATGTGAAGTCAGACCCAAAAGGACAAAGGTTTCGTGATCTCACGGATTTAAAACATTTAGAATTAGCAAACTCATAGGTTGGAATCTAGAATATAAATTACCAGGGGATGGAGTGGGGATAGGGAATGGGAAGTCAAGGCTTAAACTGTACAGGGTTCCTTTTTGAAATGATGTAAATGTTTCAGTATGGGATGGTGGTGATGGGAGCACAACATGGTAAACCCAATTAACAGCACCGAATACTTGTGTGTGTGAATAAAAGAGGAAACGTTACATTGTATATATGGTAACAGAATAAAATTTTTGTTTAAATCCATGGAATTGCCTTATACAAACAGTGACCCTAAGTTAAACCCTGGACTCGAGTTAATAGTACAATTATAAAAATGTGCTTTCATCAGTTGTAACAAATGCTCCACATCCATGCAGGATGTGTTAATTATAGGTATATGGAAACCCTGTATTTTATGCATGATTAGGGATGTGCTCTCTGCCAGGAAAGAGCATACCATCCGACAGCAGAAAGGTGAAGATGCAAATATGCCATGGTTTTTCACGCCCGTTTCCTTCACATGCACTCTTTCTCGCCTACACTCCTTTCTGATTTCTCGGGAACCTGAACCTTACTCCTCCTTTAAGTGCCACGCACTCACACCGGAGCCTTCAGATGCTGTGCTCCCGTGCAGTCACGGTACAGTGTCCTTCATAGCTAAGCAGCATCTTCTTCACGCCTGCATCCCTTTCGGCATACCAGGCCTCCGTCACAGAGCAGGTGCTGAGAAAGGGTTAGCTGGAATGGACCATGTACGTGTTCCTCTCTCAACTTCCTTTCTGCTATGACATAGCTTATATTTCACTTGTTTTATAATATCAGTGGTTTTAAGTTAATTCATTTTTTGGAGTCTTATGGTACCTGAGGACAAAGTTAAAAAATGAAACAAGTAATTCTGAGGAACAGAATGAGCTACAAAATAGAAATGTCATAATTTTTGGAGTTCAGTAAGTAAATATGCGCTAACCTGGACACAATGATTTTTGCTAACAAGTTGCTCAACAACCCGCATTTCTATGTGAGTGCTCAGCACAGCTTGGCCAGTGTCTCCGGCAGGGTCATAAAAGGAACTTGCCTTTTAATGTCTGGCACCACCCAAACGCACCGCTTTGCTAAGAGTTGCTTCATCAAAGATCCTCCTCCCATCTAAATATTAAGAGCATACACATCTAGAAATGGAGCAGATGGAACCAGGGGACCCAAGGAAGCAGCTGCGGCACGTTTCCAAAGCTCGGCGAGCCCCTGGGGAAATCAGCTTGATGCCATAGCTGAGGTGGGTGGGGTGGGGAGCGCACAACCTCCCACCGCAGTCAAACCAACGGGCTGGGATTGAGGGCAGATGCGATTGGGTATGGACTCATGTCGATGCTGGCCGTGGCAAAACTCAAGGTTAAATATTAACATCTCCATTGAATTCGACCTTGAAAATGAGCCTGTCGGTGCTCTGGGAAGAGATTTGTTGCTGAAATACTTACAGCATCCTCTACTGAACCAATTAGCTTGTTGAAAATATCCGTCTCATTGGAGGAGTCCGGCGGGCACACCAGTCCCAGGAAACTGTCCCAGATTCTGGAGCTCTGAGGAAGCAGAGGGGCTTCCTGCGCAGGAAAGTATCCACTGAGGCACAGGTCGGTAATGTTCTTCATCAGCAGCTGAAAGATTAAAGAGAGCACAGAGAAGGATAACATTTAGACAGGCTTCGAGGTGCTCTCCTGGGACAAGGAAAATACAAATAGAAGTGAGCAGCAATAAGAACTTGGAAATGAAACAAAATTCTTCCCAAACATGCCTATATTCTCTTTATTTTGCTAACACAACTCACAATAGGAGAAAAATTGAATATTGCATGAGTTTCTTGAATTCTTTATGAAAATTGCTTATTTATAATCCACTGCTGTGGCATACCTGCTTTAACTCCAGAAAGAACGTGTCCATTTCCAGTTTCAGTTGGCCAGATCCGCCCAGTTTAGAATCATTCACTGATGTCTCCAGGCGAAAGAAGATTTCTATGACATTGATAAATCGATTTATTATTCAACCAAGATAGGCTGTTCCAAATTTGACTTCGACGCATAGACATGAATCAACAAACTAAATTCTGAAAACATCCATTTCAGTAAACTTGGCCTATCATCTATTTGTTTTTATCTTCCTTAGAGATAAAAACTGGAAAAAATCATTTTAATGCCATTTTATCCATTCTGAAGGCCCCTAAGCATGGAGTCTTGGTTATTGATGAGTTTTACTTCAAAATCAGCATTCCTCCCTCATTTATTCCTCACCACTCTGAGAAGATAAGAAACCCCCAGCCCACCAGGACAAAAGGGCAAATCTGCTAATGGGCCCCTTGGAAGGGGCAGAAGCCACAACATCCATCCTAGTCAGTGGAAGTTCAAAGGGGGTGTTGTGCAAACCTGCCCAGTGCCAAGGAGCAGAGGGGACGAGCAAAGAATAAACTTGAATCAGAGCAGTGCTCTCTGGTCCCTTAGAATGCGATAATCACACTCTGAACCCAGAGCCTGTTATAGGGATGATTCAGCACAAAAGAACTCTTTCTTCATTGCAGCAGCTTAATTAATTTACTCAGCCTTGGCTGCATTGGAATTATCCTAGACATCATCGTAACAAAGTATAAACAGATATACACTATCAGCCTAACATCTGCAAAAGTTACAAAGCTGTCAGTGGCAGGCCCACTTTGCAAGGAATTTCATGTTTGCTTGTTTGCTCTTAGTAAGTCAGTGACAAATAACGCCAGCGCCAGCTCACCTTGGACGAATCGCAGAAGCTGGGCTAGCACATTCTGGAGAGCGCCATCCAGGTGAAGAAGTCTCTGCACACCAGGCCACTGGGGCAGATTTTGCAGCGCGCTCTGCAGTTTCAGCAGATGCAGTAATCTGAGGGCAGAAATAAATGAATAAAATCAAACGGAAAGCGGTTCCAGGTGCTACCTTGGGAATTGAAAATTCCGTTCTGAGAAAAATATTCCACTGCTTTGGGAAGTGTGTTCACAGACCGCAAGTTCCACTTCTTACATATATAACCAGGTTGCCAACAAACTGCAATTCTTGTATCTACTTACTTTAGGATAATTTTTAGGTACTGAATATAGAATATTTCTTCACTCAAACCTAAGGAAATAATATATTCCTAGTAGTGTGTCAAAGAGGGGGAGATTAGGATTAAGTTCCAGACCAGATTTAAAAACAATACCCTGAAGCCTCCACTTATGAGGCAGAGGAAACTATTTTAAGAAGAGTTTCAGAAAGTCCAGGCAGTGCGTGGTGGAACATAATATCATTAAAGAGGTCGCAACGAGGCAAACGAGCGGCACAGGTCAGATTCTCAGAGGCCAGAGAGAGGACAACCTGTCAGACAGCTTGATGCCAAGAGAGCATTAGGCAAAGGGGCTAGAAGTCCTGCAGACGCTTCAGGAGCTGCCAGCCTGGTGCCAGCTGTAGCACCTGCAGGTGGTTCATCTCCAAAGCCAGGCAGCCAAATCACCAGGGCCATATGCCCAGGTAGATCCCCCAAGGAATTGAAAGCAGGGACTTGAACAGATCTTTGCACCCCAATGTTCTTAGCAGCATTATTGACTATTGCCAAAGGGTGGAAGCAACCCAAGTGGCCGTCAGCAGGAGAAGGGATGAACAAAATGTGGCAACACACAGTGGAGTAGTATTCAGCTCTAAAAAGGAACGGAGTTCTGAGACATGCAACAAGATGGAGGAACCTCAAAGACTTTGTGTGGGGAGAAATTATCCAAACACAAAAAGACAAATATTGCATCATCTTGCTTATATGAAATACCTAGAATATGCAAGTTCAAAGAGACTAAAATTAGGCTCCCAGGGGCAGGGGGCTGAGGAGGGGAAGGGCAGTTACTATTTCATGGGTGCAGATTTTCTATGTGAGGTGAGGAAAAGTTTAGGGTAATAGGTATTGGTGATGATAGCACAGTACTGTGAACATAACTGACACCACTAAATTGTACACTTGAAAGTGATTAGGGAGCCAGCGTGGCTCAGTGGTTAAACAGCTGGCCTCCTGCATACAGGGTCCCGGGTTCAATCCCCTACCCAAGGACCTCAAAAAAATAAAAAAGAGAGTGATTAGGAGGGGAAATTGTGGTTGTATATATGTTACTACAATAAAAAGTTTTTTAAACAATACAGTGAACCTATTGTAAATTAATAGGCCATAGTTAATAGCACAATTATAAAAATGTCCTTTCATGATTTATAACAAATGTACCACACTAATGCAAGGTGTTAATAACAGAGTGGTTGTGGGGAGGAAAAAAGCATACACTCTAATGTAAACTATGAACTATAGTTAATAGTACAATTATAACATTCTTTCATCAACTATAGCAAAAGTACCATACTATTGCAAAGTGTTAATGATGGGGGGTAGAACAGTTTAATATTGTTTATGAAATCCAAAAATAGATATTGGATTCTGTTCATAAACAGGTCTGTTCCTCTGGGCATATTTGATTGTACTAATTTCAGAGGTTTCACTTTTCCTTGATTAAATTACGATTAGGGCTTGGATTGGGCCACATGAGTAGGATGTTGTGTCCCCGCACCCTTGGTGGGAGGGGACTCTGAGAAAACGACAAGGCAGAGGAGACAGGTGGAGTTTTGATACTGGAGCCCCAGGAAGTAAACGCACAGAGAAGCAGTACATGAGGAAGGAGAGAAGGCTCCATTAGACACGGCAGAGGCCCCGGGGAGGAAGTCAAGCCATTGGCCTGACAGTCTACAGCTGGCCTTGTGGAGGGAGCAGAGCAGCTGAGCCCAGAGAGAGAGGAGCCCGGGGAGAGAGGGAGGCTTATGCCAACTGAGCACAGAAGGGCTGGGACCACGGAGCCTTAGGAGGAAGAGGAAGCCTGAACCCTTGCAGATGTTGGCAGCTGTCTTGCTCTAACATATGGCAACAGACTGATACTTTATGGCCTTGTGACTGTGAGCTTCTACCCCAGATAAATACCCTTTCTAAAAGCCAACAGAGATCTCGTACTTTGCATCAGTACCCCTTTGGCTGACTAATATGGGGGGAAAGGGAAGATATGGGAGCCCTGTGTTTTTTCTCATGTTTTTTCTGTAACTGACAACTTCTCTAATTAAAAAAAAGTTTTTTTTAAGTCACCAGGGGAAGTACTTTGAGTCCCCTGGCAGCTGTGCCTTCCAGCCTGCCTGAGCGTCTGACGTAGGAGAGGAAGAAGGAAAGGGCTTCATCTAGACTCACGCTCACGAAGGGGGAGGATGTGTCGACGGGACGGTTGGAGGAAGAAACCTAGGAAGTGGCTGGAAGGAAAACGACTCTGGGAATGAAAGAACTGAAGTCAGGATGAAACGCTGGAGAGCCCAAGAACAAATGCAGTTCCCACTGCCCTGCAGAGTGGACCAGCGCCACCGAAGCCAGACTTTCTAGGTCTTTGTGGCAAATACGTGGAATCTTCGACCCAGGAAAAAAGAGTTCACTGAAAAGGAGAGAAAACTAGGAGGAGCCCAAGCAGCGCGCCCCAGGGGCGAAGGCCGGTCGCCGGGTCTGAGCTCCTGGGCCCTTCCCTCCACCTTGACGGCTGCGGCGGCCTCCCCGTGGCCCTGCGTGGAGCACAGCTGCGACCAGCGCCGACTCTCCAGCGGCAGGTGAGCTGGTGGCTCTGACCACGGCCGAGGGCTAGGAGCGCGAGGAGAGCCCTCCAGCCTCTCCCGAGCCCGGCAGCAG
This sequence comes from Dasypus novemcinctus, assembly GCF_030445035.2. Lineage (NCBI taxonomy): Eukaryota > Metazoa > Chordata > Mammalia > Cingulata > Dasypodidae > Dasypus > Dasypus novemcinctus. The sequence continues at coordinate 7,630,319 of NC_080677.1, forward strand.
GTGCACGAGCCCGCTCCCGGGTCGCCCCTTCCGTGCTCGGCCTCCGGCTGCGCCACCTCCTTGCCCCCTAGAAATGGGGCCGGTTCCCGCGCTGGGCCTCTGATGGGATGGATAGGGCTGGAGACCCCATTTTGCCTCTGAGTGAGGCTGAGGAGGAAGCGGGTGTTCTTGAAATCCCAGGAAAGCGGGAAGGAGATGGCTGTCCCGTGTGCCCAAGGCAGAGCCGGGCTGCCCGCCTCCCCGAGCCCGTGCCCCCGGATGGCAAGGGACGCTGACGACAGCGCCTGCCCCTCGCCCAGCGCACCCCGCAGGGCCTCTCCCAGCGCGCGCTGCCTTCAGGCGGGAGGCCGAGCTGGGGGCGAAGCTGCCCCCGGGGCCACCACCCTGCACGGCCCTGGAGGAGGAGCTGACTCCGACCACCCCGCGGGCTCCGCAGGGAAGGAAGGGCTGGGGCCCTGGGTATTGCCAGGTCTGTGGGCTGAGGGCTGCGGCCTGGCAAGAGAAGACGGAGCCGCTGGCCGCGGCGCTGGGCCCCGCCGGAGCCTCGTCTCCTGCCCGGGGCGAAGGTGGATCTCGAAAGGGTTCGAAGGAGGCTGAAGGCAGGCGGCCTCCTGGAGCGGTGTGAACTGGAGGGGAGCAGCCGGGCGAGGGCTTTGGGAAGGAGGCGAGAGCTTCGCCCACAGGGTCAGCAAATCCACAGGTGTCACCCCAGAGACGTGAAGGCGCCGCGGGGCTCCGAGACGGGCAGGGTGTGGGCGCGGGTTGGAGAAGGGTCTCCCTGCACAGATCATCGGGCGCTCTGTCAAGAGAAGGCAGCGGCCTGAATTTTAACCAAACCGCGCCCCCGGCTGGGGGGAGACTCCTGACTCCAGACGGGAGGAAAAGAAAAAGACTTGAGTGCCCAAATCGAATAGAAGCCCCGGCTCTTCAAGGCTGCAGACTCTTGAAGGCATGAATGGAGAGACCCTGTGCATGGCAATCGTTGACTCTGTGAACAGAACGGAGGAGGGATGGGGGGTGGGCTGAAGAGGCGGGAGAAACAGATGCTGGTGGGAAGGGGCGCAAGGAGAGGGGCGGGGACAGATGACACAAGGAGTCTCTGTTAACCCTTTAACCCTTTTCACCACCTCCTCAGATGGTAGATTATTCCCTGCACGAGGAAGCAGGGCCCTTGGGGGACTCTGGACCAGCTTCCCGCAGCCCAAAGTGTCGTCTGGGCAGGCCGTCAGAGCGACGGGGTCCGAGGCCGGGAGGCGGCACGAGGGACCGGCTGGGCCTGAGCCAGCGCCCTGGAGGCGGCTGGCCTGGAAGGAGAAGGGGTGGCCTGTTCAGCCTCGTACCCAGCGCCCGCAGGACCGGGGCGCCGCGGGCTCGTCTTTCTGATGATGCAGGCAGGGATATGGGTGCAGGGAAATGGTGGGCTCCTCGGGTTCCAGGGCTTAGGCTTGTCTTGGTCTGCAGCTTCCTGGTCTCCAGTACCCACGGCCCGCACGGAGTCGCGCGGCGGCGCAGGGGCAGCCTGAGGTCTCGAGGATGCTGAAGTGGCCTAGGGAGAGGCCCTGCGGTGTGCACTGAGGGAACAGGGACCCTGCGCCGGGCATGCCGAGGCAGACCACCCAGCGCGCGGGAGAGCTCCTCAGTGTCCCCACCCTGTCCCGTGTCCTGCAGCTCACGTGAACCTTCGCGGGATATTTTGGCCCCGCCCCTTGTCCATGCTGGTTCCCTGTATCTGCCCTCCTCTAGCTTTCCACGGCCCTCCGTGGGCAGGTCCCACAGGCCCGAGGCAATCTCCTTCCCAAGAGTTAGGCCTGGGATCCTCAAAAGCAAGATCCTGCTCCTGGTTCCTAACTAGGTTCCAGACGTTTGAAAGGGCTTCCATTTGTGTACACGTAGATGCAGATGTACATAGGTATCTATGTGTATGTTTATATGTATGTACATGTATACAGGTATATAGAGAGATATAGGTATATAGGCTTACAGGTATGTATATGTATGTACATGGATATGTATATAGGTATGTCTATAGATATGTATATGCATATGGGTATATAGATACATAGCTATATGTGTGAATGTATATATAGATATGTATATGTACATAGGTATGTAGGTATGTATATTTTAAATAGGAATGTATATGTATATATGTATGGATATAGTTATGGATATGGGCATGGATATTGGTATATAAAACATAAAACACAATACAGCCCCATAAACTTCTGGCATCACAGTTCCCTCAAGTACATGAGGAGCCAGGGTTTCCTTGTTCTGTAGGTTGAAATGAGCCCTCTTCTGAACTCTCAGGGTCCTCCTCAGGGAGTTCCTTAGCTTCAGGAGGGTGACACAATTTACCGGGTTCCTCAAACAGCCACGCCTACAGTTTTGGAATGGAATCAACCGTTGGGGTGAATAAATTTTGGTAATCATAAAAATGAACCAACCACCAGTTCCACCTTTTCCCACTTTCAAAATATTTCTGGACCTTCGGTAAATACAGAAATTTCTAAAATAAATTTCAAAACAGGAATCCCATGCACGGAAGGACACCTAAATATTATTGTTCTTTTTTGAATAAATGCCAAAAGTCATAAAACCTAAAGCCTGGAAGCTAACAGCTTCCCAAATATTGTTGCCCTGTTAGATGATTTTCGACCTATCAACAGGCATCCAGATTGCTGAAAATAGTTACGTTCCTATTGTGAGACCCCAATAAGAATCTTGGATTTTCCAGTTAATCCCATGCTGACTAGGAATTAAGTGACTAGTTGTGGTTTTACAGAATGCCTTTCTAACACTGTCAATATGCATTCTTTAAAATGCAGCGTCATTTAGCCCAAGAAATAATGAAAACAGGAAATGGGCTTTACATCTTTGGAGATGAACGCTTGTCTCTCGGGCCATCGGCTGCCGCGCTATCGTTCACCAGGAGAAGCCCAGCGCGCACAGCTTCTGCCACCTTCCAGGGCTCGCTCCCTTCCTCAAACTGATCCCGGAGAGTCTCCAGGCTGTGTGCAGCCCCCGCGAGAACTTTGTGAAGCAGGTTACTCTTTTTCCACTGTTCGAACACCTACGAATTTCGAAATAAAAATGTTGTCAGTCACAATAACAAATTTAAAACAAAAGTATTTGATTAAGAAATATTAACAAGTCATGCTAGGCCAGAGACAGTTTTTAATTTTGTTGGTAGATTGAAACACCTGCTAACAATCACAGTATGATTTCATTTCAGCTCAGAAATTAAAAATTACAACTGCAGCAATGAGTGCACGTAACTTTTTCATTGGTCCCCTATTTCTCTCCTTCTTTCCCCCATTACTGTTCGCAAAAGAGACAGCAACAACATAAATTTCTAAAAATCCGAAATATGGTTTTGAATGTCAGCAATTAGAAGAACATGCTCACATGGTTAGGATAACAGGAATATACGAATATACTTTAAAATATGTATCATCATTAATACATTGTTACTAAAATCCATTTTATGTGAAGGACTTGGGGAGAGTGATATTAAAGTCAATTAGTATTGTGGCTTATCATCAACGCTGCACTAAAACAGATCATTAATGCCCAAACAATATACTGCAGGAAAGACATGGAGTACATGTTCGTGTGCTAAATAATCCTTAATTAACCACATATTTAAGTGCCCTAGATACTGCACAAAGCAAAACATGTCCACAGACCACTTCCATGCTGGTCATTTGACTGCCACCCCTTGGTCATTTTACTGCAGGACCACTGAGTGCTCCCTCATTTACATGACACCTAGAGTTTTAACGGTGTTTTATTCACAACTTGGGATTTTGACCATTATCAGCCGTATGTGTTAGGGTGGAAAAAGTTAAAGAAGACTGTTCTTGGAGGAAAAAACATGCAATGTGACGCTTGATAAAGCAGATGGGAAGTAACTGTCACATGGACTTCTGCCTGACACCTCTGCTCCCCGAATAACGTTAAGTTTTGAACAAGGCAAGACCACTGCGCTTTAGGTCATCTGCCATATAATCTTATGGGCATCTGTGAGCACCGCGTGCCACACAAGCATTTCTGGTGAGCCCCTGTTATGCACCGTTCAATCATAATCACTGTTTGCATGCCATACTTCATGTTCATAATGAAGTGAAGGGAAAAGGAGAATAACGACCAGAGCTGTCAAAACCCTGCATCAAAACGTTTGAGGCATCAGAATAGCCCAGGTGGAAATCTCACTTCCAAATAGATTATGGTTCTAGGAATCTCTGGGTTGCCAGGTTCTCCGTGCCCCATCCCCACCCCAAGATGGCGCCCTCATCTCTCTGCTTATTGTCTGCTCACTGTATCTGCTTGTTGTATGTCCTCATTGTATCTGCTCGTTGTCTACTTGTCTTCTTTAAGTGGCACCGGGAACCAAACCCAGGACCTTCCATGTGGGAGGTGGGTGCCCAACCACTTGAGCCACATCCGCTCCCTGCTCATTGTGTCTGTTTGATGTGTCTGCTCATTGCATCAACTTGCTGCATCAGCTTGTTGCATCATGCTGTTGCATCTGCTCATCTTCTTTAGGAGGCACTGGGAACAACCCAGGACCTCCTATGTAGGAGGCAGGCACCCAAATATACATCCGCTCCCCAACCAGGTTCTTTTTAAGCCAGAGACTTGCAGCAAACTAAGATCGGCTTTTTGGTCCACCTGGCATTGAGGAATTAATGGGTTGAGGCCCCGGATTGTGCAAATAGAATAGTTGCACCTAAGAGCTAGGACATGGGAATCCTAAGTCCTTTCCCGGGGAAATACATAAAATCACACCGTTGGAAGATGGAGGGGTGGTGAATGGATGTGGACATACTTAAATATGGCATGCACTCGCAAAGAACTGGTATTACATGGGACACTACCTGTGTGTAGACATGGCGCCAACTGACCGCACCGATGAGGTAGTCTTTGGCTTCCAGCCACTGGAGGGGACAGCCTCCAGATTCACCCTCTTCATCGGCTTTGTCCTCAGATATGCTGGACAAGACCGAACACACAATCCGCTCTAAAGAACAGTTTGTGGGCATCTGGTGACGATAGCAAAAAGAAGTCAAAGTGAAGTTTACTTTATATAATGGTTGTCTTCTAACAATAATACTACAAAGCAAAAAGCTCTGAAATTTGCTGAGTCGAAGCAGCAGACTGGTGGGTCAGAAGTGTTGCTTAGACATGCCTTGTGAATTTACCTTGAATTGAGGCTTCCGAGGTTAAAGAAGAAACTTAATTATATTATCCAGAATAGCCCAAAAGCTAAGAGAACAGCTGTTTCTCCAAGGCCAAGGACAAGGGAATGATTTGACTTTTATTCATTCTCACACTTGTGCCAAAAGCAAACATGGGCCAGCCTGGTTTAAGTGAGACCTAGTACTAAAGAAGTTGCTTTGCCTGGAAAGTTTTCTTTTCTAATTGTGAAAAATAGATGAATTTGGAAGGACTCAAACTGGAATCTGAGTCAGAGATTGCTTGACATTTTTGAACCAAACCTCCTTTATTACTGTAAATGAACTTCCATGAGTTTCTCTAAGACCGTTCTGTAAATACGCATGTGAGAATGAGCCACTTTCCCCTATTACACAGTTTTACAATAATCGTGGCACCGTCTTTCAGAAATTCTATTGAAGGCAATGACCAAAAAGCATTAAGACAATGAACAAAAAGAAATCAGAAAAAAAAATCACGAAGACCCCGTGTTAATTTTGGGGGTTCCTTTAGGATCCGTAATTAAACAATTCACATTTGATGGTAGAAATCATGAAGCCACAGGGCCCCTGATTTTTTTGTTTGTGTTTTCTTGGGTTAAAAAATAATCAGCAAATCCAATGTACCATGCGCTGGAGATGTTAGAAAACTAAAGCGGGGTCCCTGCCTTTAGGGGCTGGCAGCCCAGGAAGAGGCAGCCGCGTGGAGCCCCACAGTCGCAGGCAGCGTTCTCATGGTGTGGGGGCGGGGGGTCATCAGCTCACCTGAACAGGCCGAGCTTCTTTCAGATGATCAGGGGGCCCGAGGAAACCACAAAAGTTTCTCGCGGGCAGGAGAGAGGCTGAAGCGTTAGCAGCGGAGCGAGACGACGTGAGAAACACCCACCAACCACTGCTGCCTTTAGAGAGCCACGCCGAGAACGGTGGGCGCCCCAGAGGCGGGAAAAGGCAAGAAACCACTTCTCCCCTGGGGCTGCCAGGAGGAACGAGGTGCTGCCAAGCTCTCCCTCTTAGCCGAGGGAGCCGCTGAGCAGACTCCTGGGCTCCAGAATGGTGGGAGACTAAACTAGCGCTGTCTGAAGCCACGGCCCGTGTGGCGGTGTGTTACGGCATCAACAGGCAACTGCCCGTTGGGGCGATTTCCAAGGGATCTGGAGCAATTCCCAGAATTCCATGAACACCCACAGTAGTACTTCCTGGCCATTTTCCTTTCCATTCAAATCTCAAAATATTTACCTTTCAAAGGTAGAAATTGTCTAAAACTTTACTCGAGCTACATTCCAAAACAATAAGAAAATAGGGCCACAAAGTATAAAGAAAACTGGGGTAAAAGCCTGCGGTGGTTGCATCCAAACTACAGGCACCTGCGAGAAATACCAGGGGTCACGGTTAAAAGTCCTCCAGGAGGTCAATGGTTGATAAAACTGGCAAAGGTGGCCAGGTGTGAGGCAAGAAGCACGAGGCTGCTCCTCCGTGGCTGAGCCCACCGGCTGCCAGTTGAACTGGCTTATCTAAGCCACGCTGGTCACCACGGGTCCAGTGAAGGGGTCGGCATGGCCTCAGATGAGGAATGGAACCCTCGTGGATGGTGCACTGGAGACACGTCGCCGACGGCGGAGGAACTGCGAGTTTAAGTGCAGAAAGCAGCAGTCTGCACAAAACCAGCACCTGCCTTGAACTGTGGTCACCATGCAGCGCCGGCGGTGGGAGCTCACAAGGGGTGAGCGAGTCCACAAGAGGCTTCACAGAGACACTGCACCTGGCACGTGCCGGGAGTGGGGACCGAGTCCTCCGCAAGAGAGCACGGTCCCTCTCCAAGCCTTCAGTAGCTCAACCCTGACCTAGACGCTGCCCCGGAAAGGCTCTCCTGGAGTGAGGGGTCTGCAAGAGGGTCCAGTGGACCCAAGGGAAATAGACATGCAGGTCTGAGAGGCTAACCCCAAAGAAGTGCTTATTCTTCACCCGAGTGGAGGCAAGGAATATGCAGGTAAGGTTCCCCTAGAACCTCAGGGGTAGCAGCAGGGAGCCGGTCCTGCAGGTCACACCCTTTTTTACCCAGTTTAGAAAGTGTGGCTTTGCTGTCTGAGCGATCCCAGCTCTACTCCAGAATTAAACCTCCAATGCCTTTCATGACAGCCACATCTTTGCCTGGAAAGTCACACCACCAGGCAGGCTGACACAGCACCTTTCTATATAGATTCCCATCTAACTGCCTTTGAGCACTGGATAAAATGTACAAAGTAGAGGGAAAGGGACTGTAAAAGCTTTATATAATTGACGAATTCCAAGAAGAAATACTGGATTTTGCTTGTAATCTGATCTGTACCTGGGCATGATTGAGTTATGATTAGGGCATTGAGTCCCCACCCCTTGGTGTGTGGGGAAGCACAGATACAAGGCATGGAAAAGAACAGAGTTGAGGGCTTTTAATGTTCTTATTTTGATTTTGGAGTTTGATGCTGAAGACTTAAACTGGAGCCCTGGGAAGTCAGCATGCAGAGGAAAGAGAAGCCAGCCCCAGGAAGGAAGGAACCTCAAAGCCAGAGTAAAGCCCCAGGAACATAGGAACCCAGGAAGCCTGAACCCTCACAGACATCGGCAGACATCTTGCTCCAAATAGACTTTGGTCAGGGAAGTAACTTATGCTTTATGGCCTGGTATCTGTAAGCTCCTACCCCAAATAAATACTCTTTATAAAAACCAACCAATTTCTGGTATTTTACATCAGCACCCCTTTGACTAACTAATACAGGGACATTTCTGGAAGATGCAGAGATGGCAGGGAATTGGCCATGTCCAAGGAGTGCAGATATCCATTCAAGAGTCCTGAGCTGCCACACACTCCTGTGTTCACCCTCTCCATGACCACCCTCTCCATGCCACGCCTCTCCATGCTGCCCTCTCCATGACCACCCTCTCCATGCCACCCTCTCCATGGCCACCCTCTCCATGCCACCCTCTCCATGCCACCCTCTCCATGACCACCCTCTCCATGACCACCCTCTCCATGACCACCCTCTCCATGCCGCCCTCTCCATGCCACCCTCTCCATGACCACCTTCTCCATGAACACCCTCTCCATGCCGCCCTCTCCATGACCACCCTCTCCATGCCGCCCTCTCCATGCCACCCTCTCCATGACCACCCTCTCCATGCCGCCCTCTCCATGCCACCCTCTCCATGACCACCTTCTCCATGAACACCCTCTCCATGCCACCCTCTCCATGACCACCCTCTCCATGACCACCCTCTCCATGCCGCCCTCTCCATGCCGCCCTCTCCATGCCACCCTCTCCATGACCACCTTCTCCATGAACACCCTCTCCATGCCACCCTCTCCATGACCACCCTCTCCATGACCACCCTCTCCATGACCACCCTCTCCATGCCGCCCTCTCCATGCCACCCTCTCCATGACCACCTTCTCCATGAACACCCTCTCCATGCCACCCTCTCCATGACCACCCTCTCCATGACCACCCTCTCCATGACCACCCTCTCCATGCCGCCCTCTCCATGCCACCCTCTCCATGACCACCTTCTCCATGAACACCCTCTCCATGCCACCCTCTCCATGACCACCCTCTCCATGACCACCCTCTCCATGACCACCCTCTCCATGCCGCCCTCTCCATGCCACCCTCTCCATGACCACCTTCTCCATGAACACCCTCTCCATGCCACCCTCTCCATGACCACCCTCTCCATGACCACCCTCTCCATGACCACCCTCTCCATGACCACCCTCTCCATGCCGCCCTCTCCATGCCACCTTCTCCATGCCACCCTCTCCATGACCACCCTCTCCATGACCACCCTCTCCATGCCACCCTCTCCATGACCACCCTCTCCATGCCGCCCTCTCCATGCCGCCCTCTCCATGACCACCCTCTCCATGCCACCCTCTCCATGACCACCCTCTCCATGCCGCCCTCTCCATGACCACCCTCTCCATGACCACCCTCTCCATGACCACCCTCTCCATGCCGCCCTCTCCATGCCACCCTCTCCATGCCACCCTCTCCATGCCACCCTCTCCATGACCACCTTCTCCATGAACACCCTCTCCATGCCACCCTCTCCATGACCACCCTCTCCATGACCACCCTCTCCATGACCACCCTCTCCATGACCACCCTCTCCATGCCACCCTCTCCATGCCACCTTCTCCATGCCACCCTCTCCATGACCACCCTCTCCATGACCACCCTCTCCATGCCACCCTCTCCATGACCACCCTCTCCATGACCACCCTCTCCATGCCGCCCTCTCCATGCCACCCTCTCCATGACCACCCTCTCCATGACCACCCTCTCCATGACCACCCTCTCCATGACCACCCTCTCCATGCCGCCCTCTCCATGCCACCTTCTCCATGCCACCCTCTCCATGACCACCCTCTCCATGACCACCCTCTCCATGCCACCCTCTCCATGACCACCCTCTCCATGCCGCCCTCTCCATGCCGCCCTCTCCATGACCACCCTCTCCATGCCACCCTCTCCATGACCACCCTCTCCATGCCGCCCTCTCCATGACCACCCTCTCCATGACCACCCTCTCCATGACCACCCTCTCCATGCCGCCCTCTCCATGCCACCCTCTCCATGACCACCTTCTCCATGAACACCCTCTCCATGCCACCCTCTCCATGACCACCCTCTCCATGACCACCCTCTCCATGACCACCCTCTCCATGCCGCCCTCTCCATGCCACCTTCTCCATGCCACCCTCTCCATGACCACCCTCTCCATGACCACCCTCTCCATGCCACCCTCTCCATGACCACCCTCTCCATGCCGCCCTCTCCATGCCGCCCTCTCCATGACCACCCTCTCCATGCCACCCTCTCCATGACCACCCTCTCCATGCCGCCCTCTCCATGCCACCCTCTCCATGCCGCCCTCTCCATGCCACCCTCTCCATGCCACCCTCTCCATGACCACCCTCTCCATGACCACCCTCTCCATGCCGCCCTCTCCATGGCCACCCTCTCCATGCCACCTTCTCCATGCCGCCCTCTCCATGACCACCCTCTCCATGCCGCCCTCTCCATGGCCACCCTCTCCATGCCGCCCTCTCCATGACCACCCTCTCCATGCTGCCCTCTCCATGCCACCCTCTCCATGACCACCCTCTCCATGCCACCCTCTCCATGACCACCCTCTCCATGACCACCCTCTCCATGCCGCCCTCTCCATGGCCACCCTCTCCATGCCGCCCTCTCCATGACCACCCTCTCCATGCTGCCCTCTCCATGCCGCCCTCTCCATGACCACCCTCTCCATGCCACCCTCTCCATGACCACCCTCTCCATGACCACCCTCTCCATGCCACCCTCTCCATGCCACCCTCTCCATGCCACCCTCTCCATGCCACCCTCTCCATGGACACCCTCTCTATGACCACCCTCTCCATGGACACCCTCCCCATGGCCACCATTCACCCTTTGCTTTCTATATATCCTTCTAGAATCACTCACAATGCCCAGTGTTAAAAGCAAATATCTGTACCTCCTTTAATTCAGTCGAGTAATTCATAATTTGTTCTGAGTGGAGATCATCAAAACCAAATCGGTATTTCAGGTCAGACTGGACCTTCTGTGGATCCCACACCATTTTCTGTAGGGACAGGTTGTATCTGAACTCTAGGAAACAAGGAAACAACATGTTTTTATACTTTCCTTTGTTTTAACATTTCATATGTCTAAAGTAATTCAGAAAATCATGTAATCTTTATTTAAAAAGAAAAAAAGAAAATGAAAGCCAATTTTCATTGGAAGTACCAAATAGAAAAAAAGAACAAAAGCTAATACTTGATGCCATGGAAAGTGTGGTAAGATGGCACACAATTTCCTAGCTTAAATGATTGCAATGTTTCCAGAAAGTAATTTCACAATATATTTCAGGAGCTTTATAAAACTCAAATCATTCATCCCAATAGTTTCAAGTCTGCACATTTATCTCAAGAAACTTAATCAACTACATGAACAAAAATTATTATACAAAGATGTTATTGCATTGGTTATAATGATTAAATATTGAAAACCAGCTAAGCATCTAGCAACAGGAAAAAAGATAAACTACATTATAGCACAAAATACTACAGTGTCATTGGAGCCATATTTCCAAAGATTATTTAAAGCATAGGAGAATGTTCTCCTAGGAGAGGGAACCAAGATATAAAACATATAAGCTACTCAATTAGCCCAGCAATTCCATCTGCAAGCCCAATATCCCCAACATTTGATACAAAACTCATGGGAATATGGCTTAGCAATGACAAACCTATTAATAATAGCACATAAATTCCAAGGTGAACCTTCATCTAAAAATACAGCAACAAGATAGTTTCAAGCAAGTATACCATACTAATGAAAGATATTGCTGATGTAGGAAAATGTGGGAGGGTTAGGGAATGGGGCATATGGGAATCCCCTATATGTTTTGTGTAACATTTAGATAATCTAAGTTTCTTTAAAAAAAATAAAATTATATATATATATATATTTTAAAATAGATAGTTTCAAACCCTGATTCAACAACAAGTCATTGAGAGCCTCCACTTGCCAGACCCTGTAAACTATATTTACATGCCTGGTCTCACTTGATCCTTCAATTAATCCCAAGAGATCTATTGAGAAGCCAATGTAAAAAGATGTCAAGCCATTTACAAAGACAAACCAAGTTGAGGATGATTTCAATAATTTAACAAAGATAGGTAGACCCTAGGAATCCAAGAATCTAGGTTCCAGTCTGGTGTGCTTTGCATGGCATCATGGGGGAAAGAGACTGAGTCTAAAATAACAACTAGCATTTCCTGTCCATTGAAGATGTACCAGGCCTAGGCTAAACGTTCCCCATGTGAGGCCACAGTCCTCCAACAGCACTGCGAGGTAGGTAAAATACTATCTTGTTTTTAGGTAGGAAGCAGGCATTTAGTGTCACTTAAGGTCACACTTCTGGAATATGTCGTGCTTCAAACTCAGGATGGTCTGATTTCTGAACCAGAATTCTACCAATACATTGTTCTCAGGATGTATTGGAATTATTGCCAGAGTTCCAGAAAGGAAAGAAAACCACCGTAACATCAGGACTAAGAAAGTTTATAAAATTGTGAAATAATTTGTCACAAAATGAAAAACAACTTAGATTCTGAAATTCACTGCTTAATAACAGCTCAGAACACACAGATTAACCATGTCAGTGAATAACACAGCAGCGCAAAGCCTCTGACGTGATCCATCCTTCCCCTTCATATATTGTAATATGCTTATTTGGCAAAAGAATTTTTCCTGGAGACAAGAGAAATGAAGACAAAAGAAATGAAGTTGCCTCTAGAAGTATGTTCTGTAATTGAATTCCTTTACTCTGCCTCACTGTCAAGTTGAGAGAAAATTGTTTGTTTTAATTACATTTTTTGCTGCAATTACATTTCCAACTTTATAGTAAATCAGTTGTTGTAATTTGGGTTGGTGTACAAAAACTTGAGCTTCCGAGTAAGACTGTTTAAACTGAGGTGATGGTAAATTTCAATGAGGGATTTTGTTTTTGTCTTTGTTTTTTTAATGTTACATTCAAAAAATATGAGGTCCCCATATACCCCCCATCCCCTCACCCCACTTCTTCCCTCATAACAACAACCTCCTCCATCATCATGGGACATTCATTGCATTTGGTGAATACATCTCTGAGCACCGCTGCACCTCATGGTCAATGGTCCACATCACAGCCCCCATTCTCCCACAGTCTACCCAATGGGACATGGGAGGACATACAATGTCCGGTAACTGTCCCTGCAGCACCACCCAGGACAACTCCAATCCCCAAAAATGCCCCCACATCACATCTCTTCCTCCTACACCCTACCCCCTGCAGCCACTATGGCCACTTTCTCCACACCAATGCCACATTTTCTTCGATTACTAATCGCAATAGTTCATGAATAGAATATCAGTAAGTCCACTCTAATCCATACTCTATTCCTCCATGTGTGGACCTTAGAATGGTTGTGTCCACTCCACATCTATATCAAGAGGGGACTTAGATTCCATGTGGATGCTGGATGCTGGATGCAATTCTGCTTTCAGCTGTAGGCACTCTTGGCTCCCTGGTTTGGTAGTTGACCTTCTTCACCTTCATGTTAGCTGAGTGGGGTAAGTCCAATAAACCACAGTGTAGGAGTTGCAAGTCTGTTGAGGCTCAGGACCTGGCTACCACATGGTCAGTCCAGAGATTCAGGTCCCCGGGGTATACACTAAACCCCAGCACCAACTACAGTTCCGATAATAGTAACAGGAGAGGCTTGTGGACAAAGATCACATCTGAATCCAGCTCCATCACACAGAAACACAAACTCCAAAGTAGGGCCAACTGACATGGCACTGAACTCCATCTGCCATGACCATAGAACCTGTGGGTTTCTGTAGCCCTCCGAAGAACCAATACGTGGGGTTGTATCTACTTTATCTGTCTCTGGGACTCTGATCAGGTGTGCATAAGGGCAACACCTCTGGTAACCTCTTGGCTCTTTGGAGACTCATAGCCATGTAAGCTCATTTGTCCTTTCCATTTCCCCCTTTTATTCAGGTCAAAACACATTTTAAACTCCTGGTATTATATGTAGACTGAGATATTCTGCTGGTCCAAGTTGACCCTTTTATTCAAGGTCATTTTCTAGTTACATCATCAGCTAGTACTTTGTAGTAATCTCTCAGCGCCAGGGAGGCTCATCCCCAGGAGTCATGTCCCACACTGGGGGAAAGGCAACACATTTACATGCTGATTTTGGCTTCGAGACTGGCCACACTTGAGCAACATGGAGGCTCTCAGGAGGTAACTCTTAGGCACCCTGCAGCTCTAGGCTTTGTTCTTATTTCAGGTGCACAGGCTCACAAGCATAGTCATTAGTATCAAGGGCTCATAGTTGGACCTTCCTTCTTTTTTGTTCTTTGCCTTTGCACTTGGGGGATTGTTGCTGTTCCTTTAGGGACTGTGATAGAGCCCCCCTGGCTAGGAATTTAGCACTCCCTCAGTTGTTGTTTTTAATTGTAAACACTATGAAAATATCCAAACATTTTTATGTACCCTGGATATATGCCCTGTAGAACTCCCTGCCAATCATGTATCCCCTATCAATAACATCCCACACCAGTATTCCTCCCCTGAACCTCTCTGTGATCCAAAACTTCTTCAAAAATGAAGCCCAATATATTGACAGGTTCCATTAATAGTAAAATGGAATATAGTGGTGAGTTTAAAGGTTAGATATAGAACACATATTAATTTAGAAAAAGTAAGGTAAAAATAAATTGGGGTATCAAAAAATTTAAAAATGTAAAAGCTTTGTTTTTGATGTTTTGCCTTCCATCCCTGCAATAAGTGTTGCCCTGTATGCAAATTGGCAAGGCAACTTCTTCCATCTTTTCCTCAGTGTCTATGTCCTTTCTTTTTCTTTTTTTTCCCAATTATTAAGCTTATCTTCACAAAAGTTTTAGATGACAGTAATTCATATATACAATATACAGTACTCCCACATATCCAACATAAAACCCTTTTCCCTTCCACAGCAATAATCTTTTTACATGTTCATACTATATTTACTGAAACTGATGTACAGATATTGAGACAATAGCTTTCAAACAAGGTAACATTTGGGTTTACACTGTATTCTATATTTTAGACTATACAATTTTATAAATTTTTAGTTATCTTATGTTTTACATTATGATTTACATTTTAGCCTGTCAGCCCCTATACATTTTTGGTGTAATTTAACATGTCTTATATCCATCCTTGCGTAATCTTGTGGAACACTTTTATTGCCCACACAGTTACATTGATTCCATCTATTCAATGAGGGATTTTATGTACTCCCACCCCACCTCTGGGGTTTTGTTTAAGACTTTGGAGCACAGGAATAGTAAATCCTAGCATGAAAAGCAAGTTAAACATTACTGACCTAGCAACTGGCATCCCTCTTACAGGTACCCTTCCTCTCCAGAGGTATCATCCCTAGGCTGAATAAAAAACAGAACAGGAGAAATTGGGGTGGGGGTGGTGTCATATTAAGTTACTCCATGGAGCAGAAATAAATAAATCCCATAGAGTCCAAGAATATTAGTGCTAGAAAAGTCTAGAGAAATCTTCACGTGCAGGTATCTCACTCTGAAGTTAGGAATTAGACTTCACGAGCAAATGTCAGGGCCACTGATGTCCAGCCTTGCCTGCCTCCAACCCACCCTCCCGCCTGCCCAGGAGGATCTTCACACGAGCAGATCTAACTCTGCTGGCCCCATGATCATCTGTACCCCGTCCTGGGCTCCCTCTCTGGGGTTTCCTGCTGTCACCCACTGTATCCCACCCACGCTGAATGTCCAACCCACAGGTCATTGCCAACTCCTCCTCTTGGCAAAGGACCCCTCGCCTCTCTGATCAACCCCAACTCATCCTTCAAAACATCTCCTTGAAGATTTTCCTGAGAAAAAGGTCAGAGCCCAAGTCTCTGGCCTTTGTTTTTTCTTTTTCTTTCTTTTTTTTTTTTTATTATAGAAGTTGTAGGTTTACAGAAAGGTCAAACAGTAACTAGAGTTCCCATATACCTGCCCCCATTTTTAACTTTTTGCAATAGCGTGGTATCCTTGCTACAATAGATGAGAGAAGATTATTACAATGACACTATTGGCTATAGTCCATAATGGGTATTAGGGCTCACTGCTTTGTTTCTTCTTGATTGACAGTCTCCTTTATTAAATGTGAGTTCCCTCAGAGACAAGGATCATGTCTTATCAGATTTTTAGTACTATTGCCTGGGACACTGTTGGCTCATAACATCTGATGATTGTTTACTGAATGGAAGAATAAATAAATTAATGGAAGATGGATGGAAAGAAGTAAAAAGGGAAGGCGGGAGGGTTGAGTCCTAACTCAGCTGCTCTCTCCCTTATTTTCTGCAGAGAAGGGAAAGGGAATTAAAAGTAAAATGTTCAGATCCATTTAGCAATTTGGGAAATAATATCCTGAGTCTAAAACAAAAGTTCAATAATTCCATCCCCTCTCTGTGGAAGTCATGCTTATTCAATTAGTAAGTGCTTCAAATCCCCAAACCTGCTTCCTCTTACTAGCCTGTCTATCTTTTTAAACATCCTCCTAATAAGAAGTCAGGAGAGAGGAAAGATTAAAATCACAGAACCAATGATAGGTCAAAACTTCGAGAACGTCAAGTCAAAGAATTTGAAAATCAATTCTATTTTCAAATAAAAAATATTGTTTTTACTGACAAAGACTGAAGAATTTCAACAATAGTAGAAAGTAAGTCAAATTCAGTTTTGAATTCTAAATTTTCTGTCTACTCTTCTCTGTGAACAGAAACAATGTCTATGCTTTTGCAGTTAACAGTTTCATTTGCTCACTTCTTGGAGCAGTACTTTAGCTCTTGGCTGATCATCCATAAATTTAAGTAGTGAAGCATCTTAAATACAGCATAGCTCTAAGGCATTCCTACCTGTGGCTGCCACGCCATGTTCCTGCAGAAACGTCAGTGTCGAAATGGCCACGTTCAGGACAGTTTCAGAGGCCTTGGAGAAAGTGTGGTTGAGTGGGAGCCAATCCACATCTTCTAGAGATGTTAAGGTGCTAGATTCAAAACAAAACAAAGGCAGTATGAGTTCACGGTTAACAGAACTAGAGTAAATTCCAGATTCACTGACAGCCCACCTACCAAGCTCCTAGCCCTGGGCAAGGGGTGACAATTATCATGATTTTAAATGCCACCCAAAGTCTCCGGAGTAGGGACTGACTGTGGGAGTTAAATTCCTCTCTTGAAACACTTGGAATGCTGGCATATCTCCCTACGTCTTGGGAGCTCTGGCTCCCTCTCCGTGGAAGGCTTGAGTCTGGGGCTGCTCTACCGCATCAGTGCACACTTAGACGCAGACTCTGTGCCCACCGGGCGGGAAGGCAGCCAACCACGGTGGGAGGGGCTGGACCTCAGGGCAGCGCGGGAGCAGGCAGCCTGCTGATGCCACCTTCAGACACACTGCCTGATCTGGAGAGCAGCATATTGAAATGCTGCCAGCACCAATCACTGCACTCAGCTTAACCCATGGATTTCCTTTTTGAGGTACCGGGGCCAGGGATTGAACCTGGGACCTCATATGTGGGAAGCCAGCGCTCAACCACTGAGCCACATTGCCTTCCCTGAGCTGGTTTTTTTCATTCGTTTTGCTTGCTTTTCTTTTTTGATGGTTTGTTTTTCTGTTTGTTTTTCCAGGAGGCACCAGAAACCAAACCCGGTGCTTCCCATGTGGGAGGCAGGAGCTCAACCACATGAGCCTCATTTGCTCCCAGCCATGGATTTTAAATACTTCATGGGCTCAATTCCTGGTTCTCAAACTGTATTTCACAGAACAAGGGGTTTCAGGAAGTCCGCATGTCTATGGTTTTAATATTATTTTTTAAAAATAAGTATTATTTTATAAATAAGGATACATAAAGCTGTAAATCAGTTAATAATCCACTAAAGTGGGTGTACACCTAAATTTTAGCAACATGTGGCCAATAATACGTAGGTTGTACCTCCAAAGAGATTGATTTTCCACAGCTTCTTGTTAAATAAACTGCTTTACGCCATCTTGTGTAAGTGAAGATAGATCGAGATTATGAGACTTCCCTTGTAAATACTCCCCTCCATGAATGCAGAGTTTCTTGATATCATGTCACCAAAGAAAATATAGAAATAAAGTTGCCACGAAAGCTGCTGAGGGTGGCTGTCCTCAAGAGCTTCCAGTTTCACCCTTGCCTCTCCATTGTCCCCGACCAGGTCAGCTCAGGCTGACCCGCAAGGCACGCCACCTGCTTTCAGACCACTAGGCTGTAAGTCATGTGAGCAAACTGTCCAAACGAGCTATACGTTTGTGCACGGACAAACACCGCTTCGTGACAGCTTGGAAGGCCAGGTCCTACTTAGAAGTCTCTGATCCACAAGGCTACTGCCCCGACCCTCGGCCCACCGCATCCCCCGCTAGCTCCCCACCCTGTGCCTCAAGCCTGTGCGTCCCCAGAGGACCATCCGCGTCCTGCAAGCGCCCCCCACCCTCCTCACCAGTGGCCGCAGACACCCCCGGACATTCCCCGACCCAGAGAGGAACCCCCCAGGGGTGAGATCTCCCACAGCGGGGCAGACCCAGAAAGGGGCCTGCACAGACTGGCCGCGGGCTCGGTCCACTTGGCCTCCGCTCCAGCTCTGAGGGGTCTGGGGAGGCCCCGGGCTCTGTGGACAGGGCTCCTCGGCCCCTGGGCCCTGAGCCGGCAGCCAAGAGGCCTGGTGGGCAGGGCCCTCCGAAGCCCAGGCCCAGGACAGGAGCCCCTCACCCAGGGAGAAAGGCAGCGAGGGGTGCTCACACTGATGGCAGGTGTAATAAGCAGGTTCTAAATCCAGAGCAGTAACGAGTTTTACTGATAAATTACCATCTTCATACAACAGATGTACACAGATGAATTCAATGGGGGGAAAAGGTCATGTGGCTGAAATGTAGGAAAGCCCACACCCTCCAAAGGTGCCAAGTACTAGGGGGTCAGATCCACCCTTCAAAGCCATTGTCCACCTCACTGAACTAAAAAACAGACATAAAACTGAACTTATCAGTTCATGCTGATGTTTTGTGCAACTGAGTGTAATTCATTAAGAAAATAGTTCCCATTAGCATATTGGTGCCAAATCTCTACTAGTGAAAACCTCAGAAACAACAGGAGGTCCAATACTAGAATGAAGTAAATTACGGTGTATGGTACTTTATCACAAGGGAATACTATGCAGTCATGAAAAATGGTGATTTAAAGACTATCGAAGCATACGAAATTAATGAGGAAAGGCTAATTTGTTTTTAAATCAGGGAAAATATGCTCTGAGCAATATTACTGCGCCTATGTAAAATTTTTATACAGACTGACAAGGGGTAGATGTGAAAGCGCAAACGTTCCAGCCACTTTGGGCTGACAGTATTGTGGGTTTTTTCCTTTGGTTAAATGCTTACGCAGTGGTATATATTTTTCCATTAAAAGTAAGGACGGGGGTCTTGGCTGTGTTGTGTGCGTGAGCCCGTAGGGCCCCGGGGGCACCAGTGGCTCGGGTGGGCTGGGCGGGGCCGGGACCCCTGGGGCAGCCCCTCCTCCCGCCGCCCTGGTCGTCAGGAGTCTCGGCCTGACCTTTGAGCACACGTGGACATAGCGCAGAGCCAGGGAGGCACAGGCAACGGCGCTGAAACGGCTGAATGAGGAACTCGGGCTCTGGCTGGGGCCCAGCACGCGTCTGCAGATGCAGGTGGGGTGACGTGTCATGGGCGGCCACCCTTACGGGCCTCACGGCAGCCCAGATCAAGGCGGTGCGTTCTTCCTGACAACTCATTTTCCTGCAGACCACCCCCTCAACCCAGCCAAGGCTGCACTGACAGCGAGGATTTAGCATCCAGACATTGACAGTAAAGGCCACGGTGGTCTCGATGCTCCGAGAGCACGGTGGTTTCCTGCTTTAACTATTTCTACAGTTGTTTTTCCATGTATTCACTGTAGATCCCCAGATGCCCAAGATTGCATGGATTTATACAAGAGACAGGTAAGTGCAACAGAATATCTCAGGAACGGACTCACAGATGCTACGGGATGCTACCTTAAGTCAGAATAACCTGCATTACAGCTGTAATCAACGCTAATTGACTTACTTTTCAGATTTTCTTATCTGGCCACTCCCCTATCAGACCTCATCCTTTCTAATTTTATTTTTTGCTTACCTCCCTCCATTCACTCAAAGGCTCATCCGGGAAGACAAGTTCTTCCAGGTTTGGACAATAACTGCTTTTAGAAACTGAAAGGTAGTTGTCCAAGATTCAGAATGTTCTAAAAAACAGAGCATGTGTATGACGTGACAGCGTCTTCACACTCACTTGGCTACGAGGCTAACACCACTGCGCACTGCCCGGCGGCTGAAGAAGGGCCCTGAGAGGCAGGGAGGTGGGGGTCCGGTTGTCGCAGCTGAGGAAGCAGCATGACTCTAAAGCAGCACCCCTCCTTTAAGCCTTCCCCCTCAGAGATCCGAGGTTACAGGATCCACTTTATCCTCATAACTGATGTGGCTGGAGAACTGGTGTTGAACTCACAGCATCAGCAGAACAGAAAATGTGATGTATTGTATGCGTGTCAGCATGGAATGGCCTGCTTTTGTTCTACAGAGAATGGAAATGGGAAGTCGGCACCCTTTGCACTCCAAAATAGGGTCTCAAACATTTTGCAATTTTCATTTAAATTGCTAGGAAGCTTGGAGTTATTAGTTAATCTGTCTTCCAATACACTGTTTAATGTAGCACTGAAAAATGATGCAAGTTGTCAATGGATGAGTGATCAACTAATAATTCTGCTAGTAATTGATTTAGATGTCTTCAATAAAGTTGCCTGGATTAATCAGTATGGGAAACAATCTTTTGTAAATGCAAAACTGTTTTTTATATATACTGTTGGGATTTGCTTTATTGTTTGACATCAAATACTCAAACTATTCAAAAGAGTAAACACTTTTCCATGTTCAATTAAAGTGCACAGTGCATTACCGGTTGGCACATCGATTGGCCTGATTTATGCAGAATTGCTAAGCTAATCAGCTAGTGTAGCTTTAGCGTGCTGCACCTGACACTGGCAGGCCTAGAGTTCAAGGATGGACTGGGAACACAGAAGTTTTGAAACATGTATATGGAGTTTAAGAAATTCTTTCCAGGAGCAACCCCCATTTAACTCAAAATTTTATTCATTTTGTACGCTTGACAGATGATACAGCCATAATATGGGAATAAAAATGTGTCAACATTTTCAAAATAAAGCCCTGTGTTAGTGTGCGATTTGCCTTGAGGCTGTGTTGAAGTGACGTACCATGTGGGATATCGAATATCCATTGAAAAGGATTCGTTCAGCCATTTACATTAATGAGCATTTAAATGTACCAGATATCATTTCAGGTGACTTAACATGAATGAAAAGAGTCAATGCTATTGGGGGATAAAAGAGGATGGGGAAGGGAAACGGACTTTGGCCCAGTGGTTAGGGCGTCCGTCTACCACATGGGAGGTCCGCGGTTCAAGCCCCGGGCCTCCTTGACCCGTGTGCAGCTGGCCCATGCGCAGTGCTGATGCG
This sequence comes from Dasypus novemcinctus, assembly GCF_030445035.2. Taxonomy (NCBI): domain Eukaryota; kingdom Metazoa; phylum Chordata; class Mammalia; order Cingulata; family Dasypodidae; genus Dasypus; species Dasypus novemcinctus. The sequence goes on from NC_080677.1 coordinate 7,651,711, forward strand.
CGCAAGGAGTGCCGCGCCACGCAGGGGTGACCCCCGCGTAGGGGAGCCCCACGCGCAAGGAGTGCACCCATAAGGAGAGCCGCCCAGCGCGAAAGAAAGTGCAGCCTGCCCAGGAATGGCGCCGCCCACACTTCCCGTGACGCTGATGACAACAGAAGCGGACAAAGAAACAAGACGCAGCAAAAAGACACAGAAAACAGACAACCGGGGGAGGGGAATTAAATAAATAAAAAAAAAAAAAAAAAAAAAAGAGGATGGGGAAAACAGCACATCTACGGTTGTTTATATTTTTTGTCTTCAACTTACTTCAAGACTGTCTGGAGAAACGGCACTACGAGATGCATGCCATCTTCAATGTCAGCATTGTTCGTGTAGAGTCTGGGCAGAAAAAGTAGAAAATCCCAGATGTGGGGCTGTTGGTGAAGTTGTTCCAATTTTGATATCATCTCCTCAGTCTTATTGAGATCCATCTGATAGAAAAAAATGAAATGAAACTAAATATGCCAAAAGCGTCTCTCTTTGGTTTTACAAATCAATCTAACGAGAGAAAGAGAGAATTCAGTAAAGGTGGAAGAATGCAGAATCTTTGGTGGCAGAAAAGATTGCCTGCTATATCACTGTGTTGAACAGACAAGAAGTGAAAATACTCTATTTGGTGAAAATACTCTCTTTTCTGAAAGTATGGACAGGGAAAAGGGAGGCAGGGAAGACTTTTTTGTTTTGTTTTGTTCCGTTTTAACAAGCTATACCAATTTCTAATGTTTTTGAAGCTTCTATCCTTAAGACAGATCTTGGATGAGAATGTAGTGGTCTACTCTTTACAAACATATGATGAGAAAAAAGAATAACTCAAATAGGAACAAAAATGGAATGCCTACTGTAATTTGGGGTTTTTCTATTATTGTAGCTGAACCCAACTATAAGAGATACATGATGTAAATAATTAAATACTATTTTGCTCCTCCTCCTCCAAAGAACTGTTTGGAATGGTCCAATCAATGGAATCTTAGCCTGGAGGAAAGTAAGGGGAAAATCAGGACTCAAAGGATATTTGACAACACAGTCATGTAAAAAGAAACTACAGACCAGATTCTTTGTCCCAAGTATTGGGTAAAAATAATGAGACCCAAGGGAAAGACGTAAAGTTGTTCATTCTCATAGGGAGAAGACAGACAAGACTTTTCCTCCAGCAAAGGTGTAGGAAAAGTGATATTAGAATCAATTTCATTAAAGCCATACAGAAGCAGCTGTGTGAGCAAAGCAGGAAATGCAGTCCTAAAAGGAATACAGAAAAAGATTTGGAGGGAAAAGTAGAAAGAAAACCCACAATTTAGTGAAGCATCGATAGCTTGGTCAGAAGGCACCTATTTGACTGTAGTCCATGGTATGGAATCTTTAGATTATTCTAGATACCTGAGATTTTTCACACTACATTTCAGTGTAGTGCCTTGATGAGAGCAAAGTGCAAAAAGCAGAAAACTTGGGTGTCCAGGGGCATCCCCGAGCTCCTGTGCTCTCTCTTTGTGGTATAATACCCAGGCACTCAGGAGCCCTGCATCTCAACCAAAGTCCTCATTCCTTCCATAGGCTAAGTTCAGTGTCTTGCATCACTCAGAGAAGTTATAGCATTCATTCTTTGGACAGGATACAGATTAAAAAGACACAGTTGGGGAAGTGGATGTGGCTCAAACAATTGGACTCCTGCCTACCACATGGGAGGTCCAGTTTCTGTTCCCAGTGCCCCCTAGAGAAGAAGAGCAAGTCAGCAAGGTGACGTGACAGGCAGACATGGCAAGTGACACAGCAAGATGATGCAACAAAATGCACACAGAGGAAAAGCATAATGGAAGACACAATATAGCAGGGAGCAGAGGTGTCTCAAGCAATTAGGTGTCTCCCTCCCACATGGGAGGTCCTGGGTTCAGTTCCCGGTGCCTCCTAAAATAAAAGAAGACCAGACAGCAAACAGACACAGCAAATGCAAACCACGAGGGGATGGGGAGAAATAAATAAATAAAATAAAGCTTTAAAAAAACAACAATATATACACGGGTTCTCCAGAGCCTCTGCCCACTCCCAGCTCCCTCTGCCTCCAGTCCACCAGGAGCAGGAATGAAAAGGGGTCCCAGAACTCAGTAGGATCCATCCTTGGTGAATTCTTCAGACTTAGCTGCTCCCGGCCGTTTTTTGAGAAGCGTGGCTTCTGACTCCCTCCCGCTCTCTTCACTCTAACTCCTCCACGAGCCTTCAAATCGCCTCTCAGTTGCTTAAGCCCCTCTCACCCCACGAAATTTCCCTCCACCAGCTTGAATCACTCATTCCCACGACCACAACTTCATCTTTTCATTTCCAATAACTGCAGCTCCACTCTCCCGCTCTCAACTCCAGCTTCCTCCCTCTAGCACCCCAGCTTTGACCGTTTCCAGCCCCACCCTCCCCGCCCAGGATCCTAGCTCCTTTCCCACGTCACATCTCTCATCGCCCTCCCATGAGCATGGTCCTTTCAGATGACATTTCCTTACAAACAGGCTCAATTACCCCTTTCTCTCATGCTTCAGCCTAAACTCTCCTGGCAAAAAAAAAAAAAATCTAACCCTGTCCAACCCTGGTTAAATCCAACTCTGCCTCACCTTCACTCTCGCCCACATAGAATACGGCTGCAGACAACTCCACAGGGCGTTGACTTCTCACAGCCTCACCTGTGCTGAGTTCAGTGCGCCCTTACACCCCAAATGTGTTCTCCTCGTCCATTTGCTTCCTCTTTCTCCCACGAGCTCTTCTGGAACTGTTCTCCCTCCAGCTCTCCAAACTCCTTCTCCTCCACTGTCACTGTTACCTGTCAGTTTGCTTCCTACTTCCCTAAGAGAACATCCCCCCACTCCCACCACAGGTACACGTGGACCTATACCTGTGGGAACACTCCCCGCCACCTCCTGTGGCTCTCCAAGGCCAAATCCTCCACCCATGTCCCAGCTGCATGGCCTCGTAGCCACTCGGGGATGTTATTCCAGCAATTTTCTTCTCTCTTTTCTTTCTGTTTGTTCTTTCCAACCAGTGTGCTGCTGTCTCACCATCCTGAAAAGCACAGCCTATTCCTGCCACAACTGCATGACCCCAAATCTAATCTGAGGAAGCATCAGACAAGTCGTAAGAGTCCACAAATTAAGGGGCCTCTTCAAAGGCACTGATGAAATGAAGACGAAGACTGAGGAACAGTTCCAGAACTAAGGAGACCAAGAGATATGATAAGGGAAAGCAGTGTGTGAGCTGGACTTTCTTTTGCCATGTAGGAAATTATCAGGACAACTGGTAAATCTGAAAAAGGACTGTAAGTTACATAACAATATTGAATTAACTGGTTTAATTAATTAACTGGTTTTAATAATTATACTGTAGTTACCTAAGAGAATGTCCTTGTTTTTAGGAAGTACACACTGTAAATATTTAGGGGTAAAGATACGGCATGCCTGCAACTTAATCCCAAATAGTTCAGAAATATATAAGTAGATACATCGATATACACATAATTGTAGATGTAGACGTAGACATAGACGTTGACACAGAATAAAGTGAATGTAATAAAAATGCTAATATTGGGGCAACACAGGTAAAGGATACAGTCATAGTTTGTATTATTCTTACAACTTTTCTGTAAACCCGAAATTAAGTAAAAAGTAAAAAGTTGAAGATGAAAATCCTACAATGTAAAACAACTGTAAATGCTCAAAAGGAAGAAAAGGAAGAAAAGAAGAAAAAGAAAGTAAAGAAGGATGGAGGGAGGAGGGAGAGAGGGAGGGAGGGAGGGAGGGAAGCTATAGCCCCAGTTCTGGTTTAGGTTACTGTGACAGTAGCATCTGAAATAAGGGTTAGTGCCCAGGTTGCTTGTCTGGGAGAAAGAGTGAGGCACGAGGGCATGGGGACAATGAGGCAGGACAGAAGCCAGCTCCGGTGTGTTACTGAGGACCTGCATAGCTCATGGGGCCTTGAATCCTCAAAACTCGCAGGGACAACACGTTTGACCCATTTTGGGGAGAAGGTTAGCCAACCTTCCCAGGTTGCCCAAGATTGAGATGTTTCCTGGGGGTGGGGACTTCGGGTGCTACAACCAGAGAAGTCCCAGGCGGGCCTGGAAGGTTGGTCACCCCAGTTGCGGGTCCAATCCCATCTTGGGCTGAGCTTGCCTCAGTGAAGGAGCAGATGCAGAAAGCAGAACTATTCTCAGCACGGGCTTGGCGTGGACTCCATGGCCAGGAGTCTGCGCTCTTAGGGGACTGTCCCGCTTAGCTATGGATGAAATTAGAAGGTGACGAGGACGGGAAGAAGACCTGTCTGCAGCCTCTCCCTGTAGCTACCACCCCATGTCTTTGCTCCCCATTGCAGTACGCCTTGAACTGTTTGTTTCCTGCCCCCAGTTAATCTCACACATTCTCACCTAACCCCAGTCAGGCTTGCGGCCTCATCCCTTCCCCAGAACTTTTCTTGTCACTGTCAGCCATGATCTCCATGGCCACTTCTCCATACTCTTCTCATTGATGTCTTGGTGACACTTGAGACAGTGGACCATTCTCCACTCCTCAAAAGTAGCTCCCCCTGCCTACCACACCATGCCACTCTCCTTGTGCTCCTCGCCCTGCCTGGCACTCCTTCTCAGCGTAATCTCTCTTGCCTCTCAAAAGGTAAGTGGCCAGTGCACAGCCCTCTGGCTTTTTTTTTATCTAGACTCTCTTCCTCAATGATGTCAACCAGTTTCAACGCTTTAAGTATCATCTATGCACCAATACCTTCCAAATTTATTTATCCAGTTGAGGCTGTTTATGTCAAGTCCAAGCTGGTATCACCCCCAGCCTCCTTGACCGTGCCACTTGGATGTCTCCAAGCCCCCACCCCACAACACACACACACACACACACACAAGCAATCTATTCCCACCTGCACACTCCTCAGTAAATGGCCACCCGATATTTCCAGTCGCTAAGATCCAAACACTTGGAGGCAATCTTGATTCCTCTCTTTCTCCTACAACTTGCATTGTATTCTATCTTCAAAATATATCAAGATTTCCTCACTTCTCCCTACCACTGTGCCTACATTACTGGTCAGGCATGGATGGCCAAGCTGCACATGTTGATTTCCTCACTGGCCTCCCAGCTCCACTTTTGCTCCCCTCACAATGTTGCTCAACACAATGGTCGTAAAATCCTTTGAAAACACAACTCAAGTCTCATCATTCCTCTATTAAGAACATTCCAATGACTTTCTCACTCTGAGTAAAAACAAACAGTATAGCACCATTATCAGGCTTCCAACTAATGGAAAAACTACCCACAATTCCTTCATCACAACAAACAGATGCTGTCATGCAACCACATTTCTTCAGCTCACAGTATGCATGCCTAAATATTTTTACATCACGCTCACGGTATGGATATAATCGTATACTCCTTCTTACACTCAACACAATAACATAACTATTTTCCATGTGCCATATTTATTATTAAGTGACTCTATTAAGTTCGGCTATGCAAATTCACCTAACCTACTTTCGGATATTAAATAATCCATCTCTATAAATGAACATCTTTATATGCACATAGCCTTCTGCTTCTTTTGCATTGAGTAAGACAAATTGGGGAGAAGATGTGGCTTAAGCAATTGGGCTCTTGTCTACCATAGGAAGGGTCCCGGTTTGGTTCCCAGGGCCTCCTGGTGGAAGCAAGCTGGCCCACAGTGTGAGCTGGCCCACGCGGAGAGCTGACACAACAAGATGACATAACAAAAAAGAGACACAGAGGAGAGACAGTGAGAGACACAGCAATCCAGGGAGCTAAGGTGGTTTGGGCGACTGAGTGCCTCTCTCCCACGTTGGAAGGTCCCAAGATCTGTTCCTGGTGCCTCATAAAGAGAAGACAAAAAGAGAAGACAAGCAGATGCAGAAGAACGTGTAGCAAATGGGTACAGAGAGTAGACAGTGAGCACAAGTGGCAGGGGGAATAAATAAATAAAATTAAAACCTTAAAAAAAATTGTAAGAACAATTCTGGGACAAAAGGTATCAAGTTGCTTTTCTGAAAAATTACTGATCAGTCTTTAGTACCACAAACCATGGACAATCCTATCATAGGATTGCAATGACATAAGCACTGGGTATCATAATTTGGGGGAGTGGATGTGGCTCAAGCAATTGGGCACCCACTTCCCCTGTGGGACATCCCAGCATCAGTTCCTGGTGCCTCCTAGAGAAGACAGACAAGCAATGAACATACATCGAGCAAACACAATGAACAGATAATGAGCAAAACACGTGTGCAGACAATGAGCAAGGCAATGAGCAGAACAATGAGCAGACAACAGGCAAGAACAAACAAGCAGGGAGTGGATGTGGCTCAAGCAGTTGAGCGACCACCTCTCACATGGGAGGGCCTGTGTTCGGTTTTCGGTGCCTCCTAGAGGGAAGAAAAAAAGAGCAGACAACAAGCAAAAAAAAAGACTGAATTTAATCACTGAAAACAGAGTTTTATCTTGTTTTTAATTTTAAGTTCTCTGAATATCTGTGACCCATTACAGTTTCCTTTTGACCTGGCATATCAGAAAGCCCCATGTGAAGATGGCTGCTCAGTCAGTCGTGTTCCTGCGCCGACTTCCTGGTATAATTATTTAATGGATACACAGGCACTCCTCTGCTCCGTTCTGATTCATTACTTGGTCCTTATTCTTTTACTTTTCCTCTAATGGCTGCACCACATTTGTATTTTTCTAGTTTTGAACTTGCTAAATCCTTTTAGAATTAGGCAGGTACAGGTATACTCTGGGGTCTGCTGCTGCCAAATGGGCAAGGAGGAACTTCCAGCACCCTCAGGAGTCACCCTGACTCGGGGTCTCACTGGCACCACCGGCGTTTGGGGCCAGCTCATCCTTCGCTGTGGGGACCGGCCTGTGCACAGCAGGAGGTTCAGCAGCACCCATGGTCTCTCCCCACTAGATGGCGCTGCAGCCCCCAAAGTTGGGGCAACCTAAAATGTCGAATGATCCCCCGGGAGGCAGGGTACCCCCACCCTGGATCACGAATGCTCCAACTGAAGGCTGTGTGGCCAAGTGAGTCAAAGGGATGTGTCAAAGCCACAGCGCTCTGACCGGCAACCAGCGTTGCCTTGAACCCCGTTTTATAAAGCATCTCTGGACGACATACGGGCCTCAACTTCGCCATCTGCTTTTTATTCTCTTCACTTTTGACTATAAGGTCCTGGAGCCTTGTTTGAGAAAACTTAGACTCTTCTTTGAATCTATCTCTTGAGTGAACCCAGCTCTCTCAAATCCAGCTTCTACCTACGTGTTAGGAGGAATCAAATAATATTTTAAAAAGCCGAGCTTGGGGAAAAAAAAGGAAAAAAAAACATTTTGAGCTTAAACGCTATGTCTCAAAACTATCTTTCAAACTTTTGCTAAAGTACTTACTGTTAAGAAACTGGAGCCATAGGGAGAACCTAGGAGAAAGCATTTTAAAGAGATATTAGTTCAACCCACAACCAAAAAGCATTTGCTGAGTTCCTATTATAGTTCTAAAATCAAATGCCGTATCAGAGAGCCCTGGCCCCAAAGAAGCGCGTGCCCAAATTGAAGAAAAAATCTGAAGAAAACAGTCACTGTCCATTTCCAAAACATGTTGCTATTAAGTAAATTTCTACAAGGTGATTTAACTGGTAAACCAAATTTCAGTAATCTACCAGGGAACATTGTATTACAATATGTGATCAGTCTCTAATTCCACCAAGTATTGTGAACGTTCATGATAAGATAGAGATGGTAAAGGGGGAAAAAAAAAAAAAAGAACTGAAGAGTGAAAGAGATGTGAAATAATATTTTTTGGATTGTTTTTGAAACATATATACCATAGAAAAATGGCTCAAATAGCAATGAATTGAAGTTAACGTGGAGGCTGGGTCTTAAAAAAAAAGTCGTTCTCCTTTTAATAACATTTTGAAAACACAATTTAAAAACACCTCACCCAAGTAGAACACCCCTAAAATAGTCCAGTGCAAGAACCCTCTGACTGGGTGCTGGAAGCTTTCCAGTCCTCTGTTCAAATGTTTTTGGGTCCACTGTGACATCAGCCTTCAGAAAGGACAAGGCCACGGGAGCCCGTGGAGCTCAGTGACGGAGCCACCGCTTCCCGCATCCAAAGCCCCAGGTTCAATCCCTGCCCCCAACAGCTCGACAAAAGATTAAAAAATCATAATAATAAGGACAAGGGCTTGCCTTAATCAGGCACGGGGCAACATGTTCTTTTTTCTCTTAGAAATAACATACCGTGTCACCTCCTACAAGGAGCTTATTTTTCATTTCTCTGCCAAACTTCTTCAAGCTTCTTATATAAAATAAAAAATTTATATAAAAAGAAAAATTGGAATTGGGGGCTTAGGGTGGACAGATTTAGCAAACAGAACTACATGGCATCCAGCCAAATGTGAATTTCTGATAAACAATGACTAAGCTTACTGTAAGGATAGAATATCTGGGGGCACACTTACACTAAAAATGACTTGTTCTTTGTTTGAAATTCAAATTTCACGGGAAGTCCCGAATCATTCCTGCCAAACCCACGTGGGGGTAGTGTTAGGAAAGGCAGAGTTGCTGCCTGGGAAAGCTGGCACTGGGCACTTTCCTGCTGTTTCTAAGGCGGCATTCGGAGCCCTCTACTTCACTCCTTCAACGTCTCTAGTCCCCTGGTCCCTGATGATGCTGGCAGGACGCCAACCTGACTGTGCAACCAGCCAGGCTCTCCCTAGCTGAGGCGCAATGTTCTCCACTTGTAGGTTTCCATTCTAACTCGCTCATAAATTTAGCAGTAACAGGCAGAACCTCCTAGAATACGTGCCTACTTCACTTGGAACAGAAAGGACTTCTGTTTGGAGAATTATTGACCCCAATGATCCAAAAGGGAGGCAAAGTTTTAGAGCTTCCAGTCTGAGCCAGCTAGTCCTCAAAGATCAGAAATAAAATATTATCAAGATGTTAAAGGTCAGCATCCATAAGGAGGAGAGAAGGAACCAAGGTTCGGGTATGTGTGTATTTGGGCAATGGGAGAAAGATTTTAAATATAGAGGAAGTGATTTTGGAATAATGAAAATGTTCTAAATTGACTGAGGTGATGACAGCACAACTCTGTGATGAAGATCAGAGCCACTGAGTATGCACCTTAAACGGATTGTACAAAGCATGGGATTGTATGACACAGGAATCCAGTGGAGGAAGACGGACCATGGTGAACACAACAAATATGAGAACGTTTTCTCATGAACTAAAACAAGTATATAAAACTAAGACAAGGTATTAATAATGGGGTGGGTTGGGAGAAAATACACCATATATAAGATCTGGGCTCTAGTTAGTAGTCATATGTTGACAATGCTCTCTCATAATTTGTAACAAATGTTTCACAGCAATGCAAGGTGTTGGTGGAGAGATGATGGATGAAGCTCTGTGTGATGATATAGGTGTTTGTTTTGTAAATTCCCAAATTTTACTATACGTGCATTGTTCATGTATGTGCATGTAGGAATGATACACTTCAATAACCTGGTATAGAAGTATATAAAAAGGGGGAAGAGAGAAAGTAAGGCAGCAGTGGAAGGCAGAGTGGAGAAGGCAAATGAGTAGATGGAGCAAGGATGGAGGCAGGGCCCTGGGAAGATGGCGGAGCTCGCAGGTTGCCTGAGGTGCCTTCCCAGGGGCTTGGAGGGAGCAGAAATCCAGCTTCCTCACCCACCAGGGCGCACCTTTTTCTAAGGGGCAAAACTGGGGACTCTTAGAGCATCTGGCTGCTCTCGGCCCCCGCCCCCGGGGAGGGGCTCTGTTTAAGCATGTGCAGGAAGGGAGGAACCATAGTTGGGAGAGACGCGCTCACCTGGAGTCTTGGACCTTTCTACCCAAAGTTTTTGTAAGTGTTTTGCCTTTTCAACTGTTTCGTGAATTTCCTCGGCAAAGTCCTGTATCTCTTGTAAAAAGGCCACGTTGTTAACCTTCTTGCTGTGGTCAGCTGCGGTTTGGAACCTAGATGAACTTTAAATAAATAAAATAAGCACCACAAATAGAATTCTACGAAAGGAGTAAATTTCCTCAGCCTTGTCAATACCATTTTCAATTAAACTTGTACCAATTTGCACTCCCAACAACCACCCTTGAGAGTTCATCTTATTTGACCCTTGCCCAAATGGATATTTTCTTTAAAAAAAAAAACTTTGCCAATTTAGAACAAGGAAAGCATACTCATTCTTGTCATTGCCACCATTACTTCATATGTTTAGTCACCTTTTTTTTTTTTCGTTTATTCAACATCATACACTGTCCAAGGTGCTGGGAACAAGTACATTTGTGCATAGAGCAGACCTGCTGTCTGCCTGAGGAGAAGGAAATGAAGACTCAGACACGCCTGATAGCTATAGGCAGAAATAGCTGCTATGAGGAAAATTAACAAGGCCCCAAAGAGGAGACGCCTGGAGAGGTAGGGAAAAGCCTGCTATGGAGGGTCGTGGACACCTCTCAGAGGAGACACGATGACCTGACAAACCATAGGGGCCAACAGTGGGAAGAACTAGGGGAAATGTGTACTGGTCAGAGCAGGTGCAAAGGCCCTGGGGTGCAAAGGCGTTGAACTATCGAGCTAGAGAGAAGGGACCGTGTGGTGCAGGCAGTGCGGACGGAATCAGAGTCAGGGGATGGTGAGCACTGTGTTCCCACGCCTGGAGCAGCAGGAGCCAGGAGAGGCCTCACCTTCCAATTAGGGGACGGATTCAAGGCTCAAAAGAGCCTCCGCCTGTGGGGAGAAAAGGGTTTCAAGGAAGGCGAAGGTAAAAAGAGGTCACCAGTTAAAAGGCTACTCGTGGCATTGGAGAACGGGGGCAGTGGACAGACAAGATCCACTGTGGAAGTGGAGTGAGAGGGCCGTCTAATGAGCTGGGTGAGGGCAAGAAAGAAGGGGACTCAGGGGGACTTGTGGGTTGAAGGTGGGAGTCAGCAGTGAATGGCGAGGGCAGAGGCTAGCAGAGTCGGTGTCGCTGGAGCTGAAGACGCCCCTGAGACACAGGCAGAGCCGCCAAAGTCCTACAGGCACGAATTTGCAACTCAGGACAGACGTCTTCACTACACCGGCTGTTCCAAGCCTTCGTCCAATTTTCTATTGGGATGTTTACTGCCTGCTTTATTTATTCACACGAACTGTTTAGGTATGCAGCATATTTTCACTTCTTCCCATCTACGAAATTGGAGCAATTGAAAATGTCTTATGGCCTTAGTGGTCAGGCTCAAGTTGCCAAAGGACCACCAAGAAGCTTGTGTAAAAAATGCAGAATCTCAGGCACCACCTTCCAGTGGTTCAGATACAGATAATCCATAGACAATCCTAATGTGGACTCTAATTCTAACTGAGAAAAGATGATAAAACTGTTCTTTTTTCTTAAATTTAGTTCTATATCATGTGTGTGGGGAGGAAAAAACATGTTTTTCCTACAAATACACAAGGGAAAACATTGCCATGACCTGTGAAATAGTACTGTGCACCCTGACTCCCCCTAATTTTAAATTCAGTGGGAATTTGTGTTTATCAGTGAGAAACTAGTGAATTTTAAAAATTAGAAAATTTTACAATTTGCTGGATGCTTGTAGGAACACCTAAGTGCCCCGTTTAATTTAGTGTAGTCAAGAAGAAGAAAGAAGTAAAACTGGAGCAAAATTTTCCTACTCAGAAAGTTAGAGACCTTCCCATTTTTTAAACCCAATTCCTTTATATTACAAGTTAGAGAACACTGTGAAAACATCGGAGCTGCCAACAAGTAAATCGAAGTGAAGTTATAACAAAGCTTCCATGATAAAGTGTTGCAGGACGAATCCCTTCCACAAAGGTTGTGATTTAATTCTCACAGCCTATAAGGGAGTCAGGGAAAGTTCAACAAAGATTTATTGGTGCATAAGTAAATTCAATGCCATTGGGGTCACAGTCCCATTTAAAGATGAAGAAAGGAGGCCCAGGGGATGGAAGGGGCTTTCCCAAAGCAAGCAGACTGATAAAGGCCAAGGCAAGTCCAAGGCCAGACAGCGGCTCCAGCACCTGCCATTTCCTATTACCCACGGCTGTTGGGGCACCTGAAATCTCTCTTCTTAAAATATGGCCTTCAGCTTGAAAGCACAGCCGAAACCCCTTATCACTTCTCTGTCGGCCTCTTTTAAAGGCTAAAATCCATCTATGAGAGCCGTGAGCCCTGCCTCGCGCTCCCCAGCCTCACCCAAACGGTAGAATTTCCTGGGCAACCACTGAATCATCAGGCTGTAGAGACTGGTGTCGTTCAAGATGCCTTCCGCTGTAATAATGAACTGATTTCATGTTCTTTTTTAAAATTATTATTTCAATTTGTTCTAAAGACTGGATTTTGAGTGATTATTTGCATGAGAAATGTTGATTGCCGAAAAACACATAGAAAAATGCTTGATTAAATATGGATGTGTGTGAGAGACAGAGAGAGAGAGAAGAGAAAATTCCAGATCACAGGGAAATCGCAGCATTGGAACGGGATTTGGGTGGACGGCTATCTTCTCCTTCCTAGCCCGCTTGGCAGACATGGTGAACCTCCCCTCAGCCCGCCGACACCCTCACTCCTGCACCAAGAGCCACGCTCTCCAAAGGCTGGGAACCAAACGTGCCCCTCAAGACAGACGTGCAATTCTAGCTGAGGACCTGGGGAGCCAGAAGTGGGAGGGGCCTCAGAATCACTCAGGCCGATCCCCTCATTTACAGGCAATTTGAAATGAGACACAGAGTCTGTTTCTCCCAGCAGAGTCTGCCTGGGAAAATCATCTTTCAAATGGGATCATAATATTATCCTCCTACTATTATGATAAATAGCCAAGATACCTCCTGCAAAATGCTCAGCACAGACGGTGGCACCTGGTGCTGCATAAATAAATTTTATTAAAAACAACTATATGCAAGTGTCCATCAAGCAAAGAATGGATAAATAAAATTTGGTATAGATATACAATGGAATATTATTCCATAAAAAAGGAATGAAGTCCTGGTACATGCAACAGCACAGATGAACCTCGAAGACATCATGTTGAGTGAAATAAGTCACACACAAAGGGAAAACTGTTGCATGATCTCGCTGATTTGAAACAATTAGAAGAGGAAAACTCATAGAATGAGAATCTACAATTAAGAAGGGAAGTGGTGGGATAGGGAATGGGAAATTATGGCCTAAAATATACAGAGTTCCCATTTGAAATGATGGAAACATTTGGGTGATGGGGACACAAGGCTGTAAATGCAATGAACAGCACTGAAATATGTATCTGAATATAATTAAAAGGGGAAATGTTCGATTGTAAGAACCCATGGAACTACGCTATGCAGTGAACCCTAACTTAAAAATGGACTTTTTTGAAAGATGAAATTATAAAAATGTGATTTCATCAATTGTAACAAATGTTCCACACCAATGCACAATGTGGGTGGTGGGGTGGGATACGGGAATCCTGTGGTTTATGCATGACTGTTCTGTAAACCCATGACTTCTCTAATAAAGGGGGAAACCCATATCCGAAGGCAAAGATAATTCCCGTAGGCTGGCTGTTTTGGAGAACTCTTATTCCTCCTCCTTTGGATCCCAGACACCGGGGAAATGCCTGGAGCTGAACCACCTCACTGGGGAACAGGGTCCCCAGCCTCCAGTCTCCCACCCTTGATGCTACCTCATCGTGAGCTGCTGCCTGAGTCTGGAGGGCAGGAGGAGGGGTGGTTGAACTGGGATGGGGCAGGAGGGAACTTGGGGGGATTATGATGGTGGTTATATAGGAACACAAACATGTTAAAACTCATTGGAATATGTACTTAAATTTTATTATATCAATCGATAAATTTGCTTAATAAAATATTAAAAGTTTTATTTCTATAGAATCAGCAATAATTAATAACAAAGCATGACTTTTAAAAAGATACTATTTACAATTGCTTCAAAAAATACAAAGTAAATATGAATAATTTTAATAAAAGTTATGCATGACTTTTATGGAAAAAGATTTATAAAGCTATTGTGATGGTTAGGTTAATGTGCCAACTCAGCCAGGTAATTGTGCCCACTTGGTTGGTGAAGCAAGCACTGAACTAATTGTAATACAAGGACATTTATAGACTTTAGTCACCAGTGAGTTTACTGTATAGATAGCTGATTATAGCTACATCAATCAGGGAGATTGCCCTCATAAGGAGTGATGCTTTATCCAATCAGTTGAATACCTTGAAAGGGCCAACTTCTCCCAGAAAATCATCAAGGGCCTTTACTGGACTTTTCATTGGAGCCCTGCAGAACCTGGACTTGTGCATCGCCAAGGTCATGTGAGAGACTCTTATAAACAATCCTACTATTGACAGATGTCTCCTGTTGATTCTGTTTCCTTAGAGTACCCTGATTAATACAGCTATATTGAAAGACACTGAATTAAATTAAAATTAATTGACATATCAGAAATCAAATGATGTATCATGATCATGCAATTCAAGGCAGTTCCAATCCAACTGCAATAGGTTTTATTCATTGACCTTGACAACATGGCATTAAAATTTATATAGAAAAGCAAAGACTTTCGTAAAGGAGAAGAGCAAAGTGGGAGTACTTGCTCTGCCATACATGAAGACATTAGAAAACTATAGTAAGAAAGACAGTGAGATATAGTCAAGGGATAGTTAGATGGAACAATAGACAGAATGGAGAAGTCAGAAATAGCTGGCCTGGGGGGTCAGCAGGAAATGGATTATCTGTTTAATAAATGGAGGTGGTTATCCAACTGGCTATCCAAATGGGATAAGCTGGTTATCCAATTGGGATATTCAAATGAGATAACAACTGGTTATCCCAATGAGAAAAATGTAGCTGGTTATTCATTACCTTAGCCATAGACATGTAGACATGAAACCCAGATGAATTCAAGACTTCCATGTGAAAGGAAATGCTAGAATAACTTTAGAAGATAATGTAGGAAATTATTTTTATGACGTCAAGTAGGAGAGCATTCCTTAAACAAGACGAAAATAGTAAGCATGGTGTAAATGTAGAGGGAGGAGTTACAAATAGAAAGCAGCAGATGGGGCCTGATCCCCACACTCTCACTACCCCAAGAGGCCAGCTTAGAAGCACTCCAGGGCCGAAGGAGCACATGGGAGACGAGGCTACCCAGACATCGTCCATGTCAAAGAAGCAGCCTGGCCAGAAGGGGGAGTCTCTGGATGGTTATTGTGCTGTTTACCTTTCAGACCTGCTGAACCAGCTCTTCACTCAAGTACTGAGAGGATTTGGAAATAAGTTCCCAGGATAGCTGGCCGCCTCAGAAAACTATAAAGAAAAAGGGGCTGCGGGGGGCAGAGAGAGGGGCTAAGCTAGCACTGAGGTGCAATGGAAAAGCCACAGAAAGAGAAAGAAGGGTCAGTCAACAGGGCAAGGAGTTGATAGAGCACTACAGCCCTCCAACTTTGGGGGGAAAAATGCATTTATTTTCCTAGAGCTTCAACATCACCGACGAGGGGGTACTGATGCCGCACCATCTCAGCAGCTGAGCTTTCCACCTTCCTTCCCGAGGCCGTGGGAGAGGGAGTGGCAAGAAGCAGGGGAGAAAAGAGACAGAAAGAGAAGAGACCCTGAGGATGCAGAATCCCAGGGGTGGTCTCTAAAGTGTGGGCAAACACCTGGGCTCTGGGCCTAGTGGAGTTGCAGCACCTACTCTCCAGTTCATTGGACTCACCCAGGACAGCTAACTAGGAGGTGAGGATGGACAACCACCACACCAAGGTACCAAGAGTGTCTACCACTCAAGCAAGGGAGTCCCATCCATCAGCCATATGGGATCAAGGCCTCCTCTCAGTTAGAGAGGGAGTGGGCATCACCACCAGAATCCTTAGGATTGGGGATCGACTGTGGAGTAGAGTGGACCTATTGGTACTCTACTATAGACTTACGGTGACTCTAGCAATGGAAGAAACTGCAACACTGATATGGAGACGGTGCAGGTGCTGAAGGCAGGGAGAGGAAAGAAGAGGTGTAATACGGGGGCATTTTCAGGACTTGGAATTGTCCTAACGACATGGCAATGACTGACACAGGCCATTATATATCCTGCCATAACCTACAGAATGGAGTGGGAGAGAGCTCAAACTGCAGTGTAAACTCTAATCCATGCTTAGTGGCAATGCTCCAAATGTGTCCATCGATTGCAATGAATGTGCCTCACTAATGAAGGATGTTTTAATGTGGGGAAAAGTGGGAGATGTGGGGAGTGGGGCATATGGAAACCCCTTCTATTTTTGTGTGTAACATTTTGTGTAATCTAAGTATCTTTTAAAAATAAATAAAAAATATATTCAAAAAAATAAAAAAAGACAATATAAGTACATATTGGTGAATAAAGCATGTATTTTACATAGCTTTCAAAACGAAAAAAAAAAGTCTGGGCAAAAGAGAACGTCAGGGAGCAGGAAGGGGCTGAGGAGAGAGAGGTCGAGGGAGGACACCGTGGTGTGGCCCGACGAGGTAAGCGTGACCACGTGAGCACAAAGGTGAGGACACGCGTCCAGCATCCGTGGACTGGAAGTGAGGGGCCCAGGAGGTGAGAAAGAGGAAGTGGCGTATGGGAGAGAAAGAGGAAGCCAGGAGGGCCAAGCACAGATGCCTGCTTAGTTAAGGAGAAGCCCCTGAATGGGCAAAGGCTGAGAGAGCGGTAAAAGGAGAAAGGTGGGAGAAGTGTGGGAAACAGGTGCCGTGGAGCCTGCTGCGCAGGTGAGGGGAGCCCTGGTAAAGGCACACGGGTCTCGAGCAGCTAAGAGATGGGCGATGCCCCCAGAAAGGATCCCTGTTAACTCCTGTGGGCGCTTCTAGATGTCGGGAAAGGCCTTTAGGAAGCAAGGATCAAATCCTTAACTGCTTTGGGTGGAGTAGGAGGATTCGACTACCCTGAAAGGAGCTGGACTCCGGCAGAGAGAAGATTATAAAATAGTGCCTGAGAGTGTGGAGGACACTGTAAAGAGACCACCACGGAGCAGAATGGGGAGGCAGCAGCGGGCTACCACCAAGTGGGATGGAGAGCCAGGCCACTGGGGGGAAAGACGTAGAGACACTGAAACAGTCCTCCAGGATCTGAGCGTATTTGAGAACAGGGACCAAACACTTCAATATTAACGATAATGAAGTGAGAAGAGTAGAAAATAACTGGGGTTAGTTATAAAGAGAGCATTTCCAGGAGCTGGGAGTGGAAGCTACGTCCTCACCCAAAGCTGGACGAGGCAGGTGCCTTAGTTTCCCAGCTGTAATGACAAACACCACACACCGGGGTGGCTTAAACAAAGGGGACTTATCAGCTAATGGGTTTGGGGGCTGGCAGGCTTGCTCCCTCCAGGGTGGCGGGCAATCCCCGGCTTCCAAGCCACGTCCTCTCCCTTCTCGTCCGGGTTCTTGACTTCCAGCTCCCAGCTCCTTCCATGGCTTTCTCTTTCTAAGGCCCCCTCCTGATTCGATTAGCCACACCTTGACTAAAATAATATCTTCAAGAAATCTAATTTGCGATGGATTCACGCCCACAGGAATGTAGGCTGAGAGTGAGAATTTGTTTTTGTGTTTTTCTGGGGTACAGAACTCAATCTGCCGCAATGGGCCACGCGTCAGGTGGTGTAGCTGAAAGTGCGAAGTGTTCTGCCGGGGGAATGGTCCGTTGGCCTCCCGACGGTTACAGATAGCCAAAAAGGAGGTGAGGGGCAGACTCAGGCGGTGCCTTAGTATTACAAAGCATCTTGAACTTGCTTTCATGCTATTCGTTTTACATTAGACAAAATAGGAATTATTCTAGGTGCTGTTTGTGAATATCCCCTTCATCCGCCGTCAGCAATACTTCGTGTTTTTACTCCAAAATCCTCTTGTTAGAACTAAGCTAGGAATAAGGAAGTTGATTTTCATAAGCATAAGCTAGATCAGAGGAAATCTGAGATGTCTGCCCAAAGTGAACTTTTCTCAGGGAATTAAAAAGGTCATGGAAATTCACAAAATAAAGTAACCATGATAATGTTTAAAGAGACTTGAAATAAAAAACTTGTTTTCAGGTATTATGAAATAGAGACAATGACCACAAAATATTCAGAAGTGAATTTGTACTGATGGCCTTGAGGTTCAAATGAAACCATACTTGAACCAACATCAAAACAAATGAAAAATGACCAGTCAAGTCAAAGGTAAGCTCAGTGTACGTCTCTGCTCTCTTTTCTCTCTTTCTAAACCATCCCACCTTCCTCACCTCTTAGGGTCCCTTTCTCTGTTTCTCTTAGCAATCCTTCTCTCTCCGCCTTAGGCATTAGGGACACTGTGTGGCATTTCATTCTTTGATTATCAAAGCCAAGAACTTTGTGATGCTGACACTAATGATTCAACAGACTTCCTCCTCATAATGTGGCGGAAATGGAGGAACACAGAGAAAAAGGGCAGTTCTTTCTGACACTGAAATACATTTTATTACTGTTATAGCCGAAGGGAGAGTAATTTTTTATCATTAACTTCCACGGACTGAATACCTCTTAGCCACTGTAGGAGTTGCTGTACTACATCTGTTTATTACGTCTTTCTTTTTTTTAAATTTATTTCTCTCCCCTTCCCCCTGCCCCCAAGTTGTCTGCTCTGTGTCCATTTGCTGTGTGTTCTTCTGGGTCTATTTGGGTCAGTGGCACCAGGAATCTGTGTCTTTTTGTTGCATCATCTTGCTGTGTCAGCTCTCCGTGTATGCAGTGCCACTCTTGGGCAGGCTGCACTTTTTTCACATGGAGTGGATCTCCTTACAGGGTGCATTCCTTGTTCATGGGGCTCTTCTACGTGGGGGGCACCCCTGCATGGCTCAGCACTTCTTGCACACATCAGCACTGTGCGTGGGCCAGCTCATCACACAGGTCGGGAGGCCGTGGGTTTGAACCCTGGACCGCCCATGTGGTAGGTGGATGCCCTACCTGTTGGGCCAAATCCACTTCCCTGTTTACTGTGTCTTAATGTTTATTGTGTCTTATTCAATAAGTTGGTAAACGAGAAAACTGCGATTCAGAAAAGATAAGATAAGTAATTTGCACAGAATCACAGAGCTAAAAGGTAGCACAGCCAGTATTACTTGGTTCCAAAGCCCAAATCTTTCCATTCCAACATCATTTAAATTTCCCATTCCAAATAGGGAAGAGATATAAGAAAGATCTGACATTAAAATGCTGTGAAGCCTCAAGCTCTTCTAATGCTTCCCAGGAAGACAGTTTTGTATGCTTCCTCATTACACACATACACACACAAAACCATTCAGCTTTTCTTGGTGATTATATTGTACTTTTTCCAAATGACTATCTTTTTATTATATTTTTTTATTACTTATCTCAAAATAATATAAGCATCAGTTAAATATTGCAAAAGGTCCAAATGTACATCCAAATTGTCTGGAAACTTTTCATTTTCTTCTTGGAGCTTAATATTGAAAGATAAAGATAATATTTTTTTACCATGTTTTACATTTACATATTCAGATTATACAAGACCAGTAAACACAGATGGACCAAAACACAGATCATACTTGACACACATAATCAAACTACCATGATCTGTCACTTTCTTCCATCCCTAATTCCACTTGAAAGAAATTTCTAGAATATTCAGGAACCTCCCAGTTAAGCCTCCCGCACTTTGATTCTTCTCATCTGAGTTGCCTCATGTTTTCTCTTTTCTTCTTCAATGCCAATTAGCACCGTAGGCAACCAAGGGCATGGTTTAGAGTTGAGAGAATCAGAGCAAGAAATACCACTGTCAACTAGTTCACGTAGGTAGTCATAAAGAGAATAAAGAGGTGACCGGTCACTGTTGTCATTTAATCTCAGCTGGAAAAAGGATCCTAGCCACACAGCACTGTAGGGAAAGCCCAGTAGGTGGCTAAATAAATGCTTGTTTTCCAGGCATTGGCACAAAAATGAAAAGCTGGCTGAGTAACGTTGAAGTCAGAGTTTTTACCTACAGAGAACAAACTATTACATGCAAGTGGATTTTGCAACTAGTAATTACTCTTAAATTCTTAAAAGAGCAGTGGAAAGACCTTACTGGAAAATGACTATTGGTTGGAGTCATTATTTTGAGAGTATAAAAATAATAAAACTGTTTTTGTTTACTTAAATTCCGAGTAGAGATTCCAAATTATTGAAGCTTCATTTACAGTGTCTGTGGAGGTTTGAAGCTGTATGTGCCCTATAAAACCATGTCCTTAAATCTAGTCCAGCCCTGTGGATGTGAACCCTTTGTAAGTACGTCCGTTGAGGTCACCTTCAGCTAAGGTGTGACCCACCTCATTCAGAATGGGCCTTAATCCTATTACTGAAGTCCTTTATAAACAGAATGAAGACAGAGAGAAAAAGAGCCATGGAAGCAAGAAGCTGAAAGCAATAAAACCCGGAAAAGAGAGACCAGAGGACTCTGCCATGAGCCTCGCCATGTGACAGAGGAGCCAAGGCTCTCCGGCAGGCGGTCTTTGGGAAGAAAACATCACCTTCGTGATGCCTTGATCTGGACATTTTCCCAGCCTCAAACCTGTAAGCAAATAAATTCCCACTGTTACTCTGAACCCATTTCATGGTATCTGCTTTGAACAGTCTAGGAAACCAAAACAACGTCATTCCTGTCCTACGCACCAGGGACACAATTCTGAAAGGGTGTTTCTCTTACCGAAAACTGTGCGTGGTCGACCCTGCATAGCTTACGTTCCTGCACCTTGAGCCAGTGTTGCAAAGAAGGCCTTGGACAAAGGGGAAAACGCCCCGGCTGGGCAGATCCCGGGGCTGCAAGTAACCTGGAGATAGATCCAAGGAAGAAATGAGTCCATAAAACTGGTTCCAGTTAGAAAATTAATATGCAATATCATACTGTTATATTATTAAAGCAGATCTGGGGACTCAGACCAAAACGTTCTTCATATCTCTTTGTATCAATCACATTTCCTGCAGTGTCTGTGCTCACTGTTCTCTGAGTAGCTGTGAAGCTGCATAAATCTAGGACCATCCCAACTCAGCAGCCGCAATACCTCTCCCACACAGCCATGCCTCCAGATACTGGGCCCAGTTTCAGTCCTCTGCAAACAAGCTGTGGGTGGGAAGAGGGGAGGATAAGAATGTACACCTCATCCCACCTTATATAAAAATTGGGAGTTTTTCATTTGGGCAAAAATGTCAAGTCTAATACCACTTGGATTCTTCCATGTTTAAGTGTAGTTGCTAATGATCGTACGATGCAAAAAAATTTAGAAAAATGTGAGAGGCTCAAAAACTTGCAAGGAGAAACATTGCTATAATAAGCTGTCTGCCTTGATAAAGTTCTGTTTCCATATGCTGCGGCCCTGTGCCCACGGCACGCCACCAGGTGGGTGCATGTAGACCTGGTTGATGATTGTGTGAAACTTTGGAAGTTACCACTGTAATTTGTTGTCTCTCCTAGAGCCTTGGTGAAAGCCTTTTCCCTCGAGGCTAGCTTGGTCTGGGAGATGATGTGGCTCCCCAGGACTTGGAGATGCTCTATGTTCAGCATTTAGCACAAAGCTTTGTACAAAGAAGACATTCATTGAATGTTTGATGAATGAATGACTACGTAAAGAATGAATGAATGAGCTTTTATGCTAAAGGAGAAGGTGTTCTTGGCCAACACCTGGCCCGGTGCACTAGGGAACTGGGATCATGTCCCAGCTCAAAATGAAAGGTGCATTCCCCTTGCATGTTGTGTCCTATCTCCCTCAGGTACATGACAGGAATGGTGGCCATCAACGTGGAGCATTCAGTGGGTCAGAGAGTAGGACACACTTCATCTCCAAGATGAAAGTTCTGTGGGGTACCATCAGGCCACCTCTATCACAACTAAGCCAATGTCAAGACGCCGGAATCTCTCTCCTATGAAATACAATTAAGAATAGACATTTCACTCTCAGCTTAACTGAAGACGACAAGCCCCATAGACGTGGCTTTCCCCCAAATGACCCACATCCAAGAATGGCCCCAAATCCAGCGCTCATCCCACTCCACCTTGCAGCCTCCTGCAGGACCAAGATGCCTGTGCAGGGTCCCTGGACCAGCAGAGCCAGCTGGGACCTTTCGTGGGAGCCTGTGGTTCCTGGAAGGGGGAACACACAGCCTGCTTCTCCCCCAGCTCACAGTGCTTTACATAATTGCATTTAGCCTGAGTGAGCATCATCAGCCTCACCTCTGAGGCTGCCCAGCCTGCAGGTGGAACCTGCCCTGAGCTCACAGGAGCATCAGCCAAAGAATAGGCTGCTTGGGCACATCCATAAGGAAAGGGCCGCTACATCCTTTATCAGTCTCGAAACACTAGACAGGAAATTTCACTTTCTTGGGCCAAGGATCTTCTATTTAGAAGATGACTCCTTCCAAGTAAAAATAACCATTTTTTCCATCTTGGGCTTTATTCTAAAATCCTATAATCCCACATTTCAAATCCACTTAACCTTTCTCTAGGTACGTTTCATTTGGAGCACAGAAGGTAACCAAGCTCTCCCTGCTCCAAGACAGAATCAGAGTGCCCTTAGACTATCACCCAAAGTGGGTCAGCTGCAGTTCTCCACTCAACAGCCCCCCAGGACAGAGAGAAGGGAGAGGAGGGGGATCCTCCAGCAGCCCCAGGAGGCAGGCGTATTCACAGAGACGAGGCTCAGAGAGGCTAAGCCCCTTGCCCTTGGTCACACAGCTGGTAGGCAGCAAGATGGAGAATCCAAGTGTGGTCCTCCAACCATTTTGGCTCACGGACTCCTTTGAAATTTTGGCCTTCTCCTCTCTAAGAATGTTCACCTGCGGGGCCTCTAAGAAGCATTTCCTGCATTTCTTTACTGTATCTCTGTCGAACTGGACTCATGATATAAGTAGGAACTTGATAAATGCTGAACGAGTGGCTGTAAATTATTCAAACATCATGGCTCCTATCGCCGTGTGGCTGAACTGAATCAGCCCCACACTGGACTGTTGACTAAGTAATTCAGACACCTGCACTGCACTTGGTTCGGGCTTTCCATCAGACTTCAGCGCTCTATCGTCCACTTGCTGGGTGAAAACTCCCACAACCGTATTTTGCTCTCCAGCTGCTTGCCTCTCTCTGTTGCTCCTGAACAATAAAACTGGGTTCCTCCATTTACTCTTTATTTCTCACCTCCCCACCATGCTTTATGCTGCTGCAGTCTGCCTTCTCTTGGTCCTTCCACTCTACTGAGCTACGCTGGGCATGGCACCTACACCCCTGAGGCTAGCTCTCATGGGAACTCACTAGTCAGCCTTCCTCTTACTGGCCCGGCAACCACACTTGTCACTCTCCCATGCCTCCTTCTTTAATGGACCCCCTCGTTTTCCTTCTTCCATTCTGGCTGTTCCTCATAGCCCCTTCTCTGCCTGATCCTCACCTGTGATCTTCTTGGGACCTTTGTCCTAAGTGCTTCTCCTTCTGGGCTTCATCTACTTCAAAACTCTACTGGGCTCCAGACTCATAACTCTTGCCACTCACTGGGCAGCTCAGCCTGCAGGCTCACGGGTGCCCCAAGTTCAGTACAGTCACAACCGAGCACAGCTCCTTCTTCCCCCACACCCACCTCTCTTCCTGCGTTCATCATGTCAGTGGGTGGGCCATGCCCCGGTTATCGCCTTCTTTAACTCTCCTTGTCCCTTCGCCTCACAACTTCCAGTCAGCAGCAGTTCCTGTCCACCCTACCTCCAGCCCGTTCTTTAAATCTGTCCTCCCTGCGCCCCCACTCCCACCCCCTTGCTTCAGTCCATGACCACCTCTTGTCTGGTAACTAAATAGATCCACAACTCTGGTGTCGCCTTCACTGGTTCGCTCCACCCCCAATTTAACCTCTACCAGCATCTAGAGTGTTGTCCCTAAATCCGCACTTATTTTGACCTGGCCTGGAACCTCTCAGCGGTTCCTGAGTGCTCTCTGGGAGTTCACCATCCTCAACCTTTATTGACCTGGCCCCTGCTTACTCCTTGTGGTGGACTGAAGCATCTCCCCCACAGAGGCGTGCTCAAGCCTTAACCCTGCTCATGCGCATATGAGCTCCTGTGGAAATGGGATCTTCAGGTCCTAGCTCCCAGTCCTGTGGGGGTGGGATCATGTGTAAACAGCACCTTCAAAGATTCCATTTGGACAAGGCCAAGTTGAAGCACAGCAGGCCTTAATCCACTATGACTGAGGTCCTTATAAGAAAGGGAAATTGGGACATGGTCAGTCAGCAGAAGCCAGAACAGAGAGAGAGAGACAGATCACCCCATGACAGAGGCAAGATCAAGCCGCCACCAGGACACCACAGGCGTCAGAGAAAACGTGGCCTGGCAGATGCCTTGATGGGACTTCTGACCTTCAAAACTGTGAGATGATAAATTCCTGTTATTTTAGCCAAACAAGTTGTGCTATTTCCACAGCAGCCTTGGCAAGTGAAGACACTCCTCCAGCCACATCTCTGCTTTTTAGCCCTAGCGAACTACTTTTTATTCCACTTTGGATTTTGCCATTTGCTGTTCTAGGTTACCCCTCCCTTTGCTCTCTTATCTTGACAAAATTTCAGACTGCCCCCTCCTTGGAAACCTTCCCCAATAATGGACTGGCTACCCCTCTGATCTGCTCACCTGGGCCCCTATATTAACCCCTCATGGCACTTTTCCACTCTATTGTGTAGTCTAACTCTTCAACAAGTTCACAGGGGCCCTTAAAATCATTTCAGGAAATCATGATTTTCCTAAATCAAGTCTGCTGACATGGCTTCAATATTTTCTGCCACATACAATGGACTCTCCAAACAACAAAGATAATCAATTAAGGCCATTTATTTTTCTAGGTGTAAAAGCTAAATATAACTGACACTTTATTTCAAACTACTCTCATCACTTAATAGTTACTTACTCATATGAGGTTTACAGAGTTAACCACATTGTCAATATTTCAAGTGACACAAGTCTGGTAGAAATGAAGGTGGTCATTTCTCAAAGAATGGTGCTGTTGGGATTTCAAACCATATGAATAAAATATTCTGTCTGATGAAGCTCCTAGAGCAGGGGAAGTTATCAATAATAGCTTGTCATTATACCATAATCATCATCACTTCCATCATCACCATGAGCAGCACCACCACCATCATCTTCATCACCAACGTCACCATCAACATCATCATTCTCATCACCATCATCATACGACTACCACCTTCATCATCACCATCACCATCATCTACATGTTATCATTATCACCACTACCACCATCATCATCATCATTATCACCACCACCATCATCATCACCATCAGTAGCACCACCACCATCATCACCACCACCATCATCACCACCACCATCATCATCACCATCAGTAGCACCACCACATCATCATCACCATCATCATCACCACCACCATCATCATCACCATCATCATCACCACCACCATCATCACCACCACCATCAACTTCACCATCATCGTACCACCACCATATCAAAACCATCATCACCATCATCACCATCCTCGTCACTACCATCTCTACCACCACCATCGTTCACCACCATTGTGATGGTTAGGCTAATGTGTCAACTCAGCCAGGTGATTGTGCCCACTTGCTTGGTCAAGCAACCACTGGGCTAATTATAGTTCAAAGACATTTGTAGACTTTAGTCACAAGTGAGCTTACTGCATGGATAGCTGATTACATCTACATCGGTCAGGGAGACTGCCATCAGCAATGAGGGATGCTTTATCCAATCAGTTGAATGCCTTAAATGGGGAGGTGATTTCAGCATTCAGAGAGAATTTCCCAGATCGTCTTTGGACAGCCAACATCTCCCGTAAACTCATCAAGGACCTTTATTGGACTTTTCATTGGAGCCCTGTGGAACCAGGACTTGTGCATCCCCACAGTCACATGAGAGACTCTTATAAAATCTCCTACTATTGACAGATATCTTCTGTTGATTCTGTTTCCCTAGAGACCCCTGACTAACACAGCCATCTTCACCATTATTTTTACCATCACTTTTATCAACATCATCATCATCACTATCACCATCATCCACACCATTATCATTGTCACCCCCACTGTCATCATCACCATCATCATCGTCTTCACCACCACCACCATCATCACATTTTTCACCACTACCTTTACCATCACTTTTATCAACATCATCATCATCGCCACCATCACCATCATCATCTTCACCACCACTACCATCATCATCACAATGTCATTGTCATTACCCATATCATCTTGGTAAACTGTGAAATGCATCCCCACATTTTACCACCTCTTCTACTCTTTCTATATTTATAATGGCCTATATACTTATGCCCCAAATTGAGTCAGTCTGGTTGAAAGAATAAATCTATTTGCTGGATTAAGCAGATATGTGAATATCATTCTTATGAGAAATCAATTAAAATTGATGCTTATAGACACATAATCCAGAAATACTACTATCATATAATACAAAGCCACCCATCCATTCATTCCATCCAGAATTCAGAGTTTATAAAGAGCAGAGAAGACAGTGCTGTATTTTTCATTCAAAAGCTCATAATTCAAAAGGTGTAATTAAAAGTGAAACTTACAACTGTCTCTATGTCTGGGAGGTTCTTGAAAACGAAGCACTGTCAGAATCATGAACAGGATACATGGCCAGAGAATTTCAGCAAGGGAAAGGACCTGGGGAAAAATTTTAAGAACAGCTCTTGAATAAATTGCAAATCACTTACCATATCTCCATCTCTTAGAGCATGGTGTACAGCTCAGGCTACCAACTCCTGGTAAAGGAGGTCACGATCATCCCTGTTATGTGTCTCTTAGAACAAATTATTAGTGACAAGGGCCCACCAAGAAGGCCCCAGCTCATTTGTCACAGTATCCAGATCTGTGGTTGAGTCAGTTCTGTCTCCCACCAGACCCAACTTCTGCTCCATTGCTTTTTCTCCACATTTTAATGGCAGATCTTATAAGATTGAGGAAATTAAAGAAACAAATCGCTTTACCCATATTTTCCACATTCCAAAAAATCAATCAGGTTTTTTAAATTTCTTTTGCATTTCTGACTTTTTCATTCAAATAAATATTTTGCTAGAGTTATTGGTGGCACACATTTCTTCTCATTTACCTTCTTTTTATGGACAGTTACTTTCCAGTATTGCCACATGAGCCTCATAATTATCATTTCACTGGCTGCATAATATTTTTACCAAATGGATGTAACATAATTCACATGCTAATTTTTCTATCAAGGGCTATTTTTTGTGTATAAATAATTTCTCTTTTGAATAAGTTTCTTGAGATTGGCATAAACTTCTAAAAACTAAGATAACTGGGGTCAAATCTATTGGCACACCCTGCAAAAGAGCTGCCTAAAACGATTGCAATACTTTGTGCAACCCTGGATTTTCAAAGTTTAAAGAAAAGGAATGCCATTGATACATGGAATTTAATTATCTTGGAAAGAAACACCATCTCTGAGTTTTAGTCCAACCAAAAGCTATTTTAGCAGGGACTGGGGTGGGCGTAAGGAATGGGGAGTTAATGCTCAACAGAGTTTCTATTTGGGGCAATGGGAAAGTTTTGAAGCTTTGGTGATGAATGGTGGTGGCAGTAGTAGCCAAATATTGTGAATGTAATTAACAGAGCTGAAGTATATACTTGAATTGGCTAAAACGTGAAATTTTAGGTAGTACATACATCACACTAATAAAAAAAAATTTTTTTAATCCAACATAGAACTGAATAACACAATGAACTTTCATGTAAACTTTGGACTATAGTTAATAGTACAATTAAAATAAGATTCTTTCATCAACTGTACCCAAGTTACCACATTAACTGCATGGTGTGAACAACAGGAGCAGTCAATGGGAACTCGGTATCTTCTGACTACTTTTAATAAGTAAAATGTGATTTCTAGAAAATCCCAATTATCATAAAATCATTCTTCACTTGTTTTTCTGATGATCCTCTTCTACTGACTGCATTTCATATCGTTTCACAAACACAAATATTTTAGAGTCAGTCATGAAAGACCCTGACTAAATACACAAACAAAAACCTAAAAATCTGAAGTTAGGAAGATGAGAGCGCTCAATTCAGCACTAAAGTGGGAGTCCTCCTGGTTCAGGCTCCAAGTAATAGCGCTCTGAACTAAAATGAGCTTTAGCACCTTTACTCTGAATTTGCCATGGCCCTATGGCACCTGTGCCAATCCTAAACAGCCAGATCTAATCATGACCAGGCAAGTCCATGTGGAGCAACCAGGAAGCCCAAAACGGGTAGAAAAGAATGTTTCATCCCAGGTATAAAGAGGAAAACAAATCACCCTTTTTGTAATACTTTAGGAGGAAGTATTTCTTGCACCAGAAAGGGCATCGTTAAGAAAAGTTTATTGGCAAAGTGCTGAAAGCAATATCACACATTCTTACAGCAGGGAAAATTTCTGCAGGAGGTTGCTGTGGTTCAAGGGATCATAGATAAAACCAAAAAGAAAGGTCAGGAAGGTACAGGAGGCTGCAATCCATCTAAGTCATTATCTTCATTCTCTGTAACAAATTAATAATTTGTTGGGGTATGGAGGCAGGTGGATTCTAAAATTAATTCTGGCTGAATAAAATTGTGCAAAATAGAAAATGTACCTCATCTTAAACAATGGCTTGATGAGATATCCTTAAGGCGAATGAGCACATAATTCAGTTTTAATAACATACAATAGGGTTTTTTTTTCAAGTCTGCAAGGTGCAAAGAAAATAGAAAATAGTTTATATACCCAAGACCCAGAAAACAACTTTGATATTATAAATAAATAAACATGTGTAAGATTAGGAAATTCAAAAGGTAGTAGAAAAATATCATCTCCTCTCCCCAAGGATAAATAATCTTATAGGTTTGCTTTATTCATTTTAAAAACAAAATCTATATACATAGTAAGCCTAACTAAATTTTTAGGAACAATCATATCTGCAGACTAGAGAGAAAACATGGCCTGGCAGCTGGCTTGGTTTGGATCTATCTCATTCTTTTTAAAGACAATATTTCACTAGGGAATTTAATTAATTTCACTAATCCCCTAGTAATGGAAATTTTCTTGATTTTTCCATTTGGAACCCATGAGCTTTCTTTACATGTTTGGTTGACTTCTGTAAGTATGTCTGTGAAGTAAAATTGTTTAGTGGGATTACTGATTCAACGGGTGTATGATTTCTAATTTGGAATTAATATTTGGATAGACATAACCAAAGACCTTCAATAAAAACTCAACCAAACTTTATTCACTCTTATCACATTTTAAATAACACATGGAATTAAATACCGTATGCTAGGGTTTACAAAATTTTCAATTTTTGTCAAAATTTTGTCAAACTGATATGTAAAAAAAAGATATTTCTTTAAGAATTAAAACCAAGTATGTCTCATAAATTAAACAAATAATAATTCCTTGTCTACTAACTGACTCTTTTGTCCTATATTCAGTTTTCTATTATTCTCTTTTAATGATTTGCGAATAGTTTCCTATTCTTTTTAACTAAGAATTCAGCCTTTTGTCAGCTTTATATATTGCAAATAGTTTCTCGAATTTTTTATTTGTTTTTTTATTGTCTAACTTTTTCACCATCAATTTATCAATGTTTTCATGGTTAGCATCAGGATATTTTTGTCCTAAATATAAAGAACACATGATTTTTTTAAGAACCCTATCAAAGCAAAATAAAATTGTCAGTGGCAACTCTGAAATCACAGATATTTTACAGTCTAGTCAGAAAATGGATGGGAAATCTCTAGTTTAACTGGAAATAACATTGTTTTAAAAATGACATTCTCCATTTTCTAATTGAATTCCTCTGAGAATCTGGAAATAAAAATAGAACTCTAATTAAACCGGAAAAAAAAAAAAAAGCAATTTGCTGGTTTTTTTCTTAACCAGCCAATTGCTGCTTTTCTGAAAAGCACAAATAGGAAAAGTCTTCCCTTGTCCTGAATTTGAATACTCCATTCAAAAGGAATAGATCAAAACACCAGTTCTGCTGTGTCATTGTCCACTGTGAGTGAACCAACTCCTTTCATAAGACTCTTTATGTGCAGGGGTGCAAAATCAGTCTTCCCTTGCGCATCCTAGTTTTGCACCATGTTTCTCTTCTCATGTGTTCTCATTATCCTTGAATCTTGAATGATGTTAACCTTACCCTGTTGACCGGAAATGCTATCTGATAAATTTAAGTGCCTAACTGCATCTTCCACACTCTAAACTCTCTTGTGGTAGTTTCTGACCAAGAATAATTGGCCTGAGAAAATATGGGCATTAGCAGTGTCCAGGGGTGGTTAAGAATAGATGCTGCTGGAGGCTCAAGAAACTAGTCATCTGGTAAACCTATTAGTGCTTCAAACCCACCAGCCACCCTTCCAAACACAGCCACAAAGCCCTCCATTCATCCAACAGAGTCCCAGGAGGGAAGCTTCCTCAGGGAAAGGAAGAGTGCCTGTGATGCCTCTTCATGGATGCTCAGATACTGTCCCACCCCCTGCTGCTTTTACATGCTAGCACAAGCACGAGCACGAGCCTTTCCTTGGTTCCTTCAGCACAGCCGAAATGAGCTGGCGCCCATGGTGACGTGTACACTACCCACCTCAGTAAAAAAGTCATACTGAAACTTCTTCCAAGATTTTATTCTGCCAGACCATATGAAGGAGAAAAAAGAAAGTTACAGGAGAAAGGAAGAGAGCAAGAGAGGAAAAAAAAAAAAAAAAATGAGAACATCAAGGAAGTTGTCTTTACCTAATACAATAAATTTCAAACACATCAAGAATCAAGTTTCTACAAGGCCTAGAGTAGCATTGTGCCTGGGGGTTTCCTCCTGACAGCCTTCATGTTACTCAAATGTGGCCACTCTCACAGCCAAACTCAGCGTGTAGATGTGATGCATTCCCCCCAGCGTGGGACACGACACCTGGGGATGAGCCTCCCTGGCACCGAGGGATCACTACCACATACCAACTGAAGAAGCAACTAGAAAATGACCTTGAATCAAAGATTCAATGCGGAACAGCAAAATA
Source organism: Dasypus novemcinctus (assembly GCF_030445035.2). Taxonomy (NCBI): domain Eukaryota; kingdom Metazoa; phylum Chordata; class Mammalia; order Cingulata; family Dasypodidae; genus Dasypus; species Dasypus novemcinctus. The sequence goes on from NC_080677.1 coordinate 7,682,836, forward strand.
TACCTGTCTACATATAATAACATGACTTCGGGAAGCAGTTTGACCTAATGTAAGGGGGAAATGGAAAGGAGAAATGAGATTATAAGGCTGTGAGTCTCTAAAAAAGAGTCTGGAGGTTGTCAGAAGGAATAGCCCTATGTACAACTGAACAGAGTCTAAGAGACAGATAAGGTAGATACAACCCCAGGTATTGGTTCTTTTAAGGGATAAAGAGACCCATGGGTTCTATGGTCATGGCAGAAGGGGTTCACTGCCATGACAGATGGCCCTTCTTTGGAGCTGGTGTTTCTGCGTGATGGAAATGGACTCAGAGGGGATCTCTTTTCACAAGACTTGCATGCTACTTTATTGGAATTGTAGTTGGTGCTGGGTTTAAGATATATGTAGGGGATTTGAATCTCTGGACTGATAATATGACACCCAGGCCCAGAGCCTCAACAGACTTCAGCTCCTACACTTTGACTTATTGGACTTACTCCACTCAGCTAACATGGAGTTGAAGAAGGTCAACCACCACAACATGGAGCCTAGAGTGTCTACAACTAGAAGCGGGAAGAGTGCATCCAGTACCCATGTGCAATCTAAGCCCTCACTTGACATAGGTGTGCAATGGACACAACCAATCCAATGTCCACAGAGAAAATGTGGAATGGGTGTGGGAACGGTAGCCATGGGGGCTGCTGGGTGTGGGGAACGGGAGGAAGAGATGAGATGTGGAGGCATTTTCGGGACGTGGAGTTGTCCTGGATAGTGCTTCACGGACAATTACGGGACACTGTAGATCCCCCCAGGGCCCACTGGATGGAACGTGAGAGAGTCTGGGCTATGATGTGGACCATTGACTATGGGGTGCAGTGATGCTCAGAGATGAACTTACCAGGTGCAATGGATGTATCACGATGATGGGAGAGAGTGTTGCTGTGGGGGGAGTGGGGGGCGGGGGCGGTGGGGTTGAATGGGACCTCATATATATTTTTTAATGTAATTAAAAATAATAATAATAAATAAATATTTTAAAAAATAAAAATAAAAATAAAAAAATTAAAAAAATAATAATAAAAAAAAAAAATCAAGTTTCTAGAGCCAGATTAGAGAAGCCCAGCGTGGCTCAGTCCTAACCTAGCCCAGAAGGAATACACATAATCCTGGTGGTTCTCCCCAGTACCCATCTGTGGAGATCAGCACCCAGAATAGGTCTAATTATCTCCTTCTTCTGACACACACAACTAGGAAAAACTGCTGCTGGCAGCAATCAAATGAAACAAGGAAAGTGAGCAAAGAGGCTGACAATGGAAAAGCCTCCAGGGCTCCACACAACCTTGTGAAAAGATTCCAAAAGTAGAGAGCAATTTCCCCAAATAGACGGAGTGAACACAGTATGAAAATTCTAACAGCAATTCTAATAGCTCTCTAAGGAGAGCACAGAGCCTACTAGTCTAACAAAGATTCCATCCCATATCAGACAAGTTGCCCCACTCATCTGCACCATCAGCACCATTTCCTCCTGCTACAGAATAGTGGAGCCTGCAGGTTATGCTCCGAGACCACACTAGTCTCTGAAGGACAACTCAAACTGGTCTTAGATATGTGGAAAAGAGAGTAATACCTGGGCAGAGCTGCTCAAGTGTGAGTCAGACTAAAAGAGTGAGCCCGAAGAAAACATACTAGAGAGAAACAAGCAAACAAAAAGAAATGCAAGGCAGAGACCATGGCAGAGAAAGAAACAGAAGCCAAGTACTAATTAAGAAATTCTTCACAACTGCTTCACAAAAAAAGAACAAACTAATAAGAAAAAACATCCAGAAAACAAGAGCTTTACAAAAGATGATAACCAATATAAATGACTAAAGGCTGCAGAACTAAAGGGGGAAGATAATAACCAAAATAAAAAGCATGACTGTGGAACTCAATGACTTAGGAACCACAGGGGGAGAATAGATTGGTTACATTTGAATTTCTGTAATAGAGGAGCAGTTTGCAATAACAATAGTGGTAGTGGTAGTAAAACATTTTTACAGGTCAACGTACTAAAACATAAAAGCTAATATATTTGAAAAATAAAGAATCCTCATCATAAAGAAAATTGGCATTGCTGAGGTAGAGGATGAAACAAATAGAACAAAAAATACGCTCAAACATATAAAACAGGAGAATTTCCCTGAAACATAGACAAAGACAATATCTGCAGACTTAAAAAGTACACTATATTTCAGGAAAATTTGAATCAGAACGCTCCCACTAAGCCATGGTTAGGTTAAGGAAAGACAAAGGAAGAATACTACAGGTAGCCAGACCAAAAAAAAAGCAACTTATTACCAAAAGGGGGGGAAAATCAGACTGGCCTCAAATATATCTTCAAAACATTCAATGCCAAATGACAAAGCATCAGTATCTACAAAGTTCTAAGAGAAAGTGTGACCCAGTCAAGATGGTCCTTAAATAGCAAACAACAAGCATATATTCTCATCTGTAAAGTAATACAGAGAATATATTAACCATGAATCTTGAGAGGGAAATAAAGCTTAACAATGAAATCCAACCAAAAGGAGAATAACACAAAATTTAAAATTCAGTAATATCATTTCTTCTTCCAGCAGTGTATTGACTAAATACAATAAAGTCATTATATATATAGTGTGTGTGTGTGTGAAAAGAAATAAAACATAATATAATTACTATGGCTAAGAGATTTAAAAGAGAGTCAGGAGGCCCTTCAGGAAGCTACTCTCATTCAGTGCTCAGTCAGAAATGACAAACTGGCAAAGGCTACAGAGCCTCTAGCAAGTTAACAGCGTTCAGGTGTTAAGGACATCTGAACACCTTAAATGGACCACAAGAAAAAGAAATCAGTAAGCTGCCTAACTCGGAAGACATTAATAACACCCTCAACCCACCAATAGCAAACAACTTATGTGATTTTCTTTTTCTTTAAAAACGCTTACGTGGAAGCGCCAGATGGAATACAATTTAGGTTGCCACCTGAATCTGGCCCCCAGAATTGCAATTCTAAGAAATCTGTGCTCCCAGAACTGTAATTCGAAGACCCCAAATAAGCATCTTTGTTGCCTTGACGCTCAGCTTGTTATTTCTCATTCTACTGATGTTACAGGAAGTACAAGTAATCTCCAAAGGGGAGGGGGGAGGAGAGAAAAAGGGAGGCAGGAGGGGAAGGGTTGAAGAAAAACAACAAAAGAAGTCGTGAGCTGAATCTTTAAGTGTAAGACTCGATTATAAAAGAGAGAGTTCCTTTTAAGGAGAACAGAGAAAGAAGAGGTGAGGTAATATTTAAATTACTAATGGCCAAGACTTTTCTAGAACTTCTGAAAGACACAAATCTATTGATGAAGGAAGTACAGTATTTACCGGGCAAGATAAATTCACACTAAGACATGAAGAGTGAAACTTCAGCACATTCAAGGAAAAAGAACTATTACCTAAAAGGAATGATTAGATTGACCAAAGACTCATCAATAACAAGAAACCAGAAGACAGTTAAATATCATTAGAGTGCAGAGAGAAATTTTGTTGATATAGAATTGCTTTCCCAGAAAAATTCTTTCTCAAGAATGATGGTAACAAATTTTTATATAATCAGAAAATAAGTTATCTATTCAATGAAATTACAAATATATAAGCCCAATACATGTTTGGATTAAATTCACTTTTTGAAACACAAGGATATTCAGTCTTGATTTTTTTAAAAGCCATATGCTATTTAAAGTGTGTGATGAAGTTGGACTCAGATGTGACCTCTGTACGCATGCCTTGTCTGTCATTTTTACTGGATCTGTGGTTGGCACTGGGGTTGGTGTATACTCAGGAGACCTGAATCTCTGGACTGTCCACAGGACAGCCAGGCCCTGAGCCTCAGCAGAGTTGCAACACCTATACTCTAGTTCATTGGATTTACCCAGGTCAGCTGACAGGGAGGTGAGAATGGTCAAGCACCAAACCAGGGAACTGAGAGTGTCTACAACTGCAAGCAGGAGAATTACATTCATCATCCACGTGGAATCTAAGTCCCCTCTTGATATAGAGGGGGAGTGGACATCACCATCCCAGGGTCCATGGGATGGAGGAATAGAGTATGGATTAGAGTGGATTTATTGATATTAATCTATGGAACTATTGTGATTAGTAATAGAAGAAATTGGAGCACTGATGTGGAGAAAGTGGCCAAGGTAGCTGCTGAGGGTAGGGAGAGGAAAGAAGAGATATGATGTGGGGATATTTTCAGGACCTGGGTAGTACTGCAGGGACAGATGCTGGACATTGCATGTCCTGCCATGGCCCACTAGGGGGACTGGGGGAGAGTGTAAACTAGTGTGTAAACCATTATCCATGTAGTGCAGCAGGGCTCCAAAATGTATTCACCAAATGCAATGAATGTCCCTCCCACGGTGATGAAAGAGGTTGTTGATGTGGGAGGAGTGGGATAAGGGGTGGAAGGGGTATATGGGAACCTCTTATATTTTTATAATGTAACATTTTAAAAAGAGAGAGAGAGAGAAAGAAAGAAAACACACCCACAAAAAAAGTACTCAACTTTACCATGACACATTTGAAATAGTCATTCACATAATTTCCATAGAAATTTTATGGGTATAGGAAAAATCACAATGTAAAAAACAAAATTAAGAAAACTAATAGAAGAAATGCAGAAAAATTACTGCAATTAAATAGTTTAAGATATAGCTCTGTGAAGCTTCATTTCATGTGTCAACTAGGCTAGATTATAGTGTCCAGTTATTTGGTCAAGCAAGCAATGGCCTTATCATTACTAAGTAGATATTTCATTTATTTAAATCATTAGGAAATAGAATGCATTCATGCCTGATTACATCTACCATCAAATGAGTTTGTCTTCAACAATGAGATAAGTCTGATGCAATCAGTTGAAGGCCTTAAAATAAATAAAGATTTCAGTAGTTCAGAGGGGAGTATTTCCATCAATACTTCAGCCAGCCAGCTTCTCCTGGGAAATTCACTGGAACCATCATCTGATCTCCAAACTTGTGCCTACTGTCTTACATTATCCCTGTCAGTGTTTTGTTCTAAGGTTTAATTTTTCTGATATTAACTTCATAATTTAACCATTTTAGTTTTCATTTAATTAGTGTTACCATTATCTATCTCTACTTCTTTATTTTCAATATTGTGTTTATACTTAAAATGCAATTTTAATGACCACATAGATTTGGGTCTGGCTTTTCAATTCTTCCATTTAATTGTTGTTTAACTATTTACATGAATTATAATTATTCACATGTTTAAGATTAATTAAATATTGCTGTTTTTTTCCAAAAAAAAAGTAGATAAAATTAAAATACAAGGAAACAGAATGGTTGAAAGTAAAGGGATAAAAAAAGATATGCTAGATAAATATTAAAGAAACTAGCTATGCTAATCTCAGACAAAGGACACTTTACATCAAAGAACATTACGTATAGAGAGAATTGCAACATAATAAAAATATTGATACAATAGAAAGATATATTAATTTTATATATGTGCATGCTTGACAAAATAACCTCAAAATCTATAAAGCAACCATTGATAAAAGTTCAGGAAGAAAATTCCAAATTTACCTTCATAGAAGAATTCAATAACTTCCTCACAATAATTCTTTATAGCAGTAAGAATCAATAAGAAATGTATTTTTAAATAATATTTATATTATCAACAAAAGAATGTAAACCACCTAGGAGAAAAAATCTAACTTAAAGATGTACAAGTATTTCATGAAGAAAATTATGAAACTTTATTGAAAAATACCAAAAAAGACATAAATAAGTAAACAGAGGAACGTTGTTAATGATAAGAAATTTCAGTATCATAAAGATGTAAATTTTACCCAAATTAATCTATAGGTCCAATGTAACTGCAATGGAATTCCAACAAGTTTGTTTTGGTTTTATTTGGAGTTGATTTTTGCTGCTGCGGCCATTCGTAATGAGATGATTTTAAAATGTATTTACACTCACATTGAGTGTACGGGTCAAAGCAAACCCACAGTATCCAAGACAATTTTGAGCCACAGGTTGAAAGAACTTGCCCTACAACATATCAAACTTTGTATATAATGTTAATTAAGATGGTGTTGTATCGGTGCTACAAGAAGCAAATTGATCATTGAGTGGCATAAAGAGCCCAGAAACAGAGCTATGCAAACTAACAAACTTGACAGAGATGGCTGAGAAGTCAATGAGAGGGTAACTTGCTAGTCAACAAGTGGTGCCATTTAATTGCTTATCCTAGAAGGAGGAAGGCATGGACTGAGGCCTCACCACTCACCATCTACAAAAATCTAAACTTGAAAAAGAGAACCTTGAATAGTGTTTAGAAGGAAATACAGAGTATTTTCTTTAGACCGAGATTAAGGAATGATTTCTTACATGCAACATACACACACATACAAACAAACATAAAACCCAAAAGAAAATTAAAACCATATTAAAAGTAAAAATTTCTATTCCTGAGAAAATCATGTTAAAAATAGAAAGATAAGACTTGATGAATCCATTTCCACATCCATAACTGGAGAGGGAGTATCTAAAATAGATACAAATGTCTATAAATCAATGAGAAAGAGATGATCCAATAGAAAAATAATCAAAAGATATCAGCAGAAAAGAGCAAAATAGGGCCACCTCATAAATCTATGAAGAGCTATCCAATCTCAATAGCACTCAGAGAGAAACAAGTTAAGGGCCTTGGAGATACCATTTTACAACCAACAATTTGGGAAAAAGTAAACAAAAGTCTAACAATACGAAGTGTCAGTGAGTATGGGGATCAGCAGGCACTTCAGATAGCAACTCGGCGATATTTAGTAAGGCTGAAGTTGCACAAGTCTGATGACTCAGCAACTGTGTAATAGGTTGAACCATATTAATTTACCTATATTACACTGTTTTTTTAACCTACAGTTCCACCTACTAGTTGGCTGTTGAGAAGGTGTTACACACATGTACCAAAAATGTTTATAACAGCATTATATTTGAATGCAAGTAAAATGGAAAAAAAACAAAAACAAAAACCATCAGGACATCAGAGTAAGAGCACCCGTATCATCGCTCCTACAAAAAAACGGCTGAGTGGGGACAAAATTCTGTCTGAGTGAGCTATTTTGGGAACCCACAAAGCAGGAGGCTGCTAGACATCGATCCGGAGAGAGTGGGACAAGAAGAGTGATAGCTCAACGCAAGACCGCAGTTTTCTGCCTCTGCCCCGGGACGAGAAGCCACAGTTTTCCCAGAACCTCACTGGTCACACAGCCCGAGGAGAAATACTCCAAGACTGGGACCGTTCTGGTGAAGGGTGGAGAGGGGTCCTACAAGTGCAGGTTCAATTGTCTTGATCCCCTTTTTTGAGCTTTGAAGAGCATACCAGCTGGTTTGAGGAGAAACCAGGCAGAGGGGAGAGGTGAATGGACTGAGGAAGCCTGATTTAGCTAACCTCTATCGGTTACATCTAGAAGAAGGTGGAGCCAGGCAATTAACTAGTCCTGTGCAACACACCCAGGGGAGGGGGACAGTAGGAAGTGCTGGGTAGGCTTCCAAGAGCATATTTAGTGTTCCCAGCCAGGTGTGGGTGCTCTCTCTCAAAAGACTGAGAGTCATTGTTTTCCATGGTGATTTGGTACACCAGGGTCCCATCTGAATTTCCGAGGGGAGCTCTCACACCGGCTTCCTGCTGCCCTGAGAGAGAGGGAAGTGAGGAAGGGAGAAAGGGGGAAGGGCAGATTCTTAATTAGTTTATTTAATTGCAAAGAGTCTATCCCACCCCTGGAAGGGGACTTCTTTTGAGGAGCAGGTTGACCCCAAAGGAGGTTTTCGCTCAGTGGAGGAGTTTCAGCCTTGAGTGTGCAAGTTCTCTGGTACAGTTCCCAGCTCCTCTTAGAGTAGTGACCCACTGGGATATTAGCTGATACTTTAAGACAGGGAAAACATAGATAATATCCTTGTATTAGCCACTCTTGGGTCTCTTATTTTCCCTAAATAAGAGTTTAAGAGGGAAATCTGGGTTTTTTTTATTGTTTTGGTTGACTCCTTGATTGAGGGCTTGTTTTTTGCTTCTTTTTTTTTTTCTTTCTTGTTATCATCATTCCTTTCTCTTTATCCACCCACCCTTTCTTTTCTTTTTCTTTTTTTCATTTAGGTGCTGCCAGCTTGTTTAGTGTTTGCTGTGCTTCCTCATCCTTAGCATCATCTTTTCTGGGATGCTTTTGATTTTGGCCACCAACACTATCTCTTTTCCTTCCCACATCTTTCTACATTCCACCTTCTGTTGTTGCTCTTACATTTCCACTCTTTGTTTAGACACCAATTATTCTGGCTTTTTATTTCTAACACTTCTATTCTGTTTTCTATCTTTTATTAACTCTTTATCTTATTGTCATTTCTTGTCTCTTTCCCACTCTCCTGATCATGTTAGCCTTTTAAGTCATACTATATTCTTCTCCATATTCAGTTTCCCATTTCATTGTAGGTAATCCCCTTTCTTATTCCTATAACTAAACACTGCTTATATGAGTTTAACATTTATTCTCCTAGGACTTTTACGGTTCTCCTGCTAACATTTACTATCACTACTACTATTATACTTTTTCTTTTCTTACCTCCTTTGCTTTCCCTGACCCTAATCTTTTTCTTTCAAGGTAACTTAAACAGCAACAAGGCAATGGAATAAAAAGAATGAAGTGTCAAAGAGAAAAATTAACTTACACACAAAAATAGCTCCTAAAAAAAACCTGAGACTAGAGGGAGAAGATAATCAACTGAACGAACCACCAAGATAAAACAATGACCAGACAGCAACAAAAATTACAAACCAAACCAAAAATTAGGAAGACATGGCACAGTCCAATGAACAAATTAAAAACCAGGAAGAGGAGCAGATTATTGAACAACTAATTAAAAACTCTCCAATTAAATATCATGGACCAATTTAATGAAGTGAAAGAAGAGATTAAGGGTATTAAGAAAACACTTGGAGAACATAATGAAAAAATTGTAAACACACACAAAAAGATAATGAATATGATGGTGATGAATGGCACAATTTAAAAAATCAAAAATACACTCTCAGCAAATAACAGCAGATTTGAAGAAGCAGAGGAAAGAATTAGTGGTGTGGAAGACATTACATCAGAAATCAAACAGATTATAGAATTGATAGATAAAAAGATAGAATAAATCCATCAGGGAATTAGAGATTTGAATGACAACACAAAACACATAAACATACAAATTATAGGCATCCCAGAAGGAGAAGAGAAGGGAAAGGGGACAGAAGGGATGTTAGAGGAAATAATGGCAGAAAACATCCCAATCCTATTGAGGGAAATGGATGTACATGGCCAAGAAGCACAGTGTACCCCAAACAGTATAAATCCCAACAGAACTACCCCAAGACATATACTTGTCAAATTACCAATGCCCAAGACAAAAAGAAAATACTGAAGGCAGCAAGAGAAAAGAGAACCATTACATACAAGGGAAACACAATAAGATTAAGTGCTGATTTCTCATCTGAAACCATGGAGGCAAGAAGGCAGTGGTATGACATAATCAAGGTACTAAAAGAAAAAAATTTCCAGCCAAGAATACTCTATCCAGCAAAGCTGACACTCAAAAATGATGAAAAGTTCAAAATATTCACAGATAAACAGAAACTAAAAGAGTATACCAATAAGAAACCCACCTTTCAAGAAATAACTAAAAGGAGTTCTGCAGGAAGAAAGAAAAAAAGGAGAAACAGAATTGGAGGTGAGTGTAAGAACAACCAAAAAGACAAATAAAAACAACATATGATATACACAAATCCAAAGAAAAATGGCTAATGTAAGTAATTCCTTGAGAGTAATACACTGAATGTTAATGGATGAAGTTCACCTGTCAAGAGACACAGATTGGCAGAATGGATAAATAAACATGACCCATCAATATGCTGTCTACAAGAAACCCACCTAGGGATTCAAGAAGGCTGAAAGCGAACAGCTGGAAAACAATCGTACAAGCAAACAATAACCAAAAAAAGGCAGGAGTAGCTATACTAGTATCAGACAAAATAAGACATTAAATGCAAAACTATTTTGAAAGACAAAGATGAATACTACATATTAGTAAATGAGGTAATCTTTCAAGAAGAAATACCAATCATAAACATTTATGCACCTAATTAGGGCTCCTTGAAATACGTGAGGCAAACACCGGAAAAACTAAGTGGAGAAATAGATGCCTCTACAATATATAGTGGGGAACTTTAATACACCATTATCACCATTAGACAGAACATTTCAACAGAGAATCAATAAAGAAAAAAAGACTTTGAATAATATAATAGAGGATCTGGACCTAATAGACATATACAGACCACTACACCCAAATACAGCAGGATACACATTCTTCTCAAGCACAATGGATTGTTCTCCAAAATAGACCACATGCTAGAGAAAGTCTCAATGAATTCAGAAATATTGAAATCATACAAAACAATTTCTCTGACCACAGTGGAATGAAGCTAGAAATCTGCAAGGGCCACAGACCCAGATTAGGAACTAAGATATGGAAGTTAAGCAATACACTCTTAGACAAACAGTGGGTCAAGGAGGAAATCTCAAAAGAAATGAGTAACTACCTTGAACCTAATGAAAATGACAACACAACATAACAAAACTTATGGGATGCAGCAAAAGCTGTACTGAGAGGGAAATTCATATCCATAAATTCATACATCAAAAAAGAAGAAGAGCTAAATTTGAAGACCTTACTTCTCACTTGGAGGAATTAGTAAAAAAAACAGCAAATTAATCCCTGAGGAAGAAGAAAGAAAGAACAAAGATCAGAGCAGAATTAAATGAAATAGAAAATAATAAAGCACTAGAAAAAAATAAACAAAACAAAGACCTGGTTCTTTGAGATGATCAATAAAATTGACAAACCCTTAGCTAGATTAATAAAGAAAAAAATAGAGAAGATGCAAATGCACAAAATAAGAAATGAGAAAGGAGATATCACCACTGACCCCACAGAAATAAAGACTATCGTTTAAGCGGATACTTTGAAAAACTATATGCCAACAAGAAGGACAATTTAGAGGAAATGGACAAATTCCTAGAAACACATAAGCAGCCTACATTGATGAAAGAAGAAACTGATGATCTTAACAAACCAATCACAAGTAAAGAAATAGAAAGTCATTAATAACCTCCCAACTAAGAAGAGCCCCAGGCCAGATGGATTCACAGGTGAATTCTACCGAACATTCTGGGAAGAACTAACACCAATCTTGCTTAAGCTCTTCCAAAGAATCAAAATAGAAGTAACATTGCCTAACTCATTCTGAGATGCCAACATTACCCTAACACAAAAGCTAAACAAAGACAACACAAGAAAGGAAAATTACAGACCAATTTCTCTAATGAATCTAGATGCTAAAATTCTCACCAAAATACTTGCTAATCATATTCAACAGCACATCAAATGAATTATACAACATGACCAAGTGGGTTTCATCCCTGATGTGCAAGGATGGTTCAACATAAGAAAACCAATGTAATACACCACATAAACAGACTGAAAGAAAAATATCACATGATTGTATCTATAGATGCAGAAAAAGCATTTGACAAAATGCAGCACAGTTTTCTGATAAAAACACTGTAAAATAGGAATAGAAGGAAACTTTCTGATCAAGGATATATATAAAAAACTCACAGCTAGCATTATTTGCAATGGTGAAATCCTAAAATCCTTCCCTCTAAAATCAGGAATAAGACAAGGATGCCCACTATCACTATTCCTATTTAATGTTGTGTTAGAAGTGCTTACTTGAGCACCAAGGCAAGAAACAGATATAAAAGGTATCCAAATTGGAAAGGAAAGAGTCAAAACTTCACTATTTGCAGATGACATGATCCTGTACATAGAAAGCCCTGAGAAATCTACAACAAAGCTTACGGAACTTATAAATGAGTTTAGTAAAGTCACAGGTTATTAGATAAATGCACAAAAATCAGTAGCATTTCTGTACACCAATAATGAGCAATCCAAGGAGGAAATCAAGAAAAAATACCATTTACAATAGTAAATTAAAAAATCAAATACCTAGGAATTAATTTGACTAAAGATGTAAAAGACTTATACACAGAAAACTATACAACACTGTTAAAGGAAGTCAAAGGAGACTTAAATAAATGGAAGAATATTCCCTGTTCATGGATAGGAAGACTAAATATCATTAAAATATCTATCCTACTGAAACTGATCTACAGGTTTAATGCAATCCCAATAAAAATCATCACAGCATCTTTTACAGAACTAGAAAAACTAACTATGAAATTTATTTGGAAGGGAAAGAGGCCACAAATACCCAAAGACATTTTGAAAAAGAAAAATGAAACTGGAGGAATCACATTACCTGAAATTAAAGCATGCCACAAAGCTATAGTGGTCAAAACAGCATGGTATTGACACAAGGATAGACACACTGCCAATGGAACCTAATTGATAGTTCATATAAAGACCCTCACATATACAGTCATCTGATATTCAACAAGGTCACAAAACCTACTCAACTGGGAGAGAATGGCCTCTTCAACAAATGGTGCTTGGAGAACTGGATATCCATACACAAAAGAATGAGAAAGGATTACCATCTCACACCTTATACAAAAATCAACTCAAGATGGATCAAAGACCTAAATATCAGAGCCAAGACTATAAAAACTTTGGAAGACAATGTAGGAAAGCATCTACAAGACATTGTAATAGGAAATGACTTCATGAACTTCACACCCAAAGCACAAGCAGCAAAAGAAAAAGTAGAATAATGGGACCTCCTCAAAATTAAAGCCTTTTGCACTTCAAAGGAATTTATCAACAAAGTGAAAAGAGAGCCGACCCAGTGGGAGAAAATATTTGGTAACCAGATATCTGATAGGAGCCTAATGTCCAACATATATAAAGAAATCCTCTATCTCACAAATAAAATAACAAACAACCCATTCAAAAAGTGGGCAAGAGATTTGGATCCTCCAAAGAAGAAACACAAGTGGCTAAAAAACACATGAAAAGATGCTTAACATCACTAGCCATTAGGCAAATGCAAATCTAAACTACAATGAGATACCATCTTACACCCATTAGACTGGCACCTATTAAAAAACAGAAGACTACAAGTGTTGGAGAAGATGTAAAGGAATGGGAACCCTCCTCATCCAGTGCTGTTGGGAATGTAGAGGGATCCAGCCATTCTGGAGGACAGTTTGGCGGTTCCTAAAAAAACTAGCTATAGATTTGCCATACGACCCAGCAATTCCATTGCTGGGTATATACCCAGAAGAACTGAAAACAAGGACACGAATTGATAGATGCACACCAATGTTCATAGCAGCATTATTTACTATTGCAAAAAGTTGGAACCAACTCAAATGCCCATCAACAGATGAATGGAAAAACAATATGATATATAAACACAATGGAATACTATTCAGCTGTAAGAAGGAATACAGTACTAAAACATGGAATAACATGGATGAATCTTGATGATCTTATGTTGAGTGAAGCCAGTTAGGCATTGAAGGACAAATACTACATGACTTCTCTGATATGAATTAAGCAAATCAAGCTGCCTCAGAGAGCTAGAGACTGGATGACAGGCTTAGATGAAATAGTGGGGGAGAGGAAAGTTGTGAGCTGATGCCTACGTCGGTGAAATCTATGATAAAGTGGAGGTAAGTTCCTGTGCTGTGAAGGGATAAGATGGGGCATAGGGACACTATTGGTTGGGGCTCTGCAGGCTTAAGGGGGGCTAGGATTGGGAGGATGGGTCTGATGGTCCAAGGAATAGGGGAGGAGTGTTTGGGGTGAGCAGGTGAACATGGGATATTGTCAGGTACATAGTTGAAACTATGTGTTAAGAAAAGTCTTCAGAAAATATAATGAGGAAGGAATATTTATTTAAGGTGTTTGATGGGGGGCATTTGGCAAAGGCTTCACCTCGGGCAGACTTCTAGGGAGTGTATGAGCTCATCTTGCCATATTGTGTTGTGTCAGTGGGTGGAGACACATGCAGCAAGCAGGAAAGTGTTGCATCCCCATGCTGGGGTGGACTGGTGTTCTCGAACAGAGGAGAGGGTGTCTCTTGAGAGCATGGGTGGCTCCAAATGGGGGAGGACAGACGAGAGTGTCAAGCCCTCAGCATTGTTGTAAGTATATATGAATCTTGTCCTTCAAGCAGTGAAGCTTGGTCATCACTGTGGGCTCAGAGTGGAGGGGGAGAGAGGAATAGAATAGATGGAAGAGGTGGTAACTGGGGGGTAATAGAAGTGTTCCACATGATTGTGCAATGATGGATATAAGCCATGTTAAATTTCACCAAGAATGTATAAAAGTGCATAGTCTAAAATGTAAACCATGATGTAACAAAAATTTAGAAGAGTGTAAAGTCTAAAACATAAACCACAACGTAAGCAAAATGGAACCATGGTTGTTAACTATGTTTCAATATCTGTACATCAGCTGTAGCAAATATATAACTTCCACATGTAAAAAGATCATTGCTGGGGAAGTGGGAAAAAGGTTTGATGGTGGGCATATGGGAGTCCCCTATATTGTATATGTGACTTTACTGTGATTTAAAACTTTTCAGAAGACAAAATTAAAAATTAAAAAAAAATTATGTAGACACAGGAAGGAATGAAGGAGATTGCCTTGCCACTGTATATGCCAGGGAACACCTATTACTGTGATGAAAGGGAAAACACCAAAAACAAAGTTTTATGATATTTTCCATTTTTGAATACCCCAATTTATTTTTTACTTTATTTTAGTTTCTCTAAATTATTATGTATTCTATTTCTAATCTTTAAACCTGTCAATACTATTTCATTTTCCTACTAAGTGAATTTGGCAATGTATTAGGCCTCATTTTTTAAGATGTTTTGGATCACAGAGGGGTTCAACTATGACTGGGGAGGAGCACTGGTGTGGGGTGTCATTGATGGGGGTTGCATGGGTGATAGGGAGTTCTCCAGGGCATGCATATAGGGTGTATAGATATGTTCAGATGTTTGTTGGATATCATCATAGTGGATAGAGTTACACATGACAACTGAGGTAATGCTGAGTTCCCATCCTAGGGAGCTCTGTCACATTTCCCAATGGAAGAGCAATACCCCCCCAAGTGCAAGGACAAAGACCAGTGAAGAAGGATGGTCCAGTGATGGACCCTTGATACCAATGACTATGCTTATGAGCCTGTGTGCTTGAAATTTCTACTAGGCCTAGAGCTACAGGGTGCCTAAGAGTTACCTCCTGAGAGACTCCATGTTGCTCAAATGTGGCCACTCTATAAGCCAAACTCAGCATGTAGATGCATGACCTTCCCCCCTGCATGGGACATGACTCCTGGGGATGAGCCTCTCTGGTTCCAAGGGATTACTACTATCACCAGCTGGTGATGAAACTAGAAAAAGACCTTGAATAAAAGGGAGAAATGGCAAAGACAAATAAGTTTATATGGCTAATAGATTTTAAAATAACTCAGGAGGTCAACAGAGGAGTCATACATACAACCCCAGGTCCTGGTGCTCCTGAGGCCTATGGAGACATGCAGATTCTACAGTTATGACAAATGACTCTGGAGTTCAGTGCCTTGCCAGTGGACCCTACTTTGGAACTTGGGCTCCTGAATGTGATGGAGTTGGACTCAGATGTGACCTCTCTACACATGCCTCTTCTCTCACTTTTATTGAAACTGTGGTTGGTGCTGGGGTGGGTGCATGCTCAGAAGACTTGAACCTCTGGACTGGACATGTGCCAGCTGGGCCCTGAGCCTCAGCAGAGTTGTAAGACCTACTCTCCAGTCCATTGGACTTGCCCAGGTCAGCTGAGAGGGAGGTGAGAATGGTCAACCACCACACCAGGGAACTGAGAGTGTCTACAACTACAAGCAGGAGAATCACATCCATCAGCCATGTGGGATCTAAGCCCCCTCCCATCCCATCCCAGAGGCCACCAGATGGAGGAATATAATATGGATTGGAGTAGACTTGCTGGTAATCTACTATAGAACTGTTGTGACTCTAGCAATGGAAATAATTATATTGTTGATGTGCAGATGGGAACCATGGGAGTTGCTGAGGGCAGGGAGAGGGAAGAAGAGGTGTGATATGGGGCATTTTCAGGACTTGAAGTTGTCCTGAATGATATTGTAGGGACAGAGGCAGGACATTGTATATCCTGCCACAGCCATTGGGATGGACTGGGGGAGAGTGTGAACTACAGTGTGAACTATGGTCCATGCAGTGTGGCAATGCTCCAGGGTGTGTTCACCAAATGCAATGAATGTGCCTCACTGATGAAAGGAGATGTTGATATGGGAGGAGCTGGGGTGGGGTGGGAAGTGTGATATATGGGAACCTCTTATATTTTTTTTTCCTTAACGATTTATTTTTTTATTTATTTCTCTCCCCTTACCACCCCCCCACCCAGTTGTCTGCTCTCTGTGTCCATTCACTGAATGTTCTTCTGTGACTGCTTCCATCTTTATCAGCGGCGCCAGGGATCTGTGTTTCTTTTTGTTGCATCGTCTTGTTGTGTCTGCTCTCCATGTGTGTGGCGCCATTCTTGGGCAGGCTGCACTTTCTTTCGTGCTGGGTGGCTCTCTTTACAGGGTGCATTCCTGGCATGTGGGGTTCCCCTACATGGGGGCTCCCTTGCATGGCACAGCACTCCTTGCATGTATCAGCACAGCGCACGGGCCAGCTCCACACGGATCAAGGAGGCTCGGGGTTTGAACCACGGACCTCCCATGTGGTAGGCAGACACCCTATCCATTGGACCAAGTCCACTTCCCCTCTTATGCTTTTTAACGTAACATTTGTGTGATCTATTTATCTTTTTTTTAAAAAAAGACAATAATAAAAATAAATTTTTAAAAAAACATCGGAAGAAAAGTATCTATAAATTGTGCTGTAATCATACAATAGAATACCGGAGCCATAAAAATAGCCCATTCATTCATTCATTATAAGGTAGGTACCATTGTCTGGCACTATTGCAGGTCAAGGAGAAAGAGCAGTGAACAAAAAGGGCAAAGACCCTGCCTCCAAGGATGGAAGGAATGTATTTGTGAAAATAAATGAACCAGAACTGACTATTTCTAATGAATAATGCAAATATGAAGAAGGTGGCAGCCCTGTCCTCAAAGAGTTCATTTGCAAAGTCTGGAGAGTTTACAAATTCTTGCTCATCGATTATTTAATCCACACAACGTCCAGCAAGGCAGGTAATGTTTTACCAGTTTACACTTTAGAAATGGAGAAGTTAATTATTTTTCCCAGTACCCTTGAACTCAGAGTGTGGTAGCACCTGGGCTGAATCTAAAATTCTTTCTTCCGTTCTGTTTTCAATAAGTAAAGTAATTTTCCATCTCATTTAATGAACAAACAATCTTTTAGACTGGTTTAAATCCATTTTCAAATCATCTAAGTTTCTCACACAGCACATGGTTTTGCGTACAACTGAAAACCACAAAGAATAAAATGCTTTGGTGTAAAAAAACGTAAATGAATCAAGAAAGAAAAGAGGGCTCTTCAGAGGGAGGCTAGTCACAAGACCGCTGGCTGGAAGAGGAGGAAAACATCTATTAAGTTTAGAATATCCAGGAAGCTAAAGGAAAGCCTATAATTGGCTGTTGTCCTTATTCTTGGAAACAAATGGCTTTGCAATAAGCGTGAAATTCTATTGTGTCTCTTTGGGACACTCAGGGCCTCTGGGTGCCAAAATTTCAGAAGAGGGAACTTTCCCAGAAGTATTATGAGGTCCCTCTTGTTAAATACTGAAAGAAAAGAAAGTAGAATAATTCCCACGATGAGTTCAAACAAACCATGGGTGAAAGCTAGAAGAGAAACAAAGACCAATAGTGACCACAATGGGCACAGCTGGACCTGCCCAGATCCATTGCAGTAGGAGGCGGAGGTGTTCAAAATTCTTGCTAGCCAAGTCCCAAATCCCTCTCTAAGATAGCCTCGTGCGGATCTTTACTTAGTTGGACACTGAGCCAAAGAAATGGCAAAACTCTTGTTCTCCTTTCCCTTATTTTTCTTTTGCTTCTTATCTTTCTATTGAGAAACAACTGTTTCTCTTTCAATATTCATTCATTAAAGACTTATTTAGCAATGACTCTGTCAAGCACTGTGCTACAGTCAGGGGAGTCAAAAGGTAAATGACATATAATTTTGTCCCTTGAGAACTCAAAGGAAGCAAGCAAGGAAATAATTGAGGTTAACTATGGACACTGGTAGGAGATACATATTGGCACAACCATGATGGGAGGCAGATGAGAGAGAGTTTCAAAATTGTAAATGTGCATACTCTGACTCACAGATTGCCATTCAATGAATTTTTCATGAGAAAACAATTGGGCAAAGGTCTAAGATACTACCAAAAAAGTTACTTAATTCAACATTGTTTCAAACTCAAAAACAATTGCAATCAAATCACCAATCAACAAGAAGTAGATGCTTCATCATATTGAGTGAAATACTTACCGACTTTTAAAGAAAATGTAGATAGATAAAATTTACTGACATAGATACAGTGGTCAGAGTTGGAATGTTTGAACTAGTGATTTGGGAAGTCGTGCTCTCTCTGTCGAGTCTGGTAAGCAGAAGGAAGGCTACAGCTGAAGGGAGAAGGTCACAAGAGGTGAGAGGACAAGGAGATGGAACCCCAGGTTGTTCAATATGCTGTCTACAGGGACACTGGAACCATCCAAGGGGACTGCAGGAAGGCAGGAAGAGGAGGCCCCAGAGAGTTCACTCTTTCCCGGTTACCTTCTACACTGAGTAAATCGGAAGATGAACTGGAAGACTTTTCTAACTTCAAAATGATTATAAAATATAACTGGGGAATAAACATGTTCCAAAAGCAAAGAAAATTCTGAAGAAAATGAAGGGTTGTAAAACTCTCAATCCTATCAAATATTAGGACATAGCTTGAAGTAGGAATGCTTTAAAGAAAAAAGTTGATGCAAAAACAGAAATGTAGCTCCTTGAAATAAGTCCAAATGTAGACTGTACTATGTTTCAAAATATATGATAAAATAACTTTTTCAGTGTAACCAAAAAAGGAAGAGTCATTCACCAATGGTCTTAGGCCACCTGAATGGTCATTTGGATTTTTAATTTAAATTAATTAATTAGGGCCTTAAACAATATTCAAAATTACAATCTAAGCAGATTAAAGTCTAAAATAGAGTAAATTTAATCCTAGGAAAGCTAGAAGAGAGTAGAATATTGATCAAATTTATAAATAAATTAGGTAAAAGTCTCTCAGTTTTGATGAAAGAATTAAGTATTAAAAGAGCATGATGAATGCAGTCTTCTTCCAAATATTTAGAAAATAGATGATAATAGAGAAATAGATGATAAATAGATGGATGGAGGGAGGGATGCACAGAAAGATAGATAGAATGATATAGCAATTGTGGCAAAATGTTAAAAGTTGGTAAATCTGGGTATCAGGAGTATATTGGAGTTCTTTTATATTGTTTTTGTATTATTTTTGCAATTTTCCTGTAAGTTTGAAATTATTTCAA
Source organism: Dasypus novemcinctus (assembly GCF_030445035.2). Classification (NCBI taxonomy): domain Eukaryota; kingdom Metazoa; phylum Chordata; class Mammalia; order Cingulata; family Dasypodidae; genus Dasypus; species Dasypus novemcinctus. The sequence goes on from NC_080677.1 coordinate 7,702,444, forward strand.
AATAAGTTTTAAAATAATAACAAATAATTTTAAATAATAATAATTCTGTTGTAAGATTAAAAAAGAAACTTTAAAGAAAAGAAACAGATGTTATAATACACAAATTAAATTTGAAAAATAAAAATAAGGAAAAAGAAAAAGAAAAGAGAGCAACTAACTGGGAAAATACCTGTTATACATATGGCAAGGTGTAAACAAAACACAAAAGAAGATCACCAGGTCTCTAATTACAAAATTGGAAACAAATTTAATGGAAATTTATGTCAGGGAAAATATATACGAAAGAAATATTCATTCTTACAAACACTCCTCAAAATATAAAATTAATAAGACTTCATATACCATTTTCCATCTACTACATTTGCAAGCGCAGACACCCACTCCCCCACCTGCTTAGGTGACCGTAATTTGGCATTATTTGGCCCCATCGTTTGGCATCACTTTGAATTTCAGCTCCCTTTGAGAAAGGAGGCTGTCAGCATGGTGCATGAACCTTAGAGATGGTGAGTAACGTGCTTTCCGTTCTGATTCAGTCAAGTTATTCTTAAGAGTTTTTTCTATGATAGCCATTCCTTAAACAAGCTGGTAGGTCCAGCATGAAGGAAATAGCTTGAAAGGGAAGGATCTACCACACTGATGAAAGAAGTTGTTGATGTGGCGGGAGTGGGGGGTGTGGGGAGTGGGGTATAGGGGAGTCGCTTATATTTTTTAATGTAACATTTTGTGTGATCTATGTATCTTTTTAAAAAGATAATAAAAAAAGATACGGACTCCAGTCAGAAGGAAGATGTTGATGATATTCTCTCATGCACATATTTGGTGTATTTGAAATAGTAAAGCCTTTTTAAAAATTTTTTTAAAAAGGGAATGATCTATCAAAAGGCTGATGTGTTAGGGTGATTGTGATACCATGGGACAAAAGGACAGCTCCTGCGGCAGCAGTGCTTCCCTCCCACCTGGTGTCTGGGACTAGACAGAGTGTTTTCATCAAACCTCAAGTTTCAGCTAGCGAAGGCATCAGAGGCCACCACGTGGTGACGCTTGAGGGTCGGCAGTTCCCGGCCAGACGGGAGTCAGTGAAGGATACGGAGGTGACAACCTCCATCCCTCGCATGTGCAAGGCGGAGTTCCCTAATTCGCATGGTAGCATTTCGTCCTAGCTCACCCTCCCTAGTCTTCAGGAAATAAATTCAACTAGGGTGTGTGTGTTTTCCAGTGCTGTTTGCTCCAGGAAACTGGGAGAGAGTGCCCTGATGCTCTGCAGGCCTGGGCTTTGAGTCAGGGCCCTCGCTCCCGTGACTGAGCCTGGGCAGGGCACCTGCTCTCCCGGGTCTCAGCTTCCTCTTCTGTGAAATGGGAATTCTACGTCCTGTAACACAGGATTGTGGGGAAGACCAAACAAGACTGGTCTAAGGAAGCTAGCGATCTCCTTGGACAGAGGCCTCTGACACGGAGCTCCGGACAGATGGGATAAAGGCACAAGCCAATGGAAGCGAGTGCAGCGGCCAAGGTTGCCCTCTTGGGGTCCACTAAGAGGACAGCAGCCCTCCCGTTTTCACTGTCGTTTGGCCCTTCTTGTCCTGGCTCTCAGCTATGATCCCATCTACCAGGACCTGGGAAAGAGGTGGGTGTCAGGGCCACGCCTTCTTGCCTCTTCCCTCTCCTCCATAAGGAAGGGTTATTTCCCAAGAGGGTGCTTGGTTCCTTTTGTAGCCAGACTCTTGTCGCCTGGCCCTCAAGTCCTCTGAGATGGCCGGTAAGTGGAGACGCTAGAATAACTGGCGAGATGCTCTTTGGAGCTCCAGCTTCACAACGGGAAGATCTGACGGGTGCTGCTGGGCAGTCAGGCAGGCCGGCTGTGCCTGCACCCACGGGCAGCCCCTGGTGGACCTGAGGCAGGGCTGGGCCCTGGGCGAGCCTTCTCACACGTCCTATGGGGGCACGCAGCCCGCAGGCAGCCAGGTAACAGAACATTCCCGTGGGGAGGGAGCAGAGGGAGGAAGAGGCCAAGCAAATGGCAAACCCAGTTGCCCTTGGCCAAACGCTGCCTTGAAAAGTGGCCCTTGGAGCCCCACAAGACAAAGGTGCCCGTCAATCTTCCTGGTTCCCAAACAAACAGCCTTGGCGCCAACATGAAAACAAGCCTCGAGGTGGCTGTTCCCTCTGGTTTCGGGGGATACTGTTACTACAAGTTTTTGTTGGTTTTTGTTTTTAAAAAAGAACCTTCCTTGTCATTGAAAACCCCAGGCCAATCTGGGCCAAAGTAAATAATTGGATTGGGGGAACCCCAGGCTTTTCCAGCGAGACCGACATTTACAAGTAAGAAAGAAAAGCCTCTGAGGAAAGAAGTGGCCCTTTATTTTACACAGAAGCCACGCAAATCCACCATCAGAGATAAAATCTCCCAGACCCAACGTCTTGATGATCCAGCAATTTCCCACCCCCTCTACACCTGGTACAGTGGTAATAATTTCAGCAAAATGCAATTTAGGGAGACTTTTTTTTTCCCTTCTCATTCTACCAAACAATCAAATTAGGAAATGAGAAATTGGATGCCTGGTTTTGAAAATCAAGTAGGTTTTCCATACCTTTAAAAGACTTGATATCTTTAAGCTCTTAAACCCAGGCAAAGTTGCTGATAGCTGAATGCAATTCTGAAAAACACTTTCTTCCTACAAGGAATTCCCCCATTGTCCTTCAAAGTTGATTTTAGCTGTGATTGTTTATTTAATCACTAGTGTTTTGAGAGAAAGCCTGGAAGGAAAATGACCCTAAAGTTAAAAGATTAGCTGCAAATTAAGATGACTCAAAATGAAAGACTATTGAATGATTTTCCATGATGGACTCACCATGTCTATGAACGGGAAATAAGTGAACCAACCCAAAACAGCCTAGTGTTATGCCAGCACCATTCTCTAAGGATACAAAGGGTGTTTGCTTTGGAATAATTTGCCTGCTGAGCTTTTCCGAGACCCCTGCTACGACAAGCCTAGACACTACGACAAGCCTAGACACACCTGCGTGACCGCTGCTTAATTCACCTGGGCCGAGCTTCAGCACGGTCTGACCCGACAAGCCATCCAGCCAACAAGGACCCTGTGCTCCCAGCTCTAATAGCGAGCGGGAAGATAATCACCTTTGTCTTAGCTAGCCAAACAGAAGTTGGATTATTTCCCAACTTTATTAGAGGCCGGCCAGGTTGGAGCTTCTCGTTAGCATCAGAAGCCGAGATTCAGTTCCAGCCAGAGAGAAAGCAGGTCCTCCCAGCTGTCCAAGTGGTGTTGCCCCAGAAAATGTATGGTTTCCATTTAACTGTCGGAAATACTGAAAACAGTTCAGGATCCCTGAGCCGCCCCCCTCCCCATCCCTCCCTCCCAATCTTGTTCCACGGAGTCTGGCCTTGAGAACGGAGGTTTCCTGGGGTGTCTTGAGTTTGCTACAGGCTGCCCAGGCAACAGACCAGAAAGGGTTGGCTTCTGCAATGGGGGATTCACTGACTTAGAAGCTTACAGACCTGAGGCTGTGAAACTGTCCACATCCAGGCTTCATCAGGCGCAGCTCTCCCCCTGAAGATCCACTGGGCTCTGCCATGTGGCAGGGCACGACGGTGGCACCTGCCCGCCTCTGCGTCCTCCTCGGGGCTCCGCTGCTTTCCGCTACCTTGGCTTTCTCTCTGCTCCTGTGGCTTTCTCTCTCCCGGTTTCTGTTGCTTTCAGCTTCTGGCTTCTCGGAGTTTGCCTCTCAGCTTCTGGGCACTGCTCTCGTGTGGCTGTGGCCTGTTTCCTCTGCCCAGAAGGCCTCATTCCCTGCCGACTGGTGAGGATGCAGGAGGCCCCACACCCGCTCCCAGAGGCCACGGCCCAGCACGGGGAGCCCCTCAGCATCCGTTAAGAGCAAGCACGCCAAGGGACGGGCGCTGGGGGACACCAGGCCTGCCCCGTGGAGCCCAGCAGGGGCCACAGGTTCTGCCCAATGCCGCAGCCACAGCCCGGGGCACCTCTGCAGGGCCTGAGCAGGGCCTTGCACCTGGCATAGGTGATCTCAAGAGAGGCCCTCCTGAAGCACCAGGGAAGCGCCAGGGGCCGGGACCTCCCACACCGACAGGGATACCTACAGGCTCCAGGGGTAGACTCCTCCGTGCATAGAAGGCGCAGCCTCACCCACCAGTGTGCGCCCTGAAAAGGCCTGCCCACCCTCAGCACTTGCTTAGGAGGGTCCCGCTTCTGCTGCGGGGAGACTCAGCCAGGCCCTTGCAATGGGCTCTGGCAGAGCGGGAGCCCCTCCAGCTGCCCCCCGCTCAGAGTCGGGGCCCAGGAGAGGGAGGCAGGAGGCGCCAGGTCATGGTCTAATTCCCCCGTGCCCAATAGAGACGCTAAGCCCACTCTTAGGAGGCCTCGTCCGGGCGAATCTCTCTTCTTTGCCTCGGTGGCTTAAGCAGCTGCTTTCTTGTGGGTGAATGGTGGCACTTGACGCCCAAGTCCCAGGAAGAGCTATGCTATTTGGCAACCCAAAATGCAACTGAGCTAACCTGAAGAGGGGCGCTCCCCAGGCCCAGCTGTGGGGACCACCCCGGGCTGGGGCTGCTGCTGCACCCCAAGTGCAGGCAGTGGGAGACCCTCGTTTTCATTTAATGGTAGGAAATCTAGCAGGGCAGAGTGGAATTCCAAATTACAGAGTATCAGTAAATGCACCTCAACTGCCCCTTTCAGCATGAGGATTCTGTGCCAAAGCTTTTTAAGCTTCATTGTTTCATAAAAGAAATCACAGGTCATTATATCTGTAACCCTCTTTATCAACACTTTCAGTGGCAGCCTGTGAGTGGTTGGCATGGGTAATGTTTGAACACCTTAAGTTTCTGTTTTTATCTAATATAAAACTTTTCTGCTATAAAAACACACACAGAGGTACTGAGAGGCAAGTGCTGTGGGGTATGGGGTGCTTCTTTTTGGAATCATGAACATGGTCTAAAATTGATTGTGGTGATAAACGCACAACTTGACCATTGTACTAAAAGCCATTGATTGTATAGCTTGGACAGATTGTATGGTATATGAATATATTTCAGTAAAACTGCTTTCGCCCACACACACATTTACAACTCTGGCATGTTGTCAGGAACCATCCTCCAGCTCTTAAAACCTAAGAAGTTAGTCACCCGACCTTTGACCCCCAAAGCTGGCTATCCCCCTTAATAGACCCGAATCGCAAATCTGGCAACAAACGATACGTGAGCTGTAAGTTGACACTATATAAAGCCACACATACACACACAAACTCAACCTCTTTAAGCCCTAAGCAATTTCCAAGAGAAATAAGAATGCCTTTACTTCGGGATTTAATAAATATAATTTTCGCAATTTCAGAAAAAACAGAAATTTTGGCTAGCATGTTAATTTTTTCCAGAAGGAAATTATTCTTTCACACCAAATTAGACTTTTTTTTTCCTGAATTAAGTAGTGAACGAAAACCTCAAAGAAATGTGAGGTTCTTTTATTTTAGAAAAGGAGAACACACACATATACTCAAAAATCTAAGATTTGTGATAGTTGAAGCTAAAGCTACTCAACAAATAGAGAATTTCTTTACATGTTAAAAATAAAAGAGATTCCCAAGACTGTGTTTTTAGGGACGAGGACCTCAGACAGATTGCTAAGAGGTAGATAAACCTGGGGTGGGGTGGGGTCACTGGGCTTTCTCTAATGGGGGCGTTTGAACTTGGCCATGGGCAGAGTAGAGAAGACTGACCCAGCCAGGACAACTAGCTGTGGAGATACCAGAATCCTGTGTCTAGGAGCTCAGGTCCCCTTTTTTCCCACCTCTATGGCCATCTAAAATGAGAACACGGTGCTTTCTCTATGGGGAGGGATCTAGAATCAGTTCTGGGGTGGTGTGAATGGACTCCTAGAAAGTGGTGCAGGGCACCCCTCTTTCCTTCAGCCTCTCCCATCCCATGGCTAGAAGCAGACCAGGGCTTTTAGGAGAGTGTGATGTCTCACGCAGCGTGGCACATAGTGGCTTGCATTAACCTAGGCTTCAAGCTCCCTCAACTACTCCTAGCCTTCAGGAAAAGCTGGCCAAGCCTTTGGGGTCCTGCCCCAAGGGAGAGGGGGCAGGCAAAAGGGGCAAGACACAGACCAGAGCTCAAGATTTCAACAACTCAGGGGAGTGGAGGCAGCGGGCATTGAAGGAAAGACGGATGCTCCATGATTTGAGGGCGGGGCTGGGGCCGCTAGGCTGTGCATTACAGGCTCAGCCGCTCCATCCACTATCAAAATACAGGGTCAACCCCCAGGGCTCCACGTAGCCGGCACCCGATGGACGTTGTTTTCCTTTCTTTACTTATTGCTGTTATTGGATATTTTTAAACCAGAAGCAATAAATCAGATTGATTTATATAAAAATGAATTTATAATTTCATGTGGAAAAGGGTGGCTCACAAGCAGTGGCTATTTGCTCAGAACACGTCCACACAACGGGGTCTGCAAATGGCTTCAGACCTGCTGACCAGCAACACGAGAAGATCGACCAAAAGCACTGAGGGGTCCGATCTTCTGACCCAGGGCCAAACTCCAGGAAATCGATTCAAGAGAAAGAAGCTGCTAGAGCATATAACCTCATGCATAAAGATGTTACTCATAACAGTGTGAGGTGGAAAGAACCTTAAAGTCAGCATGAGGAAATGGCTGGAGAAAGTCTGTGTATTCAACAGATGATCTACTACACAATAAAGCCATTAAACATGAAACACCTGCCTTCAATAGTGTACTCATCTTACAAATACTGCTTGGTTTTTATACACTAAATAAAAATGTATCTGAGGGTTTTTATCACTCAGTCAAACTGGTTATCCCACAGACTATGCTGGCACTCTGTTTCCACAGTAGGAAGCTATTGTGGGAAAATGAAGAATTTAAAGACTATTCCCAAAGAATAGGAAGAACCTGAGAAAGGAGGTCAGTTTAAAGACCTCACCCAAAGGGATGTCCCCTCAGTCTTTCCAGTACAGTAGCATTCACAGATGCAAACATATTCACTCTGAACCCCTGGGGTTCTGTTCTAAGCCAGCTGCACAATCCAGAGGTGCAGAACCCCTCCCCCTAGCTAGCCTTGCCCCTCGTCCCACTGGTTTATCTCCCACCTGAACAAGGCCACCCATTCCTGCCCATCTCCAGGACCACAACCAAGTAAGAATGACAGCTGCCACTCCAGGCCACATGATGTGCACGGGCTCATCTCATCCTCCCAAATATCTCATTTCCTAGAGAGAAGAACCAAGTTTAACAGGGAGATGAGACGGTCAACCACACCAGGGAACCAAGAGAGTCTACAACTGCAAGCTGGAGAATTGCATCCATCAGCCATGTGGGATCTAAGTCCCCTCTTGATTTAGAGGTGGAGTGGACATCACCATCCCAGGGTCCACAGGACGGAGGAATAAAATATGGATTAGAGTGGACTTACTGGTGTTCTACTATAGAACTATTGTGACTCTAGCAGTGGAAGAAATTTTATCATTGATGTGGAGACAGTGGCCACGGGAGTTGCTGAGGGCAGGGAGAGGGAAGAAGAGATGAGATGTGGGGGCATTTTCAGGACTTGGAGTTGTCCTAAATGATATTGCAGGGACAGACGCTGGACATTTTATATCCTGCCATAACCCACTGAATGGACTGAGGGAGAGTGTAAACTACAATGTAAACTACAATCCACGCAGTGCAGCAGTGCTCCAAAATGTATTCACCAAATGCGATGAACGTGCCACACTGATGAAAGAATGTGGTGATGTGGGAGGAGTGGAGGGGGTGAGGGTGGGGAGTGGAGGTATATAGGATCCTCTTATATTTTTTAATATAACATTTTGTATGATCTTTGCTTCTTTTAAAAAAATAAGTAAAATCTATTGAAAAAAAAACAGTTTACATTCCTAAACAAGAAAGTGACAGGGCTGAGTGCCACCCCGGCAGACCTATCAGCAGGCTTTTGCTAATAGCAGTGCTGCCACAGGTAACCAGGTACATCTGCAGGCTGAATCCCGGAAGCAGTTTCCTTAAGGATTTCGTGGTCGATCCCACTGCTTTCTCTGTTGGGGCACACTTCTGTCTTGTTCATGCAGCATCCAGCCACACCGCAGACAGGCAGGAAGTGCTGTGTTCCTCCCTCCCCTCCCTCATTCACCTGATATCCCCCGAACACCCCTGCATGTCAGGCGCTGATCTGGGGCTGCGAGGTATACAGGTGAACAAAAAAGGGGCAATTCCCTGACCTCCCAAATTGCACCTTCTAACAGAGGATCTAGAGGCAGTGAACAAGCAAATCTGTCGTATGTTAGAAAGTGATAAATACCAAAGCGAAAAGAAGGCAAAGAAGGGTGGGTTGTAAGAGTTACAATTTTAAATAAGTGGTCATCAAATAAATAAATGAATAAAATACTTCTGATGAGGATGGTTATCTTAGTAGCACGAAAAGGCGCGTAAATTTCCAGCCAACCCCCGTGTCCTACAGTAAGGGGCAGGCAGCCACGGTGCTTCCCCCACTGAGCCGCTCTCAGGTTTAACTGGGTTGGTACACAAAAAACAGAAAGCACAGTGCCTGGGAAACTAACTTCCACCTATAACTTCCTTTTGTGGGAAAACAGGCTGAGTCCCGAAAACAAACATACGAGTCAATAACATACACTCTTCGTAAGTTGAAAGACATGTGGGCGGACAACAGTTTGCACAGAGGATAAATCTCACTTGATAATTCTTGATTTTTAAAAAGATTAGATTTTAAAGGAAACCAAAGAGCCATTATGTGGACCTGAAAACTTTCGTACAATCAAGTTTCCAACTAAAATCAATCTGATCCTAAAGACAGAAGGCAGGCAGGAAGGCAGGAAGGAGGGAAGGGAAGGAGGGAAGGAGAAAGAGAGAGAGAAGGAAAAAGGGAAGGTGAAAGGGAGGGGCGAGGGGAGGGGGAGAGGAAGGGGGAGGGAAGAAATCTTCCTTAACACTTATTTTATTTTAAGGACGAGAGAATATGCTGGATATGACAACGCAGCACAATTATATTCCATGTCACTTACTGAATTTCTTCAAACAGAAAATTTTGTCAGCAGAAAATATATCCATAGGTGGTATGGACTTTAAAATCAGAAATAATGTACATCTATCACTGCAGACCTACTTCGACTGCAAATGACATCTCTAGATGTTGATTTTCATCTAGTGGCATTAGGAATAAAGGACAGCTCATCCTACGAATACACAGCTGATTTCTCCTTTGTTAAAATACATGCTTCCATGGTATTTGCACAGTATCAGTGCGAGTTTGGTTGGAGCCACTGTGATCCGCTTAGGGCATCCGGGGCGATGTATTTTGGGTATAACTCCAGAAAGACATGAATGCCCCTAAAGATTGACCTCAAAGGATAATCCTGAGGAGCTGTGCCACACCTACACTTGGCTACACACGTTTTGCCACCTCAGTCTCCAGAGTCGGTCCATGTAATATTTTGTTTACTCGTTAATTGCACTTGATACCTTGTCCCTTAAAGCAAAGACGCCTGACCCATTTTCACCACAAATGTCCAAAACACCACTTAGAGTTCAAATCCCACCTGCTGTCGTTTTTAGATCTTTTTTTTTTAACTAACCCTTGCTGACAAGATTCTACAGGCCTGATGCCAAGCTTTGGCCCTCTGAGCGGCTTCTGACTTTAAATAATCCACCTCCACACAGCACCCGCCCTGGACGTCTGCACCTGCCCCAAGGCAGGGAAGAGTAGACCAGTGTCTCTCCACCGCCTCCTCCCCGTCCTCGAGGACGTTGCACTCACCGGCTGCCTCAGGCGGCAGAGCCAGTTCTTCCAGAAGAGAGCTTGGAACTGGCGCCCAGCGCGGCCCATGCCCGCGGCTTCCCGGGTCCCGGTCGGGAAGGCAGCGGAGGCTCAGGGCTTTTATCTGCTGGCCTTGGCCAGAGCACGCCAGGCTATTGTCAGTTCTCACAAAAGCCAGTGATGTAAGAGAGATTACTGGAGACTGGATCAAAGAGGAATCAGATATCCCCTCTTGTCCTGGGTCTGCTGGGAAATCTTATCTCAGGAGGGGGCGCAGTGAGCCGGAGCTGCCAGGCGGCCCTCCCTTTCCTTGGCACCGCAGAGCCCGCCCTGACACACACACACCCCTCAGGTGTGTGCCCAGGTAGGCGACGCCCCACTGAGCAGCACTCCCCTCGGACGGACTCACTCCTCTCTCCCGATCGCTCAGCGATGGGACTAACTGACCCACAGATTTCCATTTCAGGGGTCGCACCTGGAATTGGGAGGAGGAGGGACTCGGTCACTGGAAGAGAGTGGAGGCTTGGGTCAAGGTCCACTCTGCTCCCCCACTTATACCCCTCTGTCACCACGCACCCCGAAGGAGCCATGGTTTCTTTCCTTTTTTTATTTTTTTTATTTTTTTTAATGTTACATTCAAAAAATATGAGGTCCCCATAGACCCCCCATCCCCCTCACTCCACTCCTCCCCCCATAACAACAACCTCCTCCATCATCATGAGACATTCATTGCACTTGGTGAATACATCTCTGAGCACCGCTGCACCTCATAGTCAATGGTCCATACCATAGCCCACACTCTCCCACAGTCCACCCAGTGGGCCATGGGAGGACATACAATGTCCGGTAACTGTCCCTGCAGCACCACCCAGGACAACTCCAAATCCTGAAAATACCTCCACATCACATCTCTTCCTCCCACTCCCTTCCCCCAGCAGCCACCATGGCCACTTTCTCCACACCAGTGCAACATTTCCTTTGATTACTAATCACGATAGTTCATGAATAGAATATCAGTAAGTCCACTCTAATCCATACTCTATTCCTCCATCCTGTGGACCCTGGAATGGCTGTGTCAACTCCACATCTATGGATTCCACATGGATGCTGGATGCAATCCTCCTGCTTTTAGTTGTAGGCACTCTTGGCTCCCTGGTGTGGTGGTTGACCTTCTTCAACTCCATGTTAGCTGAGTGGGGTAAGTCCAATAAATCAGAGTGTAGAAGTTGCTAGTCTGTTGAGGCTCAGGGCCTGGCTATCACATGGTCAGTGCAGAGATTCAGGTCCCCTGGGTATACACTAAACCCCAGCGCCAACCACAGGTCCGGTAAAAGTAACAGGAGAGGCTTGTGGACAAAGATCACATCTGAGTCCAGCTCCATCACACAGAAATGGTTTCAAGGGCAGGGCAGAGGAGCAGGCGGAGTCGGAAGTCTGAGCTGCTTCTGACCCCGGTAGCTGCAAGTAAACCTGGGAATAATCAGTGAGAACATGCAGAGCGGGTGAGCCAGCAGTGCACGACGACTGTGGGTGGGAGTTGAAATTCAAGAGTGCCCTTCCACAAGCCAGAGCCGATGGGCCTCACCACGGCAGGGTGGTCATCACGAGGTGGTGTCAGGGAAAATACAACCAGCGCAAACTGCGGGCTAGAGGTGACAAGACTCTTATAATATGTGTTCATAAATTGTAGCAGAGGGACCACACCCCAAGAAGAGGAGAGTGTAAGGAGTAAGGCATTTATCTTTTTGGAGTAATGAGAATGTCCTAAAACTGATTGTGGTGATGAACGCACAGCGCTGTGCTTGCACCAGGAGCCACTGATTACCCGCTTTGGATGGATTGTATGGTGTGGGAATAAAACTGTTTTTTAAAAAAAGGAGAAAAGAGAGGGAGAGAAAAATCTGACTTACCTGTGACCTTTCTCTATTGACCAATTTAAAAAGAAGAAGAATAAAAAAAGGGAACAAGCAACAGTCATGGAAAAGTCCCACTTTTCTTTTAAACTGTCTTGGTGCTGCGCCAAGAGACTCTAAACCTTTAAGGGAAAAGAAGGGAGGAAGGCAGCAGGCAGAACATGAGCGTGTGTCCTCTTCAGCGCCAGTCCCAGGGAGGTAGAGGCTCAGCGCCGGCCCTGTCCTGCCCAGCAGGTGGCATTCCTGCGCACTGATTTTTTTTCAGCCACCGTGGTGGGTGGCCGAGCAGGTGCTTGCTCCCCCCTCCTGGAGGCCTGGCTCCTGAGTTCCTGTGGCCCCCGCTGCGGTCAGAGTTGGGGCAACCAGACCCCTGTGGTTACCCATTTCATAAAGCAGGTGCCCCAAGCTATGGATGCCTCCCACAAACAGTTTTTGCAGAGGGAAACAGGGGTGCAGGCTTAAGCAAAGGAATGGACTCACTTATTCTGTGAACTGTCTTTTTAAAAGAGCAGATTTTTCGCAGTTGATGTCATTATTTGTTGCACAGCTTGCAGCAAGGCAGTGAAAGTCACATCTTGAGAGGCAGGGCCCAGAGCCCGCTACCGCCTTCGTTTGCCTCTCCCATCTCCAAGGCCCGTTCTAGCCATCTGGGTGTTATTTGTAGGTGACAGTTATACCATTTGACGGCACAGGTCTTCGACCTTATTCTGAAAGCTCCAGCCCTTTCATTTCACAGCAGCCAGTTTCCGAGGGCCGCTTCGTGGCTGGGCTGGGTGCTCTGCTGGCTTTCCGTGAGCGAGCCCGAGCGTTAGGTGCCCTCATAACAAATGAGGACGGGTTACCACCCTAGATTCAGCACGGCAGCCTCGCCCTCGCCCCGAGCTCAGCTCCCCCATGCTCCCGACTGCGGCGGGGAGCCGGAGGGTTCCGCCCACGTCGCGCCTCACCTTGTCACGGCTACTCGGCAAACCGCCCCGTTATCTCCACCCAGGTAACGAGGCAGGAGCCGCTAAGTCCCCCGTGAGGAGACCTCACAGGCTTTGCCTCCACGGTTGTCACCTGCACGGGCGAACTTTCTCTTCCCAAGTCCCCGCCAGGGCCCTGCCTCGTTGTCCTGCTCCCTGGAGAGCTGCCGCACCCCGTCCACACGGAGGGTCTGCAAGGCAGGGGGCCCTCACCACCCTCTCCCATCCCCCAGGGACCCAGGGCTCCCTCAGCAGTTAAAATAAGATAAACAATAGAACTGCTGCAGGACGGCAAGATGGAGAACAAGTTTTGGTAGGGGACAACAGAGTTCCAGATTTGAGCCCGTGAGGCAGGGACACCAGCCGTCCCCTAAGTGTGCTCGGCCCGCACCTGGTACGGAGCATCTGCCCATCTGCCCAGACCTGGGTGCCAGCAGGGGCTGCCCCTCCCGCCCCCCGGTGCCTGGGAGGGGCCGGGATGAGTTCTTGCCACAGAAGGTGAGCGGATGTGACGGTCGTCACACTCAAGCCCGGGTTTGAAGGCAGGGACACTTTCTCCACCCTCTCCAGCAGAGGCCCTGGGAGGGAAGGCACTGGACTCTCCACACAGGGCCAAGCCTGCTGAGCAAGGGGCAGGTGGGCGGGCGGGGGGCAAGTGACTCTCGTGTTAAGCTGTGAGCATTTGGACACTTGCTTGTTGAAGCAGCTGGTGTGGCCGAGTTCTCTATGTCAGTGCTTGCTCTGGCTCTCTCCTCTTCTGTTTCTCTCTCTTCAGCACCCTAGCCCAGCTTCTCTCCCTCTCTTGCCATTTCTCTGTCCCTCTCTCTGTGCCTCTATTGTCTCTCTCTATATATATATTTGTCTGGCTGTCTCTCTCCCTCTCACCGCCCCATTTCATTTCTCCCTCCCTCCCTCCCTCTTTCCCTCTCTATCTCCCTCTCCCTCTCTCTCTCTCTCTCCCCCTCACATCATCCTGGTAAGGCCTGCTGCCTGACACTTGCTTTGCAGCCTAGGGAGTTTAGCAAGCGGCCCCAGGGGGGCTCTCCCCAGCCAAAAGCGCAGTGCCCGCCCTGGGGTCAACACCCTCAGATCCTGCCTCGTTCCCGCCTGCTCTAACCACAGGGCCCAGACCCTACAGGCTGCTGCCCCCAGACTGCCCTGGCTGCTGGCGCCTGGCCTTTGCAGACAGTGGGGGTCCTGGCGGGAGGCTGCAGGGGCCAGGGCGGGAGAAGCCCCTCCATCCAGAAGGCACCGCCCGCAGGGGCTCCCCCTCCAGCGGGCGGCCCCGTGGCTCCAGCTCCACGCGCTGAGCCTGGGCCCGGCACTCCCACCTCCTCCCCTGGCTCCTTCTGCTCCTCACTGGCCTAGCCACAGCCTGGTCAGCTTTCCACATCTTCCATCCACTACACAAGGAATTTTCCACGTTAAACTTCCTCTGCTGTTAACAGTCAGCATGGCTGGAACTTGCCTTGGGGAAGCCTGACGGGGCAGTCCTCCAAAAGGTCCAGCCTTCGCAGCGCCCAGGGGAAGCCCTGCTCCAGGCTTGGGGCTAGAGAATCAGCCTCATCAGGAAAGAGCTTCTGCCCAGCAGCCTCTCTCTCCCTGTCTAGACATTTCACCCAGGAGCCTCACCGAGACAAAAGGCTGACAGGCACGGTCTGTCCCCAGGGAATCCTGGTTCCCAGCTGCCTCTACATAACCATCTCCAACCCTCCTCCTCCCCTTTGGCTCAGCCTCGAGGCAGGGAGGCCAGCAAGGAGTTGTGCAAGGAGAAGGCAATAAGGCCCCCTTGGGGGCAGAGCAGGAAGTACAAAGAGAGGAATGAAAGGTGATAGGAGCACAAGGGGATGAGCAGCTGGCGCAGCCGGGGCGGCAGGAGGGCTCAGGCAGCAGCCAATTTCTGAGGCAACTCGAGATTTCAGTGAGTCCGGGAAGAGCTGGCTCCGCCACCCTGAGCTCCAGTTCGCACCTGCGGTTGACCAGCTGTGCGCTCTGGGTCCATCACTGGCCCCAATGTCCTCATCAGCACCTTTGTGACGTGACTGCGGAGGATGAAATGAGAGAGAGCTCCTATTCAGGTCCTGGTATAACAGGGTACTCAGAAACGGCCACTGTGAAGTGTAAGCAATGTGCCGGGCATCTCCCAACACGGCTTGCCCCTGGGTTCTTTTTTTCTTTTTACTTTTTAAATTTTTTATTAAATTGTCTTTTTTTTAAAGATACATAGATCACAAAAAATGTTACATTAAAAAATATAAGAGGTCCCCACATACCCCACCACCCATCCCTCCCACTCCTTCCACATCAACAACCTTTTTCATCATGTGGCACATTCATTCCATTTGGTGAATATATTTTGGAGCACTGCTGCATCGCATGAATTATGGTTTACATTGTAGTTTACTTTTTTTTGGTCTTTATTTATTTTTTTAATGTTAGGTTAAAAAAATATGAGATCCCCATATACTCCCCACCCCCCTCACCCCACTCCTCCCCCCATAACAACAACCTCCTCCATCATCATGAGACATTCATTGCACTTGGTGAATACATCTCTGAGCACTGCTGCACCTCATGGTCAATGGTCCACACCATAGCCCACACTCTCCCACAGTCCACCCAGTAGGCCATGGGAGGACATACAATGTCCAGTAACTGTCCCCGCAGCACCACTCAGGACAATTCCAAGTCCCGAAAATGCCCCCGCATCACATCTCTTCCTCCCACTCCCTACCCCCAGCAGCCACCATGGCCACTTTCTCCACACCAATGCCACATTTTCTTCATTTACTAATCATGCCCGCAGATTCTGTCACCAAAATTAACTCAACTCTTGCCAGTTTCCCTCCTGCCAGCCATTGCCTGGAAGACCACGTTTCTGATCTCAGGGGTCAACATGCACAGAAGGAAAAATTAAAGGGAAAAATGTAGCACAAGCAACAAAAGTAAAAATAGGCATGCTGGACTTCAGCACAATAAAAAATGTACATCAAAAGACTTTATCATGAAAGTAAAAAGACAACCTACAGAATGGAAAAAAAAGTATTTGCAAATAATGTATCTGTTAAGGGACTTGTATCCAGAACATAAGGGACTCTTCAACATAAAATGACAATAAAATAATAAATGCCTATATAAAAATGGGCAAAGACAAAATCCTCACAATTGACGAATAAACAATCATAAGAGGGTAAATCAACTATGGACTAAAGTAGACATTATTATTCTAGTAATGGGAGAACTTGTAACACTGATAAAAGTCAGTGGTCACCAGGTGTTCTGATGGAAGGGAGAGGGAACAATAGGTGTAGCATGGAACATTTTGGGGACATGGGAATTGTTCTACATCATATTGCAATGACAGATACAGGCCATTTTACGTTTTGTCAAAATCTATAAAATTGTGCAGTACAAAATGTAAACTATAAAGTAAACTATACTCCGTGGCTAGTAGCAATGCTTCAATATGTGTTCATCGATTGTAACAAATGTACCACACTAATGAAAGATGTTGTTAGTGGGGGAAAGTGTGGGAGGAGGAGGGGTGAGGTATATGGGATTCCCTTATATTTTCGATGTAATATTTATGTAATCTAAAGCTTCTTTAAAAATAAAGAAAAAAAAGGCAAAGGACTTGAATAGACGTTTCCCCAAAGAAGATACACAAATGGCCAATCAGCACCTAGAAAGATGTTCAACGTCATTAGTCATGAGGAACATGGACATCAAAACCACAGTGAGATACCCCTTGGCACCCACCAGGAGGGTCACCGTTAAAATAATAAGAGTAACAACAGCAACGTTGGTAAGGATGTGGAGAAACTGGAACTCCTGCGCGTTGCTGGGGTAATGTGGAATGACAAGGCCCTGTGAGAAACAGCGGTGGAAGTTTTTTGGTGGTTCCTCAAAAAGCTAAACAAAGACATACCACATGACTTGCAAGTCCACTTTTAGGTATGTCTTATTTTGCTTGGCCTGGTGTGGCAAAGTGCCACACAGTCAGATTGGCTTCCTCAACAGGAATTCATCGCCTCACAGCTTTGGAGGCAAGAAGTCTGAAATCACGTTGTTGGCTGGGCCATGCCTTCTCGGAGGCCTGTAGAGTTCTGGTGGCTTGCCGGCAACCCGTTCCTCAGGCCCTGCCTCCATCATACGGCCATCTCTCTCCCCATGTCTCCTCATTGCCTGTGTCCAAACGTCCTCTGCTTACAAGGCCCCCAGTCGCACTGAACTAAGGCCCACCGTGACTCTGTTTGGCCCCACCTTAACAAATAATATCTTCAGAGACCCTACTCACAAATCATTGCTCATTCACAGGACTGAGGTGAAGGTTTGAACATGTCTTAGTGGCAGACTTGATTCAATCCATGTAAGGCATATGCCCAAAAGAATTGAAAAGAGGAACTCTAAAAGGTATTTATATCGCAGCATTATTCACAGTTGCCAAAAGATGGGAGCAACTTAAGTGCCCGTCAACAGATGACTGGATAGACAAAATGCGGTATAGCCATACAACGGAATATTTCTCAGCCCTGCAAAGGAATGAAGTTCTGATTCACGCAACAACATGGATGAACCTTGAGGACATTTTGTTGAATGACAGAAGCAAGACATACCAGGACAAATATTAACTGATTCCTTGTATATGAAATACATAAAATAAGAAAATTCATAGAGACTGTGATGGTTGGGCTCCTGTGTCAACTTAGTCTGGTGATGGTGCCCACTTGTCTGGTCAAGCAAGCACCAGCCTGATTGTTACTGTGAGGACATTTCATGGACTTAAATCTTCAGTAAGTTGATTGCGTCTATGGCTGATGACATCTACAGTCAACTGAGATTGCCTTCAGCAAAAAGAGACATCTCATCCAGTCAGTGGAAGGCCTTAATAGGAGAATGATGATTTCAGCAGTCTGAAGAGAGAATTTTCAGCTCTACCTTGCCAGCCAACTCCTCCTGGGGAATTCATTGAGGACCTTCCTTGGAGTTCCTGATTTGCAGCCAGCCCTACAGAATTTGTTCTTGTGTGTCCCCACAGGTATGTGAGACAATCTTATAAAATCTCATAAAATTTACAGATATCTCCTGTCAGATCTGTTTCACTAGAGAACCCTAATACAGAGACAGAAAGTAGATTCCAGGTTTCCAAAGGCCGGGGACTGAGTGGGTTGGAGAATTATTTGTTTAATTGGTGCCGAGTTTCTGTTTGGAGTGCTGAAAACTTTGGGTAATGGATTTTGGTGATGGTAGCACAATATTGTGAATGTAGTTAATACCACCAAATTGTACACTTGAAAGAGGTTAAATCGGGAAATTTTGAGTTGCATATATGTTACTACAATAAATAAACATATGAGTTTCATATATGTTCCTACAATAAAAAGTTTAAAAAAAAGAGATGAAAAGATGAAGTCATGCTCAACCAGGGTGGGCCCTAATATGACTGGTGTTCTTATAAGAAAAGAGAAATTCAGACTAAAAGTCACAGACACAGAGGGATGACATGTGAAGATGGAGGTAGAGAGCTGGAAGAAGCAAGAGAGACACTTCCCAAGAGCCTTTGGAGGGGGCGTGGCCCTGTCACACCCTGATTTCGGATTTCTGGTCTCCAGAACTGTGAAAGAATAAATTTCATTGTTTTAAATAATAATTAAAAACAACAACAGTAATTGGCTTTATAATTGATGAGACTTTTTTCCTGTGTTCCCAGTATGCAGTCCCCACCCCTGTCCTTTCACCGCACTGCCAATCTACTTCCTGCCCCTTGGTCGATTCTTTGAATCAATGCTTGTTTAAGGGTGACTGGAGGTGGCTTCCTTTAGCACCCACTAGTGATTGGAGTTAATTCTCACTCCTCTGCTCACTGGCTGATCTTTGGCAAATTAGGTCGCCTTTCTGTTCCCTTTTCCTCACCTAGATAATGGTCCTGCCTACTTAAAGGAGAGTGGTAAAGATTCAAGGAAATAATGGAGAAAAGTATTAGCCCGATGCCTGGCACGTAACAAGTGTCAAAATATTTCCACTATTGCTGTTACTTACTCAGCCCATATGCAGACACTGTTAGTCAAGTTGATAAGACACTTGTCATTTGTACCGTGGTGTGGATCTCTTAAGGGTTTCTTAGAGTGGATTGATAGGAAGAGAAGCAGACTTGGCCCAGTGGATAGGGCATCCGCCTACCACATGGGAGGTCCGTGGTTCAAACCCCGGGGCCTCCTTGACCTGTGTGGAGCTGGCCCATGCGCAGTGCTGATGCTCACAAGGAGTGCCCTGCCACGCAGGGGTGTCCCCCGCGTAGGGGAGCCCCACAAGCAAGGAGTGTGCCCCGTAAGGAGAGCCGCCCAGCATGAAAGAAAGTGCAGCCTGCCCAGGAATGGCACCGCACACATGGAGAGTTGACACAACAAGATGACGCAACAGAAAGAAACACAGATTCCCGTGCCACTGACAACAACAGAGCGGACAAAAAGAACACGTAGCAAATTGACACAGAGAACAGACAACTGGGACAGGGGCAGGGGCAGGGGCAGGGGCAGGGGCAGGGGCGGGGGTGGGAGCAGGGAAGGGGAAGGGAAAGGGGAAGGGGACAGAAATAAATTAAATTAAAAAAAAAGTACATGAAGCTGGGGAGTGGATATAGGTCACCTGCTCCCCATGTACAAGGTCCTGGGTTCAATCCCCAGTACCTCCTAAAAAAATAATAAGCACCTGAAGCCAAGACGGGGAGGAAAGGAGAAAGAATGGCTCCTCCAGAGCAGGAAGGGATGAGGGGGGAAGACACTCAGGGGCTCAAAACCACCTTCATCTCCTTCCCAGATACACTAACACAAGGAATATGGGAAATTACCATACACACACTTAACTGATTCCTTTGAAAGGTTATAGTAACATAGTTTAAAAGTTGTAATGTAAAATATTTAAGATTTTCAGGTAAAATTGCCTCTTCGTTAAAGAGCATTTTTAAAATGAGAAACAATAAGCATTTAGAAATTTCATTGCTTAAAGAACTTTCATGACCCACGTTTCTTATTTAATTGTTATTTATAAATCTAAAAAAATAATAATTTAAATAACTTACTTTGCTCTGATAACTGAAATTCTATCTTGCTAATTTCAATAATTCCTCATGAAACTGAATTTTTTCTCTTCTTGCACTAATAGAAAAACATAATTCCAACTTCTGTCTAAAGGGTATTTGTGCGGCGATAGGAACAAGTGGTTTTCATCTTCTAGTGCTCTCCACTGAGCTTAGAGAACTCAAAAGAAATTCTTGAAAGTCTGCTAACAAGATCGAGTTATATTGCCTCAACCTGTGGCCTGCATAGAAGTCTTCTTTTCTTCGCTTTGGGCAATCTGAGGCATGCTCCGCATACCTTCCATTTGAGTTGAATTGTCTTTCACCAGCCTGAGAACATGAAATGCAAAGGCCCACTTACCCCAGAGACAGAGTCTAGGTATAGCTTGTAAACATCGATGGCAAAACCAAAACAAAATCAGAAATTCAAGTAGCCGAGAGATTCAAGGATTGCCCTTCTCCAAGTGTGGAGGGGAAGGGAGAGAATGTTCCCTGAGGGAGGCTGGGACCCTCAGGAAGGAAGCAATTAGACCTGAAGAGAAAGGCCAACTTTGCCAGGATCCATGACATCAGTGATATCTGTACAATGTCTTGCAATTTTCAAAAATGGTTTAAATGCATTGCCTATAATCTTCACAAAACTACTGACGTGGGTACGTGTTGTTAGTTTCACTTTAGAGATGTGAAAACTGAAGCTCAGTCTTTCTCTGAGATGTAGTCAGAGGAAAACTTTCACACAAGCCCTCCACCAAATCACCCAGCCTGCCTCATCTGTATGCAGATATTCTGCTTTTCCTCCTGGCCCACGGACTAACCCACCCCTCTGCAGTATCAACAGTTTTCTGCTCTCTAAGGGATCGTTACCATTATCATTCAAACGTACTAGGATAGCTGCCATCTCATAAAAATTGATTCCTCCAACTTCTGCTCCATAACTTTGTTTGTTCATATCAAAACTCTTCAAAGGAATTCTCTATACTGTCTCCACCACTTTTCCCCTGGTTCTGTCTTAAATACTTTGAAATCAGGCTTTGGTCACCACCATCTAACTGAAAGTTCTGTCAAGATCGCCAGAACCTCCAAGCCCCTTGATCCCAAATCAATGGTCAGGACAAGGAAGTGCCCTTCCCACATGCCCCCAGCAGAGGTGTTTGGCGTATACATTCTCTGTTCTACCCCACTTTCTTGCTTCTGCGCCTCATCGGTCCATCCTCTCGGTCTCCATCCCGTGCTTCTCCTCATATTTCCATCTTCTAAACCTCGTTGTACCCCGGGCTCAGCCTTGAGCCCACATTTTCTCATCTCTATGGACACTCTCCAGAGATGATCTCAGCCAGGTTCCTCATTTGCAATGACATTTGCGCACTGAGAACTCCCAAATTTGCCCACACCCTTCCCACACCCACACTCATGATGATGGACTATCCTGAGCTGTCCACGCTGCAGTGGTGCCTCCAGGCTGGCATCTGCTGAAATTCCTGCATTCGGATTTGCTCCCGTTCCAGGTCCCTGGGGCCCTCTGCTGCTGTGTCCTCTCATCCTGACTGTGAATGTCTCTCTCCTTTAACTTCCAGGCCCTTCTAGGTAACTCAGTGGACGGTCTCAAAGCCTCCACAGCCATCTCTACTCTACGGCCCTCATACAGTGAGTGAATTCTCTGGAAGGTTTTCCTTCCAGAGCTCCAGATGGAAGCATTAACCTCCTACACACTCAAACCTCTCAGTTGCTACTTGGGGGCTATAGTGTCCCAGCCCCACCCTGTAGATAACAAGGCAATGGAGAAGGGATGGGTGCAGGGTCTCTTCTTAAAGTATCTTCCCATTCAATTTTCCCCAACTATCCCATCTACACCCAGCAGACAATTTTATCTAGACTCCTGAAAGAAGGAACAATACACAAAAAAGAATCAATGTGACATTATTCCAAATTATTCTACCTTACATTCCTTTTAACTTAAAAGCTAAGACTTGGGGCTCTAATTTCAGTTAAAATGGATTAAGCACATTCTATCCTTTCTTTCTCATTGATTACAACTAAAACCTCTGGACAAGATAAAGCAAGTGTCAGATTACTCTGAAATGTAAATAAGAGCTAGCAGCCTGGATAGCGAAACCAAACTCAAAAGAATGCTCCATATGGAGATTGAGTTTCCTTTTTTATTGTTCATCTCATATTGCCTGGCTTAGAGTTTAGGGAGGCCCAAATCCTGGAATTGTGACCACACACAGATAAAGAATCCTCTTAGACTAGAGGACCTAGAAAAGAGAATCTGCAGGATGGAGCTCTTTTGACTCGAATATCTCTAATTCATGTGAACCCCCATAATAAACATAGACCCCTGCAGTGGTGACAGTGGCAGTAGGGTCTTTTTTCTTGCCACTTTGCCCTAAAGTGGACCCAATTACAGGAAATGTGCAACATTGCGAGAAGCTAAAAGCACCAACTTTCTAGCTAGAAAACCAGGAAAAGGAGACCCTGGGAACTGTCAAGTGAGGGGGATCACAGAGTGGAGGGAGTAAGAAAGAGAGATAGAGCTCTGTGTGAATTCCTGGACAAGATTCAACAAAGCAAAGGCTTTGAGAACCTTGCCCAGAGCCTAAGCTGGTCCCTGGAAGACGTACATATGAAGCAGACCAGAACAGCACTGCAAAGCTTTTGGAAACAATTAGCATTGGATGCACAACCCGTAGAAGATGGGTCAAAATAGAGAGAGAAATGAACTGCTTGACTGCCTGTGAAAGCAAGAAAAACAAAGTCAACCTACTCAGAAGATTTTTAATAAGATCTCTTTTAAGGTTTCCTAGCTGCTAAAAGAAATACCTTACAACAGTTTGGCTTAACAACAGGAATTTAATGGCTCATGGTTTCAGAGACTAGAAGCCTTGCTTGCTCCAGGCATCAGTATCTTCTGGCTGGCTGGCAATCTTCGGGGTTCCTTGACTTTTCTGTCATATGGCAATGAACATGGTGGCATCTTCTTTCTCTTCCAGATTCTGTTGACTTCCAACTTCTCGCTGTTCCCCATGGCTTCTGTGTGTCCAATTTCCTTTACTGATAAGGACTCCAGCCATAC
Source organism: Dasypus novemcinctus (assembly GCF_030445035.2). NCBI lineage: Eukaryota > Metazoa > Chordata > Mammalia > Cingulata > Dasypodidae > Dasypus > Dasypus novemcinctus. Next base: position 7,725,286 of record NC_080677.1, read on the forward strand.
TGAATTAAGGATGACCTTCATTCAGTTTGGGCCCAACTTAACTAATAACATGTTCAAAGGTCCTATTTACAAATGGGTTCACACCACAGGAACAGGGGTTGGGATCTGAATATGACTTTTGTGGGGCCATGATTCAATTCCCAAGAGAACCCAAAGCCTTGTAATGTCAAACTCTTCAGGGCTAGAATCCACAATTATTCAACATACATTTTTTTTAAACCCTAAAAAATGCTCAAGGGAAAAGGAAGTTATTCAATAGGTGCTAGCTTTGAGATGAGGCAGATGTTGGAATTATTAGACAGAGACTTTAAAGCAGGTATTACAACCATGCTCCATTAAGTAAGAGTGGACACTCTTGAAATAACTGAAAAGTTGGACATTCTCAGCAAAGAAAGAGTAGTTACAAAAAATTTTTTAAAAATAGAACCAAAAGAGAAATATTAGAACTGAAATAAATCCATGGGATAGAGCAACAGGGGGATGGATATGAAAGAAGAGTCAGTGAACTTGAGGATAAATCAATAGAAATTATCCAATCTAAACAAGAGAGGAAAAATTATTGGAAAAAACAAACAAACAAAGCCACCAGGGTTCTGTGAAATAATATCAAATAATCCAGTATTCACATAATCCATGCATCAGAAGGAGAAGAGAAAGAGATTAGTATAGTCAAAAAAATGTTTAAGGAATACAAGAATGCAACAAAAAGAACAATGTATGGTCTTGAACTAGCAACATGAACATTACTTGGACACTTGTTTTTAACTTAAATTCTAGGGCCCCAGACCCTAGATTTTTCATAGAAAAATTATAATTAGACTTTATCAAAATTGAACCTTTTGCTCTGTGAAAGACCCTGTTAAAAGAATGAAAATATAAGAAGCAACACAGTGAAAGAAAATATTTGGAGGCCACATATCTAACAGAGGTCTTAAATCTAGAATATATAAAGAACTGTCAAAATTCAACAGTAAAAAATTCAAACATTCCAATTAAGAAATGGGCAAAAGGCAGATGAAGACATGCACATGACAAGTAAGCACCTGAGAAGATATTCAACATCACAAGACGTCAGGGAAATGTAAATTAAGGCCACAATGAGAAATCACTATACACATATCTGAAAACCTTGCTGGCAAGGAGGTAGAGAAACTGGATTGCTTGTGTATTACTATTGGAAAAGTAAAATGGTACAGCCACTGTGGAAAATAGTTTGGCAGTTTCTTAAAAAACTAAAAATACACTTACCATATAACTCAACAATCACACTCCTGGGTCTTTATTCTAGAGAATGAAAATTATGGTCACACGCAAACCTGTACACAATTGTTCATAGCACCTTTATTCGTAATAGCATGAAATTGGAAACTAACAAAATGTCCTTCAATAGATGAACAGCTAAACAATCTGTCATATATCTATACCATGACTACTACTGAGCAATTAAAAGGATGAACTATTGATACACATGGGAACGTGGATACCTCTCAAGGACATTCTGCTGAGTGAAAAGTGACAATCACTGAAAAGTAGATTGCATATCCTACTTTTCAGCAAGAAATTTATTAAGAAATTAAGAAAAAGTTAGCAGATTGGGATGTCAGCCAAAAGGGTGCTGATGCAAAATATCAGAAATAAAGGGTATTTATTTGGGGTAGGGGCTTACAGATACCAGGCCATAAAGCATAAGTCACTTCCCTCACCAAAGTCTATTTGGAGCAAGATGGCTGCTGACATCTGCAAGGGTTTAGGGTTCCTGGGTTCCTACGTTCCTGGGGCTTGTTTTTCTCTGGGTTCAAGGTTCCTTTCTTCCTGGGGCTGGCTTCTCTCTCCTCTGTGAGCTTACTTCCTGGGCTCCAGCTTAAGTCTTCAGCATCAAACTCCAACATTAAAACTCCAACATCAGAAACCCTCAACTCTGTTCTTTGCCAGGACTTTTATCTGTGAGTCCCCATCCACCAAGGAGTGGGGACTCAATACCCTAATGATGTGACCCAATCAAAGCCCTAATCATAACGCAATCATGCCCAGGTACAAATCAGATTACAAGCATAATCCAATAGTTCTTTCTGGAATTCATCAGTTATATCAAACTGCTACAGGATGCAACTCCATTTATCAAGGTGCAACCACAGGTTGGTATGGATACAGGAGTTCAGCGAAAATCAGTGAAAGCATTCTTTGAGAATCAATTGGCTATATGAAATTTACCATAATGGCTACTGCATCTTTTATTATTATTTGTTAACTGTGTATTACACATTCTTTATATCAGTATAATGTACGATGAACATGTAAATGTATGTGCATCTATGACTTTTGGAGAAAAAAATTTAAATACAAAGAATGCAGCAGTTTGCGCAGAGGCAAATAAAACTAACTAGAGGAAGAGATGACTTTATTATTAAAGGCAAATGGTGTTAGAGCATTTTGCACACACATCTATGTACACTCTGATCCTCAAGGAGCAGCAGCAGTAGCAGTGTCCCATTTTACAAGTCACGTAGCTGAGGTTGTGAGAGTCTAAGTAAAAGTTTGCCCATGTCCTCCCCAAGGGAAAATGGACAAAAAGACTTAATCACAGATCTTCCGAGTCAAAACGGTCCCCTGTGGACCCACATCTCCTCCCGTTGTAAAGGTAACACTCAGCTATGATGAGGTGCATGGAGGTCTCCGGAGCTTGCTCATCCTTCTCTCTATCTCCACGCCTCCCTGTGAAGTCAGACTTGCATCCCAGCCCCTTTTCTCTGGTTTACAACACATGTGCTCCAATCCAAGACTGTCATGTAGTGCAGGAACTAAGTGAAGATTAGGGAGAGTCAGGAGGAAGGGGAGACTGTAGAGGGAAGGACCACCCCTAGCTCTTTCCTCCTCTTTCCATCCACCCCTCTCTCTGGGCTAACCCACAAACCTTTCTCCTTGTGGGAAGCAGGACAGGGCCAACCCTTGAGGTCCACCTTTTACCCCAGGCATTACGTAATAATAATGGAGACCCATTTCTAAAAACACAACTTGGAATAAAAACCCAACTGTTTGCCCTCTCACTAGACGAGTGAAGAACACAGCACGAGACCAGGCACTTACAAGAAGTGACATGTATAGTGTGATTTCCCATTTGATTCTACCTGGACAGGTAAACTCAGTCCAGCAAACATTGGCCAAGGATCTCTAAGAGCTGTTTATTGGTATAATTATCCGTGCTTTGTAAGTGGCTGGAGTTTTGCTCCCTCAAACCTGAGTTATTAAAATACATAAGCAGTTGGATTGTTTTCCATAAACTGAAATAATTAACTTTATTATAACATAAAAATATAAAATAAATAATATATAAATTATAATATTCAGTTAATAAAATTTCCTATTAAATTAAATTATTTAGACTCTGAAAACCCCAAGATTGGATGAAATAGAAGGAAACATTTCTCATCAAAAATTACATTTCTTTAAAAAATCACATCACTTATGCTAGCTAAGCAAATGAGAAAAAGTAGGTATTAGAATGTCTACCATCTGTTCTCATTTGTGTTTAAAAGGGCTTGGAGATACATGTAGACATGTCTATTCATGTACCATGGCACCCTGGGGAGGTAGAGGACTGTGGTTGAGAGTACAGTTGTGGAAGTGTTCTTTGGCAACTATGGCAGGGGAGGGTCACTGGTGCAGGGTATCAGTGGTGGGGGTTATATGGGAAAGGGTGCACCTTGGGCATGCCTCTATGGAATATGAATGTGTTCTACTTTAATAGGGTGTTGTCTCGGTGGGTGGAGACCCACACAATAACCAACAAAATATTAAATTCCCATCCTGGGGAGCCCTGCTGCATTCTCAAGGAGAGTGGCAAGAATTTCTAGAGTACATAGAGCCTAATAAAAGAAACCAGACCAATACTCCAAACCCTTGATGTTAATGCTTATATTTATAAACCTTATTCTTGTAAAATTGAAAGAGTCTAATATCGATTGCCTAAGAGTTACCTTCTGAAAACTTCCTTGTTATTCAAATGTTGTCTCTCTCTAAGCTAAACTCAGCAAATAAACTCACTACCTTCCCCCCACCATGAGATATAACTCCCAGGAATGAGCCTTCTTGGCACCAAGGGATTATTACCAAGCACCAACCAGTGATGCATTTAGGAAAAGACCTTGGCCAAAGGAGGAAAAATTAAATACAAAAGAGTTTTTGTAGCTAAGAGATTTACAAGTGAGCCAGGAGGTCATTCCAGAGATTGCAGGTTACACATCTCAGGAGGATCTCACTGACCACCACAGTGGACAGTGCCTCAAGCAGTGGTGCTCCCAAGGGCTCTGGAGACATGTGGACATTATAGGCAAGGCACACAACCCATGAAATCAGCACGCTGCTGGTAGGACTTACCTTGGAATATATGATAACCTATTTCCTCAATGTAACAGAATTAGACTCATTTATAATTTCCCTACATGTGATTCTTCTACCCCTTTGAACCTACAATTAACCATATGCCCCATTAAATTTGTGTCTCAGAGAAACAAATCTTCCGACAGTTCATATGTTGGTTGAGCCCTCAATCTTAGCAGAGTTGCAGTCAACACCTACTCTCTAGCTCATCAAACTTGCCCAGGACAACTAACAAAGGAATGATGATGGACAGCACCCAAACTGAAAAACAGAGATTATCTACAACTGTAGGCAAGGCAGTTCCTTCCATCTGCTGCATAAGATCTATGTTCCCTCTCAATCTGAAGCAGAGTGAGCATCACCGTCACAAAATCCTCAAGACTGAGGAATGGCCTGTAACCATCATTGCAATGTCATGCAAGACAATTCCAATGCCCCCCAAATGCCCCATGTTATACTATTCTTTCCTCTCCCTCCCCTCAGAACCTCTGATGACCACTACCTTTTATATCAATGTTACAAGAGCTTCCATTGCTCCTGCTCACCCCCACGCCCACCTCACGCACGTAAGAGACACAGGGAAAAGGGTGACGGCACCTTGCCGTTTTATGATCAAAATGTTAATTATGGTTCTCTGCTGTATTTTCGAGATTTTGTATTCCGAATTTTTCACATTTTCCACAGCATACATTATTCTGCAATTAAAAGAAAATTAACTTTAAAAAAAAAAAGGCATACTTTAGTCCATAGTTGCATACCCCCTTCATGTTTGTTCATTCTTCAATCTTGAGGATTTGGGGATGATGATGCCCACTCTGCTTCCTATTGAGAGGGTGCTTAGATCCCATGAGGCAGACTCCGTATCTTTTTGGGGAAGACACAATTCAACCGAAAACAGTATCCTTACCCAATTCCAGAAGGGGCCTGGGCCTGCAGAGGTGTGCAGGGCCAACATGTCGCAAAGAAAACCCAGAAGTTAATGCTCAGGTGCAGCCCTTGGTTTTTAGAGTGCTCTCCTGCACGTGGATAAAAGTAAGGCCAGCACTACCATCTCCTCCTTAGGGAGTCAACTCCGAGCCACCTGCCCCCACTTCACACTGGAGGTTACTGGACTCAGAGAAAGTAAGTCACTTGCCCCAGGTCTTATCGACACTGGAGGGCAAGCAGAGCAGGAAGAATCTAAAAGCTACCTCCAACGTTCTGTCCTTTCCTCTCTGCTGCTCTCCTCACCTGACCTGACTGAAGATGAACAGGTTTTCTTCTTCATAAAAAAGTGTTTAGGTTTCAATAGAAAACTCTACACTGCTACTGCACAGCCTTCTGTTCAGTTACAGTCCTTTTAAGTTGGAATACACACACTGAGAGGCATACTGGCTCCTTTCCTCTTTTCCACAGAGGCGCATCCCTCTGTGGAAAAATCAGTTGTGCCTCTGTTTGCAATTCCTTTCAACATTCCTTAACTCTACACATAAATGTGTGCTTTTTCTAAACTCTTTTGAACCAGTTAGGCCATCTGCCTAGTTCCCTCACAGGAGAAAAACAAAATCCTTAACACATGCCTATCTTCATGCCTGAATGAGAGTCATGATTTTACCTCTTCCTGAAAATTGTCTTTTAACAATTCCCGTTTCATAATTCAGAGAGCATGAGAGACGGGCAGGTTGGGCCATCCATCTGTTAGAAGCAAAGCCAGACTGCTTTGCTCTCCTTCAATCTCATGTCCACTCTGAGGACATTATGATGTGACTCAGGAAATCATTTATCTCCAAACACACTTATAGATTAGTTGATTCACTAGCTAAAGCTCATGGGATAAACAATCACTGTCGTAGATACACAAAAGATGGCACATCTCTAGAGACATGGCTTCTGATGTTTTCTCGTGGGTTCTAGATGCAAAGGTCAGATTAAGACATCCTTGAGCTTGAACTTTCTACAGGTCATTAATTGTGCTTTAACTCCTTGAAAATGATTAAGAGCTTAAAATACCATGTTCCTACTCTACATAAATCTTAACAATTACTTTGCTTTCTGACCAGAGACCTGAATCCTAATCTCATAGTAACTCTGCAATCTTGGGCAAATCCTCATTCTGGACCTGTTGACTAACCTGTAAAACAAGGATGATTATGCCCACATCACCAAGTTCTGAGAGAAGTGCATGAAATTAAAGAAGATTGTGTCATTTTTTAAATCCAAAAACAATATCTGGTTTTATTAGACTCAACTTCTTCTGTGCCCTGGGTAGAGAAATAAAGAGAAAACATGAACCATCACTTTCCTCTCCTTTGAAGCACTGTAGATGGCAGATGGCAGATAAAGAGAGGGGAAATGAAGAGGAAGGAGGCTGGGAAGATGGGGATGCAGAGGGAGAAGGCCACTGGGGTAGTTGGAGGCATTTGTGGACCCCGGAAAAGTATGTTCTTGAGTAGGTCCATTCCAGCGGGTGTGAATCTATTGCAGGTGGGAACTTTTGGTCGAATTTCTTCAGCTGGGGACCTTAGATTGGATCGCTTTGGTGAGGCATGACCCAGTGTGGGTCTTGGTCCTCTTGGTGGAGTCCTTTATAAACAGAAGAAACATAGAGATAAAAAGGCACAGGAACAGAGAGAACACCACAAGGGCAAGGGCCCAGGAGAGAGGAAGCCAGAAGCTGAAGCAAGGAAGCCTAGGAGAGAGGCAGGTGCCTCCTGCTGGTCATGAGGGAGAGAGCGTCACCTGAAGGCTTGATTTGGACAAATCCCCCTTGTAAAAGCCAACCCATTTCTGGTATATTGCCTTGCAGCTTTTAGCAAACTAAAAGAGCCCCAAAGAGACTAGACACAGGTGGGAAGCCTGTGGGTATAACTGGAGGGAGCCAGTGCAAAATTAAACGTGGAGGGGAGAGGCTATGGCTCAAGCAGTTGAGTGCCTGCCTCCAGCATGGGAGGTCCCAGGTTCAGTTTCCAGTCCCTCCTAAAGAAAAAAAAACACACAACAAGCAAAGCACAATGAGCAAAAAGCAATGCACAAACACTGAGTGGACAACGAGCAAACAGATGAGGGAAACATCTGGAGGGGGGAAGGAATTAAAACACGGAGCCCCTTGTTCAAAAGTTACGAGGAATTTCAAGATGACAAGAGAAGAGCATTCAACCAAGGGTGGGGTCCTTGCAAGAGCCAGGCCCTGGGCGACTGCAAGGTGGCTCCGGGCTTAGACCAGGAGGGCCTGTTGCCAGGGCCGCTGAAGACCACAGGCTGGGGCCTTGGGAAATTGCTTCAGCCCCGCAGGCCCCAGGTCCCTCACCTGCAAAGGGGGTGTAGTAACGACTCAAGGACTGGGAGCAAAGGAGAGGGCTTCCCGTCGGGGATGCCCACCAAGGGCAGTTTGACAGAGGTGAGTATCTTTCTGGGAACCCGGGACATTGGGGAGGGGTCCTGGGCAGGCTCTGCTGCAAAGCAGTACCAGTCCACATGAAGGTTTCCACCTTGTCCAGACCAGCTGCCCTGGTGGCCTCGGCCATCCTGGCAGGTGACCCGGGCAAGGCACGGAGGGCAGGGCAGGGCCAGCTGACTCACCCACTCCCCGTGCTGCTGCTCAGTGCGGAATGGCTCTGCCTCCATCAGGCGCAGCCTTCACGTGTGAAGAGCTCTTTCCTGCTAAGGCCAGAAACCTTGGGCGCTTGGCATGCCCTTGGAATCCCCTTTCCAGAGGCTGGTAGCTCTTGTGTGGGTTCATCCTGTGCAGGGGAAGCCTCGGTCCTCAGACATCGGGGAGCACCTCAGGGGAGTGACCCTGGACCAGGGGGTTCCCCAGCGTGTGGCCAACGGGCATTGTGTGCACCCGGCGGCCCATGCGTGCAGGTCCTCCAGTTTGGTCAGAAAGGAGAAAGTGGGGGGGGCAGGCAGATGGAGAAACACGCCTCCCACCAGGGGACGGAAGGATTAAAGTCTATGTAAGGTGCACAGAGCAGAGCGTGGTAGGAAGGGGCTGGCGGCTGGCTACCGTGTTGTATTAGCAAGCTGAACTTTGCCGTTTACTCAGCACCCCCCTGTGCTAAGCATTTCCACTTTTTTTTTCATTTTTAAAGTCTTTTTTTATCAGAGAAGTTGTAGGTTTACAGAAATATCATGCAGAAAATACAGAGTTCACATATAACGCCCCCATTATTAACACCTTGCATTAACGTGGTTCATTTGTTACAACTGATGAAAGAATCCTATTATAATTATACTCTAAACTATAGCCCATTTACATTAGAGTTCACTGTGCTGTCAAGTCCTATGTTTTTTTGTTTTTGTTTTGTTTTATTTAAAGATTTACTTATTTAATTCCCCCCTCCCACCCCGGTTGTCTGTTCTCTGTGTCTATTTGCTGCGTCTTGTTTCTTTGTCCGCTTCTGTTGTCATCAGCAGCACGGGAAGTGTGGGCGGCACCATTCCTGGGCAGGCTGCACTTTCTTTCACGCTGGGTGGCTCTTCTTATGGGCGCACTCCTTGCGCGTGGGCTCCCCTACGCGGGGGACACCTCTACGTGGCAGGGCACTCCCTGCGTGCATCAGCACTGCGCATGGGCCAGCTGCACACGGGTCAAGGAGGCCCGGGGTTTGAACCGCGGACCTCCCATGTGGTAGACGGACACCCTAACCACTGGGCCAAGTCCGTTTCCCCTCCTATGTTTTCTTTTAAATTTTTATTCTAGTATCATATTAGACGGTATCTATGTTGATTCATCTTTGTCTTAGTCATTAATGTAAAGAGAAAGACCAGCCAACATCTACACCTGAAGAGTATACTAACATTTACTCATTAACAGAAACAAAAAGATGGGCCACCGCTCGCACCTCGGAAAGCCCGCCCCACGGCTGCTCTCAGGAGGCCCTGGTCTCGTGCCTTCTGCTCTGACCCGCGTCAACAGCTCTGATTACCCTCCAGGGACAGAGGCCTGTTTCCTAAAATGAGACTTTCAAGAGCTGCTCCAGGATGATTTTCTTTTCCTTCCTATTCCAAGTATGGCTGATGGCTTCTTCCACTGAAAAGTAAAATTTGATTTCAGGCAGGGCAGGCAGTGCACTCTATGTGTTTTGGGAGGGAGGATTTATAATTTTCATTTTATTTTTAAAGAAGCTTTAGTTTACATAAATGATCCCGCTCAGCTCCGTCACTATTATGCTCGTAGACTGGTGCCAGGACTGGGGGGGTGAGCAGAGGAGGAAGGGGCCGGGGGGGTCAGCAGGAAGAGCCAAGGCACGACGCGCGGGTTCTCCCTCACCACCATCTTACTGGAGAACGAGCTGCTTACATGAGACTCCCACGGGCTTCGCGTGGGGAAGTCTCCAGTGACTCAGGGACTCCATATTTCCCTGTTTCCAAAGCGCTCGCCGGTTATTGGAGTGAAGTTTAATTTTAACATTTGGGGAAGCCATTCTGAGCATCTCATTTAAGAATAACACTAGGAGACGATGGAGGGTGAGACAACAGGCAGCATGTTCTGAAATGCAAAGTAATGGGTCCCCAAACCCAGCCATGGCCTTCGTTCCTTTGATTTGCTGAGAGCACTAACGGCGAGCGTGTCATCCCGGCTGTGAGGACGGAGAAGGGCAAAGGGCAGAGGCTAACGGGAAGGCAGCACAGGAACCAGGCCAGAGGGACAGGGGACAGGTCAGGAAATTAAGAAGTGGCCGTGAAGAATGAGGGATAGGGTGGTGTTTGGGGGGTGCATTAGGAATATCTTAAGTAGCATGTGTTTGCGGACATTTATAACGTCAAGTTCCAGGGGCATCATGGTACCCCAACCAAGCCCCCGCGGGCAGTTGCCATCCCTAGAGGCACAGGCGGCGTTTTCATCCAGTCAGAACAAGATACCTGCGTCGACCAGCACTCGTGTCAGGCACTGGCTGGCCCTCTCGCACTCCCCACTGGGCCACACAACCCTGAGAGGTGGGTCCCATCACCCTGAGTTTACAGATCAATCGAGGCTCCGAGAGGTGGACTGACGTGCCCTGCCCCACGAAGCCAGCAGAGGGCAGCGCAGTTTCTTCCACCTGGTGCCTGGAAAAACTGCCCAGAGGCAAGTCGCAAACCCCCAGAACCCTGGAGCTTTCCCATCAACTTCTGTACAGAATTCCAGGCGGTCCTTTGTCTCAAAGAAACGCTCCTCAACAGAAGCCATTTGACCTTCAGGCTCGCGGTAATGGGGGCCCTTCTCAGGCGGCAGGTTCCACCGCTGCCCTGTGGGGCTGGAGGAGGACAGCCAGGGGAGATTCCAGATCCTGCGCAAGGAAACCGCCAGAGGAAGGAGCCTTTCCCTTGCTAACAATGGCCTCTTCTTTACATTTAAGTCCTGTTTATTAACATCCTGACAGGTCCTGGGTTTTTTCCTCTGCCTCACCAAAAACGTCCTCTGGGACCCCATCCGCCCAGCCTGAACTGGCAAATTCATTGTCACCTTCACCGAATTTCAACTTGTGCCTGCCCTGTGGAATTCAGACTTGCCAGTTCCCACAGATGTGTGAGCCGATTCCTAGAATAAACCTCCTAACACCAGCATACATACATATGTTCTGTACAGATACACATCATGTGTGTACATACACATATATACAAACATACACACATACCCTCTCATTTGTTTCTCCAGAGAACGATGACTGATACACATGGGTTGAGGCAAAATGAGTGTCGTACGATAAACTGGTTGGCTGGTTGGATGACCAGACACATGAAGGGACAAGCTGCCACCTCCACGGCATTGCAGGGCACTTGGAGCTGCCAGAGCTGCTCGGCAGGACACAGCCATGCCGGCTCAGCCAGGGCTGGGGCGGTGGGCAGGGGGCCCGCTGGCTGGGGCAGCAGAGGTCTGGCTGGCTGGCAGTCCTGCTCCGAAGGGTCACAGCGGCCTCCCGCTGAAGCCCAACGAAGGAGCACGGGGACACCTGCGGACGGTGGAAGCAGTCGACCTCCTGCAGCAGCACTGGGCCAGAGCTCGGCCTGCACCCGCCTTCCCGGCACCCCCAGCAGGCCAGGGGGACACACTCACGCACGGGCGCCGCCGGCCTCCCAACAGCATGGTCTGTATCCCACCCAGCCTCCTTCCTCCCCGGCAGCCTTAAACAAGCTGTGTAGCGAATAACCATGCAATAGGGGTCTGCGTCAGCCAGTCAAGGCAGTGCTGATGCAAACACCTTTTATAAAGGGTGTTTGTTTGGGGTAGAAGCTTGCAGTCACAAGGCCCTAGAAAATCCACTTCCAGGTACTTCCTGGAACTGAGGTACCTCCTCACCCAAAGTCAGTTGCCACATGCTGAGGCAAGATGGCAGACGACCCTGCTTGTTCTCTCCTCCTTCCTCTTAAGGCCCCGTGGGCCCAGCTGCCTCCCATCTCAGCCGTAGGCTGGCCGAGGGCTCAGCTGCCCTGGTCTAGTCAGCTGAAGACTACCAGGCGAATGGCTCATTTCTCTTCCTGGGGTTGCAGGATCCTCTTCGCTCCCTTCCTCTTTTCTCACATATCTGCTTTTGTGTTTCCCTGAGCAAAGGTCCCTTTATACAGCCCACCACATGGGCAGAGACTGGAACTGAGTCACACCCTCCTGACATGGCCGAATCAAAGCCCTCATCTTAACACAATGTCATCAAAGCCATCTCAGCGGAATCTAATGCAATCTAAGGGAATCCCACCCAGAGGCACAGACCGGTTTACTAGCATAACCTCTTTTCTTGGAATTCATAAATAATCTCAAACTGCCACAGGGTCTGAGGAAAAAATGGAAGCAGCTTCACTGCCCACCTCGAAGGAGTCTAGAGGAAGCCTCCACAGCATCAGAACATAAATACCCTCCACGGGCCGTGGGGAAGGGGGCCTGGTCAGGGCTGGGACAGGAGGGCTCTGTCTTGCTCACTGACATACTAGCACCTGGTCAGCAGGTGCCCGCTCCTCAGGATGTGTCGGATGTCTGGGTGAACCATTCCTGTTTGGGGTAAAATCTCAGAATTGCAGGGGGAAGGCGTTTTGAAAAGGGTGCAGGCCACAGACCACGCACAAACATCAACTCCAAGGCTCTGGCGCCCAATGCCGCACCTCCGGGGTCAGCGTCAGATGCCGAGGGCTGAGGACTGAGCGGGCAACCGGAAACCCAGATTCGTTCAATGTAGATGCCAGACGATGGTCACGCAGACACAGAAGTCAAACGGGAGAATGGGGGGCCCCAGGAGCCCGCAACCCCCCCACACCTGACCAGCCCTAGGCAAAGGGCATAGGCTAAGGGCACAGGAGGGACACAGGGGCCTGAGCCTGTCCATGAAGCAGCGGCCGCCAGAGACATCGCCCAAGCCGAGAGGGAGGGAACGCCCGATTCCCGCCTCCACTCAACGGCTCAACCCAGATGTTGGCCAAGAAACCTGAAAACCGGTTGTGCAGCTGCAGGGGCCAGGGGGAGACCAGGAACGGGTCTGAGGCCAACAGGCCCTGGGTCAGCACATGGGACCCCCAACATTAAGCTGGGTATTGTGTTATCCAGGCCATTAGCCCAATCTCGTACCAGCAGTGTGGAGAACAGACTGCGGGATTATCGTAGTGTAACGTAGAAGGTTCCAGAAAGCTGACTGAGTGGAATTTGGAAACTGTAATTGTGTAGTTACATTCTCATCCATTTTCCAAACCCCTGATATCTGCTTCATCGATTATCAGAAGTCTCGTTACAAGAGGTAGATGGAATTTTAAAAATACAGCAGGAAATGAGTTCTCTGACTCTATTACCAGAAACTATTCTTTAAGAAAACTAATTCACCCTCATGCCTCCTGAAAGGGGCACAAAACTACCTCAAAAAGCCCAGAGGATGGTAGCCCAAACCAAGCTAATACATTAACTCAGGCTAGTTCCAGAGTGGTTCCTTCCAGGCCTTCAGAAAATGAAAATTTGATACAAACTGACACTTCAGCAACAGCCCAAAAGAGTGCGTCATATGCACTTGAAAATAAAAAATGCATATCCTAAAGAACTGAAAGGCAATGTCAACAATCATGACCTTCATTTTTTCCCTAATGCAAAAGGTTTTCACTTGAAAGTACGAGCTAAGCCATCCCTCGAGGGCCGATTATTGTTGTAGTCACATAAAGGAACACACAGCCATTACCAAGACGGAGATTGAGCTCTCCTTAAAAGGAGAACTGTCCACAAGAGTTAAAGTAGGAGGGAAAAGGCAAAGTGTAAAACAAAATGTGTAGTTCCATTCCATCCATTTGTAAATGTAGTTAATATGCGTATTTTATTTGCATATGGATGTGTCTACATACGTTTGTGTCTCAAATTATTAGCCAGGGCTGAAAGAGAAAAGGAAGGCAGGGACTTTTGTCTTCATATATGTCTGTATATTTTACTGTTTTGTACTGTTTGAAATTAAATCATAAAAAACTAGCTTTTTTGTAAAGAAACAACAATACAGCAGGAAATGAGTTTTCTGACACTGTTACCAGATTTCTTTTTTATGATGTAAAATCTAATAACCATAAGAATATAAAAGTCTAAAAAAAATTTTCCCTAGAACTAGTCAGAGGAATATTTTTTCATTTTAAAAACAATTTATTGAAGTGTATCATTCGCACATGAACATACATAACAATAAGTGCATAGTAAAAGTCGTGAACTTACAAAACAGACATGTGTAGCATCATACAGGGCTCCCATACATCACCCACCACCACCACCTTGCATTTCTGTGAAACATCATAACAAATTATGAAAGAGCATCATCAAAGTATTCCTACAAACGTGAGTCCATATCTTACATTTGGTATTTTTTTCCCCAACCTACCCTATTATTAAATACAATTTACCCAAAGTGTACGATCAGTGGCATTCGGTATATCACTATGAGTCACATTCATCACTCCAATCAATATTAGAGCACTTTCATTACTCAAAACAAAAAAACAAACCACAATAATACCCACATGTTAACACTACTAATGACAAATCCTATGATGTGTTCTCACCATTCTATTCATTTCCAAACACTTACAAACAACTTGTCACCCATTCCGCACAGATTGAACCTCATCTCTCCGTCCTCTTTTCTCTGGTGAATTACATTCTCTATTACATTCTTGAAGAAAATCCTGATCATGCCAATGTCGTAAAAAAATATGTTCTTCTAAAGCCTGAAAAAGAAAAAGAGTCCGGGCAGTCAACTCATGAGTCCCTCCCTTTGAAATGCAACCAGATTTCCTGGATTCTTACATAAAATGTGCTCCAACAAGAGGAGATCTGGGGCGATGCTCGTACTGGCACGAAACGACGGCAGCTTACCTTCAGAGGGGCCAAGCGGCCTCAGGGCGTCCTGAGGCACTTCCTCAGGAAGTAGCCCACCAGGCGCTGGGGCCGCTGCTGGTACTCCATGAGCACGTCGTGCGGGCTGAGGATCTGGTCTCCATCCAGCCGGTTGAGCAGGGTGACGCACACCACGGCCGCTGCACCGGGAGAAAGAGCCACACCGTGTCAAAGGCACACGGGTTTATTTCACCAGGACGGAACGACAAAACAGCTGACAGCGAGGCCAAGCGGCCGGGAGGTCACACTCAGTGTCGGCAGACAGAGAGGACGCGTCCACCAACCCTCCTTCCCTCTTCTCTCCCAGGGAGATTCTCGGGCAAATTCCAGGCCCAGCTCAGGGCTGCTCTCACAATTAAAGACCAAGAACGACAAATGTTGGCCAAGGTTGACATGCACACAGGGAAAATTGGGTCTAGAAGGATGACTAGGAACTTGGAGGTGGAAAGAGCCATAATTCTGAAGTCAAAAGAGCTTTGAAAAGTTTTTGTTGTAGGGTTGGTACCAATCTCACCTGGCTGCAAACCTGATCTGAGCAGAGACGGGTCATTTCATGATCTTTCTTAAGCCCGTGGAAAATCGTTGCAGATGGAGAATCTTTCATTTTATCATTGGACAAAAACTACAAGATATTTGAGCACAGGGCCGTGGTGATCCCACCTCTTCCCGAAAGATGACGGGGGACAGGGTAGGGAGAAGGCAGGGCAGACACTGGCAGTGGAAGACCCAGAGAGGAGGCCTGTGCAGTCTCGGGGGTGAAGGGTCAGGGCCTGAACCAGCACAATGGAGACGAAGAGTGAGGAAGGGGCTTTGAGGTCAGGGAAAGGACCACCTACCTCGGACACCACAAGCACTGCACATGGCGGCAAAGACCGAGGACTCCATCTCTATGTTGCGGATGCCAGCGGCATAGGCTGCCCTCAGATACTCCTGCTTCTCCTTCTCCGAGTAGGTGCAGAGCGCACCGTCCAGGCGGCCTTGCCCTGAAGGGCACACGGAAGACAGGGGACTTGGACTTGGACACTTGCAACACACACGTGGACCAAACATCCACTGCACGCCAAAGTGGTGCCCCACGTGGAGCACAGATACCTAAGGCCCATCCAGTCCCTGCCCTGCAGGAGCACACTGTCCACTCCTAAAGTAATAAGAAGAACCAATGCAACCAGGAAAGGGACGGGATATTAGAGAGACACCGCGGCAGGAGCCACGGCCCCACATAAAGGCTCAGGGGGCGGGTGAAGCGCACTGCGTGAGAAGGGCCTCCTCGTACACCTGTCCGTCTCACCTTCATAGAAGTCTAGAGTGCACATCGTGTTTCCCACCACCGTGGTGAATTCGCTCAGTTCTTTAGCGCACTGCAGTAACTCCTGCGCCAGCTGGTTGTCCAGGTCTGTGTGTCGAATGACCCGCTTCCCCAGAATAATCTGTTCAAATTCCGGTTTGAAGCAGGCATCCACCGCTTGCTGGGTGATGACTACGGAGCCAGGTTCCAGACCTGAAGCAAGAGGCAGACACAGTGGCTACCAGGTGGCCACACAGCGGCAGCACTTTAGGAAGGAAAAGGAGTCACCATGAACCCAAATACGACAAGCATCGCGGAGTGACGTCAAGATGGCAGAGTAAGGCTAATGATGAAAGCGCTCACTTAGAAACAGCGGTAGAAAGGCAGAAGCAGGGATGGAGACTCTGGAAGCTGATCAAGACTAGAGAAGAACTCAACACACACTGAATAGGGTTTTAGAAGTAGAAGAGCAACAGGACAATAGGGGGCTATGGCCATTTGTGAGTCACAGCAGTGGTTCCACATCCCCAGCATTCCAGCAGGGACCCCAGGAGCCTGATGCACACGAGGTGGCAGGTGGGTGGCCATGCACATTTTCAGTATAGGTACTGGACCACGGCGTGGCTGGGTGGCATTTGTGCTTGCCCAGTGGCTGGGGCACCCAAGCAAAATCACTGCGTGTCTTTGTACCTCGACCCCAACAGCTCCATGGTAGACAGACTCAGTGCCAGTCTGGGTCTCCATACCCAGAAGATACCAGAGGGGATGAAGAGGGGAAGAAAGCAGTGCAGAGAGGAGAAGCTGAACCACAGAGCCACGGCTGGAGTGGCTGCTGAAAGCTGGCGTGAACAGAAGAACCAGAATGCAGGAACTGAGCTGGTCACAGCTGACAGGATGCAAATCCTGGGAGAAGCCAGGGAGAGGAAGAGTCACACATACTGGGGAATTCTAGAAAGTTCCAGAGCACACTCAGGGCAAGGCACAGGCTCAGAGAGACAACCCTGTTGTCCTATAGAAGGTCGAGGCAATCTTAGGTTTCAGCTTAGCCTAACATTTTCTGGACATACCTCTCTAGAGTATTTTTGCGTTCATCATTCTACATAAGTATCTTCATGCTTATTGTTCTATGCCCTTATTCTTTTCTCTTTTAATAACATTGCATGAGATTTGACCATGATCCTTTCCTGTTATGTATTTTACTGTGAAACTAGCTCTTCTAAATGTGTAGGAAGGAAGGCTAAGAGAGATCTTCTAGAGCTCCCCCATGAGTTGTCATGAAACATCCAAAATCACAGCTAACTGCGAAGACCTCCCGCCTCCCCACACACGCCCGTCTGGACTCTCCTCTTTGCTGCTCTGTCCCTGTCTTCTCAGCTGACATCTTCCCCTCGGTAGTTCCTCCCAGCTTTGAGGATGGTCCTGGAGAGAACGTCTACCGACTGCATGTGAATTCACAGGGCTGGAAGATTCAAGCCCCTTCAGACCTCAGCACTGTCCCCCTGCAGTTGCCCTCAATTTGGGGGTGAACCGAATGCCCCCAGCTTCACCTACTGTCCTCAAATGTGGCCCTGTACTCTAAGGCACACCTGCAGGCACTGGGGGATTCACCTGACCCTCCGTGTTTCCTCCTGCACAGATTTCACTTTGGGGACCAAGGGGGAAACCTTCTCCCACTGATTTCAAGACTGTCGAGGGATGGGGGGTTTTGCTATCTCATTGCTCTTTCCATTTTTATACAGCAATCTATACAACTCCTTCCAGAATCCTCTCCAATCACTGATTTGAAAACTCCCTCCAAGGCAAGCCATTTGTAGGAGTCCTAGGCAGATGCCGCACGATGTGCACAGGTCTGCCCACCTGGCAGGAGTATGAGACACAACCTGCAGCAGCAAAGCAGCTCCTAGTCATTTGTTCTCCCAGGAACGACTTCTTGAAAGCACTGAATTATAAGCATGCACATGAAGATTTTACCCATCAATGTTTCTGCATGATGCAAAGAAGCAAAAATGAGATAATGTCCAGAACTGGAGTCTAAAGGAGTACCTCTTTTTTCTTTTATCATCAGGAATTCTAAATTAGAGTTACCGCCAACTCAAAAGAGGTCAGGCCTAGGCAGTGGGGAGCAAATACACGCAGCCCAGGCCCGGAACGGCAAAGCTAGTCCAGCTCTGGAGCTAAGGCAGGCTCCTTCCAGCTCCGAGCTCCTTGGTGGGAGTGAGAAGTGCTGGAACCCCAGCTCAGAGCACAGGGACTGGCCTAGAGTAGGTACTTCAAACGGTCATGCAACTAATTTAAACAGATTTGCATAGGGACCATTTGCTTACAGTAATCTAATACAATTCTTACAGTTTTGCTTTCTGGTAGAATCCTAATTTTTTTTTTTGTTATCTTTAAATATATATATATATAGGGGAGCAGATGTAGCTCAAGTGGCTGAGCACCTGCTTCCGATGTATGAGGTCCCAGGTTCGATCCCCAGTACCTCCTATTAAAAAAACAAACAAAATGAACTCTCTTTGGGGAGTGGATGTAGCTCAATGGTTGAATACCTGCTTCCCATGTACGACTTCCTGGTCTCATTCCCCAGTACGTCCTAAAAAAAAATCTATATATATAGAAAGACAGAGGACTAAGGACTTTTTAGCCATTTATTGAAGGACACTTGTCTTAATTTCATATTCTACCTCTTCCCCCCTTGATTCCCTTGCAGGCTTTTCATAAGGTGCTTCAAATCCTTGCAGGAATAGGAGGAAAATGGGAGCAAAGGAGTAAGGCAGATGAGAAAGGGGGATTTAAAATCTAAAGCAAGAATCGAGGGCACAAGAAGGCACAAGGTATGTAACCCAAGCTGGGTGAGTCTCTGCGGTGAATGTCCTCAATGCCTTCCTACTACCTTGGGACAAAAGAAAAATCACAAACCGGCTTCTCCCCATTTGTGAGAAAGCTAAGCTTTCTTGAACAGAGTCAAGGCAGAAATGCTTTGTACCAAATTCCCCACCTCCTTGGACAACCTGCAGGGAAGCTCCAGCTCCGGCTCAGAGCTCGCCTTCTCCACACACCGCTCACCCAGGGAAGAGGTCACTCCGCAGGCCTTACCTATCCCGCCAGACGTGCCGATGCGGAAGAGGGTGACGTTGGAGCACCGGGCGTGGTACAGCAGCTTGAAGAGCTCATGCAGCATGATGGCGATGGACGGGACACCCATGCCGTGCTGAAACAGGGACGAGACGGCGCGTTACACTCCGGGCCCCGCGCCAGTCTGTGCACATCCTGAATGACTTCTCAAGTGGCGGAGTTCAGCAGTTATGCTCATCATCGTGGGGACAGAAGATGAACTTCAGGATATAAATTTAAACACCATGAGCATTGTAGAAAACTTAAGTTCATGCAGAGCCAGGATCTATGTTATCCCATAGATTCACACAGTCTGTGAAATGGGTAGCTGCTGAGGAAATGGAGGCTCAGAGGGGAAGCACCACTGCTACTGAGGTCACAAACAGCTCCTTCCAGTTCCTTCCGGTTCCTTCCGGCTCCTTCCGGCTCCTTCCAGCTCCCTCTGCACAAATGCCCACACACTACACAGACATCTACTGGTTTTCTCTCTCCACTTTTCTCCCCACATTCTTTGCTTCAGCTAAACTAGGGACTCATTGGGCCCTCCACATACCCACTACCTTCCTTCCTGACTCTACTTCTGCTGGTGTCATTTCCTTCCCTTGGAGTTTTGCGTCCAACACACCCCCTCCCACCTTCCTGTAGAGCCATCCCTGGTGCCCTCTCTGCCAGGAGGCCCTGCTCCTTGGAATCTTCTCAGCATTTCCCAGGAGCTACTCCTGCAGCATTTCTCGTTTATGTAGGTGAGTTGTAGAGAGTCTAGAATTTCTGACACGTTATCTTGCTCATAGAAAGGGTTTCAATCCATTATCTGTAACTGAATAACGTCTTGGCTCACTAATGTGTTCAAGATGGTTGGTACTGCTGGGTGTCCGCTGACCAGAGAGATAGGGATTTACATCTCAGTAGGGGGGATGCCCTATTTATTTATTCATTCATTTTAGCTTTGCATTTTCAATCATTTCAAACACAGAATACTTGTAAAAATAACGTAAAACTCACACAGAGAATTCCAACACGGCCCCCACACAGATACATAGATCTATCATCTACCAACATTTTGCCACATTCTTCATATCATTCTGTCCATTTATCCATCCATCCACCTACCAGTCATCTATCTACCCAGCTATCATCTCTCCATCCATATATCCATCCATCTCTCCATCCATTTATTTGTGGTGGTTTGGAGCTGCATGCACCCTAGAAACACTTGTCCTCACACTGAGTCCACCTCTGTGGGTGTGAACACATTGTAAGTGGGACCTTCTGAGGAGGTGACTTCAGTTAAGGAGTGGCCCATCTCCTCGACCAGGAGGGGTCGTAACCCTATCACTGGAGACCTTTATAAGCAGAGTGAAATTCAGTCAGAGAGAGAGAAAGCCACAGGAAGGAAGAGCTATACCTCCAGGGAATCTGAAGAGGGTACTGTGTACCTTGCCATGTGACAAACTAAGGACCAAGGCTCGCCGGGAGCCAGGCCCAGGATGCCACAGTCTTTGGGGAGAAATCATCGCCTTGTTGATGCCTTGATCTGGATTTTTCCCTAAGCTCAAAACCATGAGTGAGCAAATTCCCATGGTTTACCCCAACCCCATTTCATGGTATTAATATTTGCTTGAGCAAAACACCGGCTCTCTACCTATCTCTTCACCTACCTCCCGTCAACCATCTGAGAGTCGGTTGCATACATCCTGCTCTTTGAACATTTAGTATTTCCATGTATGTTTCTTAAGAGGGCTATCCTTCTAAACTTAGGGTGTACCTCCTTTATATTGCTGTTTATAAAGGAAATCAACCTAGAAAACAAGTAGCCTGCTTTGGTAAAACGTTGCCAATGACTGTGCTCACTGGCATGGCAAAACCAAAATCTGGGTGAAATGACTCGCTATGCAGCAAAGGAGGGAAAGGAGACACCTCTCCTTGCTGCCCCCTCCCTCGTACCTCCCACCAAACCCTGAGCTGACTCTTTCCCTGCACCCACCAACCACCCTCATGCTGCGTATTCCACTGCGTGTATCTGTCTCTCCTGGAGGGAATGGGCCCATTCTTCCTTGCATCACAGCTGTCAGCTCAGCCTGCTCCCAGCCTGCTCCAACGAACAGGTGCAGCAGGGACCAGCTTTCCACAACGAACTGTGTGTATAGGGAGGGGCTTGCAGAGCCTAAAGACAGAACACAGATGACGGAGAGGTGGGGAGAGGCACTCACACTGATGGACAGCACTGGTCCAACTTTATACATGGCGTAGCGATCGGTTCCTGCACAGATGTTGGGGTAGTCCTGCCCCGGGCGGCCAAGCCCCAGCTCCTCTGCCACGTAGCTGATGAAGGCTTTCATCCGGGAAGGGCTTCCACCTACGCACACAAACTGCCGACAGAGACCGTCAGCACACCGACTCGCAGGGGCTCTCAGCATGCGTGTGGCAGTTTGAAATGGGTTATGCATCCCAAAAAGAGAAAGACTGAGTTTCTGGGCTAATTCATTCCTGTGGGTGTGAGGCCCTTTCGACTGGACGATGCCAGTTCAGGTTGACTCTCTGCCCTCTTGCTGGGTCTGATAAAAAATGGAGATACACAGAGAAAGAGACCCAGAGAAAGAGGAAGCCGCCATATTTGGTGTGAGGAAAAAACTCCAGTATCGCCCACAGCTGAGGTTCAAGGAAAGAAGCCCCCCTGAGAGGCTCACAGAGCTGAGGCCCAGGGAGAGACAAGCCCCATGCCCAACAGCTCACAGCTGAACTTGGGAAGAAAGCGGAGCAGTGAGATTGAGAGGGGAAGCCTGGAAAGAGCCAAGCCCATGCTTGGTTGCCCTCAGCTGAGCGCAGACCTCGGCAGAGGTGGCAGCCATCTTGCTTCACCACGTGGCACCTGACTTTGGAGAGAAAGCACCTCTGCTGATTCCTCGATTTGGATAGTTCATGGCCTCGGGACTGTCAACTTCTGCCACAAATAAATTCCCTTCATAAAAGCCAACCCATTTCTGGTGCTGAGCATCAGGAGCCCTGCAGCAGACTGGGACAGTGGGGTTCCCAGTCGAGCAGCCGCAGCGTCACCCATGAACTTTACTGTAGAGCAAAATGCAAGTTCCCTGGCCCCACCCCAACCTACTAAGTCCGTGGTCCTAATAATCTTTGCTTTAACAAGCCCCCCTGGTGATTCTGAAGTGCACACCGGCTTGAAAAATCACTGGTTTGTGGGTTCGCTGCCCAACGCATTCAGCACCACGGAACACAGTAAAACCCTACTCTTGTTCTCTGAGAATAAGTCGAGGTTCCACGCAGGCTGTGCCTCATCACCTGGAAAGGCAGCTTGCTTGTGTCAGTCAGCCAAAGGGGGGTGGTGCCAAGTACCAGGACTCTGCTGGCTTTTATAAAGGGTATTTATTTGGGGTAGAAGCTCACCATTACCAGGCCCTAAAGAGTTCAACTGAAGGTACCATAAGAGGTACTTTCTCACCAAAGTCTGTTGTCACGCGTTGAGCAAGATGGTGGGTGATGTCTGCAAGGGTTCAGTTTTCCTTCCTCTTCTTCAGGCTCCATGGTGCCAGCTTCTGATCTCAGCTGTAGGCTGGCATAAGGCTCATCTCTCTCCCCGGGGCTCATTTCTTTCTGGGATCAGCTGCTCTGGTCTCTCCACAAGGTCAGCTATAGACTATCAGGCTCATCTGTCTCCCTGGGCCACAGGATCCTCTGTGTATCTTCTCTGTGTATCTACTTCCATGTGAGAATCTGTTTTATCAGCCCACCAAGGGGGCAGCACCTCAACCCTGCATGCCCTTAATGACATAGTCAAATCAAATCCCTAATCTTGTTTTAATAAAGTAAAAAAGAATTTAATACAATCAAAGGGGTACCACACCCAGAGAAACAGACTAGTTTACAAACATAACTCTTTTGGAATTCATAAATAATATCAAAATGCCACATCAGTGAACGGGACAGTGCAGGGTTGGAGAACAGAATGATAGGGGCTCCATTCCCATCTCCCCACCTACTGGCGGGGTGATCAGGGGCCCCTAAACCCCACCTGGGGTGTCATACTAGCTACCTCTCATTTGGTTGCTTGAGAGTCAAATAAGCCAGTTCAGGGAAAGAGCCAGGGCCTTCCAGGGGCTCATGAAGCAGTACCTATCGTGGGCACCTCACTCTCAGAGAAGTGAACCCTTGGTCTGCAAAAAGAAAACACCATTGTTTTCTTGATTGTGCTGTTTTAGACCAAAAAAAAAAAAAAAAAAAACCACAAGGAAATAGACAAGTTTTAAAGCATCTGATGATGAGAAAAATGAATTATTAGTTTGTAAACGTGAAAAAGAAATTTCTATAGCATAAAAAAATAATTGTAGAATAAGCCTAATGGACTGAATGGAAATTTAATGAAGTAAGGGTACATGGAAACTTGTCCCACAGTTTGAGACAAACATTATCCAAGGAAGCAATGGCTAAGGGGACATAGCTCTATTTTTATATCATGGTCCCATGTGGCAGCCATGGAGTCTAGTGTGCCTGATTGATTTTGATTATTAATTCTAAACCTCAGTCCATCTTTTCTTAGAGGGAGGAGACATTTTTAAGCCCTGTGTTAAGATATATCAGAACCAAGGAAATTAAGCTATTGCATTCAGCAAAATAAACATTAGAGACACTTAAAACAGAGTATCAATATGCATCCCAGATAATTAACAACAATGTTTGTCAATGACTTATATAGCATTCCTTGCTTCCCATGAAGATGTTTCTATCTCCTTCTTCCATTCTACCAATAAAGCATTAGGAAATTTATTTTATACTGTTCCAACTAGATGCCAAATTTGTAAGGGATCAACATGCTGTAATTACAACAGCTTTCTGTTACTTACTAAATTCAGGAAACACATAACTTTTCAAGGGCAAGTCATCTGTCACCTCACCACCATCTGACGTGAGGTTTTCTAGTATCACATAGGAGGAGGCTGATCTTAAGACAAATCCCAATGGACTAGATGCAACTCAATGCTACTGCAATGAAAAATACATATATATATTTAAAAGACGGGCTTGTTTTTACCTTCACATCTCCAAACATAGCTGGGAAATCATGGGTAGACGTGCTGAGACTAAAATGGTATAGAACATCTTCTTTCATTGTTGCGAGATTCGGATTTAAAAGTCGAATTAAGCCATCACTGTTATAAAAAGAAAGGGCAGAAGGTTTATATAGAAAAGCACCAAAAACCAGCGGCCACGCCATCCCAGAAGTGCCCACAGTGAGCTAGTGCTAGGAGGCGCAAGGCTTGGCTAGATGCTGGGAAGACGGCAGCTAATTTTGCCAAGAGGCCTCCTTCCCTCTCCTCCTTTCTTACTGCTTCTCCTTTCTCTAAATCCCTCCTCATCTCCAGGGCCCCTGTTCCGAGGGCAGTCAGCAAGAACTTGGCACAGCACTCAGAAGTATAAAGATCCAAACGCTGAAAGGCTCCATGTAAAAGGTATAGCCAGCTACCACCCAAATCAAGGTCATCCAACTTGACTCCCCTCTATTTTATCTCCTCAAGGTCAAAGCCTATAGTTTGAATAACTTAGTAAAACAGTATTAAAATTTTCCGGGCTATGGACCAAGTTGACTTCTTGACTTTTTACCCCCCAAAATTAAAGAATGATTGCTTTACTCTTTAAAAATGATAGGCAAAGAGAAATCATTATAAGCAAGTAAGAGGAAATACAATAAAATGTACATTAAAGTCTCATCAAAATGATAAGCAAGTGCCCTCTTTCCTCTAAAGAGATGCTATGGAGGGAAATGTGGGCACAGGGCCAAAATGGGATGAGGAAGTAACACAATCACAGCCCCTTCTTGCCCTGCCAGAGTAGCCTTTCCCTCCCTTGCCTGTTGGGGACTGAATCACATCCCCAGAAAAGACATGTGCAAGTCCTAATCCACATGTGGGGGAGGGGCAGGTGAGTCCATTTGTAAATAAGACCTTGGAAGATGTAATCACGATTTAAGGTGTGGATTCATTCCTGACAAGCAGGTTCAAAGACCCTATTTAGATGAAACCAAATTAAACCAGAGTGGGCCTTTATCTGTGTGACTAGAGGCCTTAGAATGAGAGGCTATTTGGACACAGTCAACAGACACTACAAACTGGTAAAAGCCATAACTCAAAGACAAAGCCACAGGAGAAGGCCACGGTCATCACCATGGGATGGAGACAGGGAGAAAGCCAAGGAACCCCGAGGAGCAGGACAAAGCAGCACCACAGCTGCTACACTCTAGGGGAAAGCATGGCCTTGACAGCATCTTGATTTTGGGCTTCTAGACTTCAAAACCATGGGACCATGGCTTATTGTGGTATTTGTCATAGCAGCCCTAGCAAACTAAGACATTCCTCATGCAAAATGCCTGACTGCCAATTCCACTCTCCCCAGAGACATTTCCACAGCCCGAGACCCAGCCATTTCTCTCTACTCAATAGCCTTCCCCTCTCATGCTCAGATCCCTGGATGGCTTCAGTTTCTGCCTTTCTACCAGCCGCCAAGCTATGGTGTACAGTAAGCAGTTGCAGAGAACACATGTGGAACTGGACTACAAGTGACATTAGCAATGGCAATGAGACCAGGTGGGAGCCCAGGTAAACTGGATGCCATCATTCTGACAATAAGGCTAAAATTCCACGAGTTGGGATGGCTGCTCTTCCCTGAGCTGCACCATTAATTCATCGCTCTCCTACAGGCTCACTTGCCACCTTTATATAAACTGACCTTTCAAATTACCTCCCATCACAAGTTCAAGACCCAGTCTAGATCCCAGTCTAGATCAACCTTGCCCAATACAATAGCCACCAGGCACACATGAATACAGAGCACTTGACACATGGCAAGTCTGAATCGAGATGTGCTATGAGTTTAAAATTCAGGTTTTTTTTTTTTTCATCTTGAAATGATAGTATTTTGGATATAATGGATTAAATAAAATCTATTCTTAAAATGAACTTCATCTGTTTCATATGACCTGTTTTTTTAGTAAATTTTTTTCTTCTGCAGGGGAGATTTGTCTATTATGCCTATATTAGTCAGCCAAAGGGGTGCTGATGCAAAATACCAGAAATCTGTTGACTTTTAATAAAGGGTATTTATTTGGGGTAGAAGCTTGCAGTTTCCAGGCCATAAAGTGTAAGTTAACTCCCTCACCAAAGTCTGTTGCCACATGTTGGGGCAAGATGGCTGCCGACATCCACCAAGAGTTCAAGCTTCGGGAAGTGGAATTGGCCCAGTGGATAGGGCATCCACCTACCACATGGGAGGTCCGTGGTTCAAACCCCGGGCCTCCTTGACCCGTGTGGAGCTGGCCCATGCACAGTGCTGATGCGTGCAAGGAGTGCCCTGCCACACAGGGGTGTCCCCCACATAGGGGAGCCCCACGTGCAAGGAGTGCACCCCATAAGGAGAGCCACCCAGTGCGAAAGGAAGTGCAGCCTGCCCAGGAATGGTGCCGCACACACGGAGAGCTGACACAACAAGATGACACAACAAAAAGAAACACAGATTCCTGTGCCGCTGATGAGGATAGAAGCGGTCACAGAAGAACACACAGCGAATGGACACAGAGAGCAGACAACTGGGGGAGGGGTGAGGGAGAGAAATAAATAAATAAATAAATAAAAATTTTAAAAATCTTGAAAAAAAAAAAGAGTTCAAGCTTCTTGGGTTCTTCTCTTCCTGGGGCTCTGTTTCTCTCCAGTCCCAGCTGCTGTGTTCTTGTGACAAGGCCAGCTGTAGGCTATCAGGAGACTGGCTCTTTCTCCCCCGGGTTTCTGCTGTGTTTAAGGAGCCATCTTTGTGTTCTTCTCCTGTGTGCTCACTTCCCAGGATCCAGCTCAAAAAACTCCCAACTCTGTCTTGCCATGTCTTTTATCTGTGAATCCCTGCCCACCAAAGGGTAGGAACTCAATGTCCTACGGACGCAGCCCAAACAAAGCCCTAATCATAATTTAATTAAGTGAAAATGAAACTTCAGACAGACCAGTTTACAAACATAATCTAATATCTATTTTCGGATTTCATTAACTCTGTCAAACTGCTACAATGCCCCATTTATTTATTTATTCAATCATGTATTTATATCAGTATGGAGTCATGAATATTTTACGCTTTTCTTTAAAATACAATATGACTTTTTTTTTTTTGCTCTAATACTCCAGCTTTGGCAGTTGGTTCTATGTGCCTTTGATATATCCCCATCATATTTTGTGAGCATTTCCTTGCCTTCTGGCACTACAGACCCACCTGGTATACTTCCTGCCACAGTCCTGGAATCAATTATTTCTCCAAGGTGTCCTGGTTCCTTTTATTGGAGAATGGTATTAGAAGCCAAGATCTGAGGGTTATGTGTAGCCATTGCTACTGGACTGGCATTGCTTATAGGCCCTCTCAGCTGACAGAACAAGGATACTAACCTATGTATGTACACATATCTATAAACATTTCTATAACCATCTGTATCTATACTAAGCTAATCAGGAATCCATACCGATGTCCCCAACTATAATCCATTACCACATAGACCAATCCTATTTGAACATGCCCACTCCAACAGTGAGAAACCTGGCTTGCACTACCCACCATTCATTTACTTTTTTTTTTAAAGATTTATTTTATTTATTTCTCTCCCCTTCCCCCTCCTCCCCATTGTCTGTTCTCTGTGTCCATTTGCTGCATTTGTTGCTTGTTCTTTCTTTGTCTGTTTCTGTTGTTGTCAGCGGCATGGGAATCTGTGTTTCTTTTTTTGTTGCATCATCTTGTTGTGTCAGCTCTCCATGTGTGCGGCACCATTCCTGGGCAGGCTGCACTTTCTTTCACGCTGGGCAGCTCTCCTTATGGGGCGCACTCCTTGCGCATGGGGCTCCCCTACGCAGGGACACCCCTGCATGGCACGGCACTCCTTGTGCACATCAGCACTGTGCATGGGCCAGCTCCACACGGGTCAAGGAGGCCCAGGATTTGAACTACAGACCTCCCATGTGGTAGATGGATGCCCTAACCACTGGGCCAAGTCCGCTTCCCATTTACTTATTATTGAACTCCAGTGTATAAGTTTAGTGGAATCAGAATGGTTAATCCATACCCCTTTGAGGAACAATGTTATCAACTAGAGTACAGTGTTTATGTCCAGTTCCTTTTGCCTTTAGACTTACAGACTCCATTTATTTCCAAAAGGTCAGCACCTTTTCCCCTACTTTCTCCAGAGAAGTTGTTTGAAACATCTGAAATATTTAAGATTATTTTGTCACAGTCAGCATTCCATCCTGGGATTCCCTGAATTCCTAAGAGATTTTTTTAAACATGTAGTGCCTTGTGTATTATTTAAATTTCAGGCTTTTAATGAAACAATAATCACAGTACCTACTATGTGGATTGTGGTCCTCACTGGTTAATCTCAATGAGTGTCTCTGGTTTGCTTCCTCTTTTACCCACACAAAGAGGTCCAGATGTGGGTTAAAGAAAATCAGATCACTGTGATAAAGAAAGTTTTCATAGGAAGAGTGGAGAGAGATTGGGGTCAATACCGATGCTCTCACTCTCTTCCCTCCCTCTCTTTTCTGGATGCACTGTCCTTTTTCTCTCCTCTACCTTACCTAAATGATATTTTAATTTGCCCACATTAAGGTACACTGTGTGCTATAAAGTTTTATGGGTTTTGACAAATGCATAGTGTCACGTATTCTAGAATTAGAGTATCATACAAAAGAGCTTGAGCCACCCTTTAAAAAAATCCCCTGTGCGTCACTTATTCAACCCTCCCCTCTCCTGGCAAACACCAATTGGTTTAATACTTTTAAAGTTTTGCCTTTACAATGTCACCTAGCTAGAATCATACAATATGTAGCTTTTACAGACTGGTTTTTTACACCTAATAATATGCATTTAAAATTTACCCATGTCCTTGCATAATTTGATAGCTCATTCCTTTGATCACTGAATGGCTTTCCATTGTATGGATGTACCAGTTCAGTTATCCACTCATTTACAGAAGGCCATCTTGGTTGCTTCCAGTTTGGGGTGATTATGACTTAAACTACTATAAACTTTCATGTGCAGATTTTTGAGTGGACATCCTTACAAATCAGTTAGGTAATACCTAGGGGCACAAGTGCGATTATAGATCATATAGATAGCCTATGTTTAGTTTTGTAAGAAAGTGTCAGATTGTCTTCTAGATGGCTAAACTAGTTTGCATTCCTACCAACAACGCATGAGCTCAGGTTGTTCTGCCTCCTTCCAACATTTGTGGGGTCAAATGTTTTAGCCATTCTAATGGTGTTCAGTGGTATCTGGTGCTTTAATTTGCAATTCCCTTGTTATAAATAATGTTGAAAATCTTTTTCTATGTTTATCTGCCATCTCTATATTTTTTCCCCATGAGGTAACTGTTCAGATTTTTTGCCATTTAAAATTATGTTATTTTCTTCCTATTTTGTGTTCTTTGTATATTTTGGATGCAAGTCCTTTATCCAATAAGTGTTTTGGAAATATTTTTTCAACCTGTAGCTTGTCTATTCATTCCCTTTAGAGTGTTTTACACAGCATAGAAATTTTTAATTTTAATAAAACCCAACTTAGCAAATTTTTCTTTCATGGGTCATTCTTTTGGTATCATCAATCCCAAGATCGAGATTTTCTCCTGTTATCTTCTAGAAATTTTATAGTTGTAGATTTTACATGTAAGTCTATGATCTATTTGAGTTTATTTTTGTGAAAGGTATAAGATCCCTGCCTAGGTTCATTATTTTGCATATGGTCACCCAATATCTCCAGTCTCATTTGTTGAATAAACTGTCTTTCTCCATTGAATTGCCATGGAACCTTTGTCAAAGATCAGTTGACTCTATGCACATGGGTCTGTTTCTGAGTTCTCCATTCTGTTCCATTATTCTATACGTCTATTCTGTCACCAATATCATACCATCTTGATTCCTGCAGCTTTATATAGTCTTGAAAAGTTGGGACTTTCAAGTGACAGTCCTCCAACATTATTGTTCTTCAGCATTGTATTGGCTACTGCATAGAAACTTTAAAAACAGTTTGTTGATATCCATATGAGAATTAACTGGGATTCATTAAGACTGCATTGAATCTATGGATAGATGTGGGAAGAAATTACTTTCTAGCAATAGCAAGTCTTTCGATCCCTGAGTACAGAGTGTCTCTCAATTTATTTAGTTCTTTGATTTCTTTCAGCAATACTTTATAGGTTTGTTCATATAGATCCCGTCCATATTCTGTTAGATTTGTATCTAAGTACTCCACTTTTGAGGGATGCTATTGTAAAAGGTATTATTTTCTTACCTTCAAATTCCAACTGTTTACGGACAGACACTTTAAAGCAATTGACTGTTCTATATTAACCCACGTCCTGCAACGTCTCTAGTCATTGCATAGACTCAGGGTGCTGATGCCAATTCTTTACAATTTTGTGCACAGACAATCACACCATCTGTGAACAGAGTTTTATCCATTCTTTCCAATTTAGTTGATGTTTATTTCTTTTTCTTGTGTTACTTCACAAGCTAGGACTTGTAGTATAATGTCAAATAGAAGTGGTGAGAGGACTCCTTTCATATTATATTGCTATTGGGCAGTGTACTTGCTGGTCTAGAACAAAGGTCAAAAAAAAAAACGTTTTCTGTCAAGGACAGGCAAACTACTCGACTTTACCATCATACATAACAGAACAACCACAGTTGTGTTCCAATAAAACAGACAAAAGCTGACTCCCCACCTCTAGATGTTACATCGCTACCCAGCTAGAGTGTCTCAGAGCCACCCTAATCATGCCTCTTCAGCCATCCTGATTCCCAGAGCTACACGCACCTCCCACCAGGAAACAGTCACCGAGCGTAAGTGCCAGGGACTGGACGTGAGACAGGCATGGATCCCTGCACCCAGAGCAATTGGGGCCTCCCTTTTCTTGCTTCTCAGTCCAGCTTTCTGCCAAGAACACAAAGGTTTGCTCCTTCACCTGACTCCTGAAGAAGGGGGGGACTCATGAAGAGCAAGGGTCCCACTGCTGTGGGTGGGGGAGATCACCTGAGGACTTAGGCACCACTACACCATGTCTGGGAGCCTCATGCTCACGTACACAAGCAGGCTTGCCCCACTCTCGTTCCTGCTTAAACCAAGTCAGTCAATCACAGAGCACGTGCCATGACGCCAGGGAGGTGCTCTATTTCATTCAAGTCCTAGGAGTTCTTTCTAGGGGCATAATGAGTAGTCATGAGTTTTGCCAGATAGTTCAAAAATCTAACTGAAATAATACATTTCCCTAACAAATAGGCACACCAGAAACGTGCCAGGCCAATTTCTATTTTCATTTGCTTATTTTTGCTTTGGGCTGGAATTATAATAAACCAATGTGATAGCACTAATTACTTCTCAGAAAAGAAGATTGTGTGTCAACCATTAATAGGCAAATCATAAATGAACAATTATATTGCCTAACTGCTCTGTGCCTGTCATCATGTTAGACCTAAAGATTGCACAAAGATAGAGTTTCTGCCTCAAGAAATTCAAACTCTTAAGAAAAAAGGCAATTCTGGGAAGACAGTGAAGTAAGGAGCTGCAGAGCTCACTCCTTTTCCAAAACCAGCTAGTGGACAGGGCAAACTCTGAAACAACTGTGCTGGGGCTCCAGAGGCCAGGGGAGACTGAGACTGAGCAGTAGCCAGCGAAGAGTGGGACGAAGAGGAGGAGAAACTGTGGTGGAAGACCGCATACCTCCCTTGACCGTGGCTGCTGGCACCCATCCCCCACTCTCACGGCAAGCAGTTGAGTGTTGAGTCCGGTCCCTGCCTGGCAGGCTCCTGCAGACTGGGAGGGCTGCAGAAGCCCTCCTCCTCCAAGAAGTGGGGGAACACAGCCCAGTACTGAGCCACGCTTTTGGCTGGGGAAATTAGACTGCTGAGTCCCACGGTTTTAGCCCATCTAGGACACGTGCCGCGGTGCCCATGTTTCAACCCTGTGTCAGAGGCAGAATCAGCAAGGGTCAAACAACACTGCTTTTTTAGGGTTGTGGGGAATAAGTTACCAAAGAATGCCATCTCCTGGGAAGGACAGGAAAACGCAGCCTCAGGGAGATTGGGGGAAAAAAAGGCTTTTTGGCATCTTTCTTGATCCTCCTCCCAGGGCCTTTTGGAACTAACTGGCCTGCGCCCCTTTCATAGGACCCTGGCCCTATTTTGCTTGGGAAATCCTGATGAACCAAATGTTAAAGCCAAACAACCACAAAATCCTAGATAAGAGAGAGAAATCAACCTTCAGAGTAAACTCATCAAGATAATCCAATGCCCAAACTATTAGCCAAAAATTAAAAGCTATTCTAAGAGGTAGTTTGATATGTCCCAGGCAAAGGAACAAATTAAAAAGTTGGAGGAAACACAGAATTTGGAGCAACTAAATAAAAATGTTCAAATAAATCTCCTAAATCAATTCAAGAACATGAAAGAAAATATGGCTAAAGAGATAAAGGATATTAAGAAGACACTGGATAGGCATAAAGAAGAATTTTAAACCATGAAAAGTAAAGTAACAGAGCTCATGGGAATGAGAGGCATCATAGAAGAGATTAAAAATACACTAGACTTACAGCAGCAGATTTGAACAGGCAGAAAAAGAAGCAGCAAACTAGACAGTAGGACATCCAAAATCAAACAGACAAAAGAACAGATAAGAGAAATGAATGGAAAAAATTGAGCAGGGTTCAGGGAATTGAATGACAGCATGAAGGCAGAAATGTACGTGTCATGGGAACCCCAGAAGGTGAAGAGAAGGGGAAATAGGACAAAAATGAGGAAATAATGGGCCAAAAATATCCCAATTCTTATGAAAGATATAAATATACATTTCCAAGAAGCACAATGTACTCCAAACAGAATAACTCCTAATAGACCTACTCCAAGATACATACTAATCAGAATGTCAAAGGCCAAAGATAAAGAGAGAATCCTGAAAGCAGCAAAAGAGCAATGTGCCACATACAAAGAACAGTAAAAAGATTAAGTGCCAACTTCCCAGCAGAAACCATGGAGGCAAGAAAGCAGTAATATGATATATTTGAAGGTACTGAAAGAGAAAAACTTATAGGCAAGAATTCTTGATCCAGCAAAACTGTAAAAAAGTTATCAAATTATCAAATTTATTTGGAGGGGTAAAGGGCTCAAACAGCCAAAAAAATCCTGAAAAAGAAGAATGAAGTTGGAGGATCACACTTCCTGACTTTAAAGCAAATTTAAAGACTGCAGTAGTCAAAACAGCATGGCACTGGCATAAAGATAAATTGACCAATGGAATCGAATTGAGAGTTCAGAAACAGACCCTCACATCTATGATCAATTGATGTGTTTTTTTTAATCAACTGATTTTTGACAAGGCTGCCAAGTCCACTCAACTGCGACAGAATAGTGGTTGAAAAGGGGAGAGTTTATGGCCGTGTGTGTCACTAGAAGGAAAGCCACAGGACTGTATAACATAATGAATGACGTTGGGGACGAGGACTGTGGTTAAGAGTACAAACATGAGAATGCTCTTCCATGAACTATAATAAATGTATGCCACTACTACAAGATGTTGACAAAAGGGTGGTTTATGGGAAAAATACACTTAATACAAACTAAGGATTATAGTTACCAGTCATGTTTTAATATCCTTTCATCAACTGTACCAAAGTGACCACATCAATGCTAAGTGTCAACAATAGGGGGTAAAAATGGGATAAGAGATTTTCTTTTTGGAGTAATTAAAATGTTCTAAAATTGAATGTGGTTGATCAATGCACAACTCAGTGATTATACTGAGGGCCTCTGATTGTACTATTTGGATGGACTGTATGTAGTGTGAAGATATTTCAAGAAAAGTGCTTAAAAAATGGAAATCAGAGAGCTGTGTATACAAAAAGGCCCTCCGTCACCCCAAAACCAGCTCTTACAAACAAAACCTAAGCAGCTAGCAAAACCATTCTCTTTGTGAAAACAATGAAACCAATTTCTAAGACACTTACCCTAACCAACTTCTCTTTTTTCTTTCTTCTTTTTCCTTTTAAAAACCCTTGCCTGACAGCCCCAACTTAGGACACAATTTAGGTTGCTACCTGAAGCTACACACCCCAAATTACAATTCTAAGACCCAAACAAATGTTATTGCTTTCAAAAAAATTTTTTTTGAAATACCATTTAATGTAGTATTTATAAAAAACAAAAGTCTTACTATATAATTGTAGGGTTGGGGAAAAACAAGAAACTTGTATACTATTAGTAGGAAGGCAAATTAGTATAACTCCTTCAGAGAGCAGCTGGCAATTGGGATAGGCAGAATTCTAAGATGGCCCAATATTTCCACCCCCTGGTATAGGCACCTTCTCCCAGTTATTCAATCAAACATTAATCTAGGTGCTTCTGTGAAGGGATTTGGCAGATGCAATTAAATCAGTTGACCTTAAGGTAGGGAGATTACTCTCTGACTAAATCAGATGAGCCCATAAAGACTGGGCCCCTCCTGGTGCAAGAGTTTCGAAGCGTGGGAGGGATTCAGTGGGAGGAGGTTCACCGCTGGTGGTTTTGGAGGTGGCAGGGGCTACGT
Source organism: Dasypus novemcinctus (assembly GCF_030445035.2). Classification (NCBI taxonomy): domain Eukaryota; kingdom Metazoa; phylum Chordata; class Mammalia; order Cingulata; family Dasypodidae; genus Dasypus; species Dasypus novemcinctus. Next base: position 7,759,968 of record NC_080677.1, read on the forward strand.
GGCAAGAAATGCAAGCAGCTTCTAGGAGCTGAGAACAGCCCCAGGCTGACGGTCAGCAAGAGAACAGACTTTAGTCATACATGAGGAGGAACTAAACTCGACCAACAACCAAAAGGAGCCTGGAAATGAAATCTTGCCCACAGCCTGCAGAAAGGAGCTCTGACACCCTGACCTCAGCCTTCTGCAATGTGCAGCCCCAAACCCAGCCATTCCATGTAGCTATGGCCTACAGAAAAGTAAGGTAATAAATGGGTGCTGTTTTAAGGTGCAATAAAAAGGCAGACCAAAAAAAATTTACAAGATAGTGTTAACAACTCTAAGACGAAGGGCACAGTGTCCAGGGAGAGAGGTTATCTAGCTTTGTTTAGAGCAGAGGTCAGAAAACTACAGTCTGCAAGACAAATCCAGCCCTCCGTTTGGGGTCTCACTGGAACAGAGCCACACTCACCCATGTACGGGTCGTCCATGGCTGTTTTTGTGCTACAAGAGCAGACCTCAAAAGCTGTGGCAGAAGCCTCATGACCTACGAAGCTAAAAATGTGTACTAGCTGGCCCTGGTACAGAGGGCTAAATGGAAATCCTCATGGCGGCTACAAAATGGGGATGGAGCTCCAGGTAAAAGGATGAGGACCTGAAATAGCACGGTACGTTTGGTGGATTCCATCTCGGCAGAGCTGGAATGGAGGGACCTAGAAGGGCAGGAGGGGAAGAGTAGGGAATGAGGCTGGGAGGTAGGCAAGATCTGACTTGCCAAGCTTGGACTTGGGATCAGAGTCAGTGGATGGTTTCATGCGAGGGCAATAGAAGCAGAGGAGCACCTTATCACTTCAGGGGCACCGAAGAAAGGGAGGGGAACCCAGATAAGTCCAACACAGGCTCCACAGTGGGCAGGAGGGGCCTTGAACAAACGCAATGGGAGTCCAAGGAAAGGAATATTTAAGGAGATGAAAGTTCCCTGGACTGCAAGATCTGACTGATGACATTGATAAGTCTAGAATGAGTCCAAGAATTCTGGCTTTCACAGGGTGGTGTCACCAATAACGTGATAGAATCCAACTGGTAGAGAGCAAAGTAAAGAAGATTGTGCATTCACTTTTGAACATGCTGAAGTGTGGAGATGTCTTCACAGCACTTGTGTATGGATCTGAAGCATAACAGACCTCAATTTCATTGCCACTATATGAAAATTAAAAGCATGGAAGAAAACGTCAGGGAAAGGATGCAGCAAGAAATGATGGTGCAGGACAAAGCTGGAAGCCACCAACTACAAAATAGACAGGAGGACCCTGTGTGACCCATTACCAGATGGTTTCAAAGAAACCGTGGTTATCTAATGATGAGCCCAGGCTGCAGACGAGGAAATTTTTAGAAAATAAAATAATTTACATACACTCATATGGATGCCTAGCCATCCTTCAACTTGCTTTCAGTTTCCTGAGAGTGAACACTGTTAGGCAATAAATGGACTGCCGCTAACTGGTGAAACTTCCTGCCTCCATTTAGTCACTGTTCATCCTCCGTAATTCACTCCCACAGGCTGTACCAAAAGTCCCCTCTCGACTGTCACCAGTGACTCAATGTTTCGTTTCTTAGTTTTTGTGCTCCTGGGTCTTTCTGTAACATCAAGCGCTCCTAGGTACTTTCAACTGTCCTTGAAACCCTGTCTTCCCTGGCAGCACTGCCCCGGGTGACTCACCTGTCCTGCCCCCTACGCAAGGACTCACGATGCTGGCCTTGGCCCTCTGCTCTGCTCTCTCCCTTGGAGATCTCACTCGTCCTCCATCTCTCCAGATGATACTCCTTACACCTGATTTTATTTTATTATAATACTTTATATTTATTGATACAATTTATATAATTGATATATAATGTTTTTCTATATTTATATAATTAAACATCACTTATACATAGTTGATGTATATATATAATTACATATTTACACAGTTAATATAACAACTATAAAGAGATATGGTAACAAAACCTCCTGGAGGCAATGGCCAATATTTATTTAGCTCGGAATCCCCACCACACACAGCAAAGAGGCAAAATGAAGTGGCAACATGCCTCCTTGCCTTCATCTGACATTTAGCATCAACTCCAGGCACAGATGGGCTTCTTCTTCGCATCTTTCCTATATCTGATCACGTCTTCCTTTCCAGTCTGTCTCTAATTTCCCCTCCATCCTGTTACTCTAGAGTGGAGTCCAAATTAACTCACAGCCCAATATTTAAAAGACTGATATAGAAAATATTTTTAGAAAAGATAAAAAGGAGGGGTAGGGCGTGGTACCGGTGGGTGGTTTCATGGACAATTGATCATCTTATCCAATGGTTTGGACTCCTTTTAAATATACATACAAACAACACGGTGTTTTTTTGTTTGGCTTAGTTTTTTGTTTCATTTTGTTTTATTTTTAATTAGACAATTTGGGGGTTTATAGCACACTCATACATAAAACACAGGATCCCTATACACCACCTGTGGCAATGTGAAGCTGGGTGGCCCCCAGAAGATCATCTCCTTAGAGCGAATCCATTCCTGTGGGTGTGAACCTACTGTAGGTGGGAACTTTTGATTACATCACTTTAGTTAAGGGTTGTTGATTAGGCAACTTCAGTAAGGCGTGGCCCAGGGTGGGTCTTTTTTTTAATATTTTTTCTTTATTATACTTAGATTACACAAAATGTTACACAAAATAAGGTTTTCCCATATGCCTCACTCCCCACACCTCCTACCCTTCTTCACATTAACAATATCCTTCACTAGTGTGGTACATTCATTGTAATTGATGAAAACGTTTGGAGCACTGCCACTAAGTATGGATTATGGTTTACACTGTAGTTTATACTCTCTGTCACACAATTCTGTAGGTTACGGCAGGATATATAATGGCCTGTATCTGTCATTGCACTGTCATTCAGGACAATTCCAGGTCCCAAAAATGCTCCCATATTACACCTCTTTGTCCCTCTCCCTGACTTCAGCATCTCCAGTGGCCACTGTCTCTACATCAATGATAAAAGTTCTTCCATTGCTAGAATTACAATAAGCCTATAGTAGAATACCAAGAGGTCCACTCTAGCCCATATTTCATTCTCCATTCCTGAGGATTCTGGGATGGTGATGCCCATTCCACCTGTAATTGAAAGGGGGTCTTGATCCCATATGGCTGATGGATGGGACTCTCTTCTTCAGCTGTAGACTCTAGGTTCCTTGGTATGGTGGTTGTCCATCCTCACCACCTTGTTAGTTGTCCTGGGTGAGTCCAATGAACTGGAGAGTAGGCCAGGGTAAGTCTTAATCTTCTTACTGGTGTCCTTTATAAATGGAATGAATGTAGAGAGACAGAGAAAAGACCCAGGAGCTCAGAAAGGTGCCCACAGAAGCTGAGAGAGAAAGCCATGAAAGCAAGAAGCCAAAATCAGCAGAATCAATGGAAGAGAAAGCCACAGAAGGAGCAGCCATAAACTGAAAGCAACAGGGCCTGGAGGAGAAGGCAGAGACGAGCAAATGCCCCATTGTGCCCTGCCATGTGACAGGATTCCAGGATGCCCTGCCACCAGCTGTGTCTTCAGGGACAGAGCTAATTTACTCCTTGATTTGGACATTTTTCTCAGCCTCAGAACTGTACACTTATAAGTTAATAAGCCCTACTGTAGAAGCCAACCCATTTCTGGTATATTGCCCTGGCAGCCTTTAGCAAACTAAAACAGAAATTGGTATGGAGAGTGGGGTTCTGCTATGCAAATACTAAAAATGTTTAAAGGGCTTTCGAAATGATTAAGGGAAATATTCAGAAAGAATTGTGACATGCATGACAGAAAAGGCTTGGATTGCTTTGAAGAGACTTGGTAGAAATACGGAGTTCTGATGAGGCCTTAGAAAGTGATGCCGAATGAGTTATTGCAAACTGGAAAAAAGGCAACACTTGTTTTAAAGTGGCAGAGAATTTGGCAAAGTTATGTTCTGATGTTGGAAGAAAGGCAGAACTTGAGAGTGATCAGCTTGGATATTTAGCTAAGGAGATTCCTAAACTAAATGTGGAAAGTGTTACCTGGCTTCTTCTTGCAGCTTATAGTAAAATGAGAGAGGAAAGCAATAAGTTGAGAACTCAACTCCTGGGTACAAAGAACACAGAAATTAAGGGTTCAGAAAATCCTGAGGTTCAGGAAAACAGGGACCCAGAGAATTATACCCCATGCGAGGACTTAACATGGAACTAATCTGCCACTTCAGTACCAAGTCAGGATTGGAAATTCAGGTATCCAAGGAAGGATCTGTAGAAAGTTCTGCTCTCTTGTGGTTGGGACCCCTGTGTGCTTCATGCAAAACTAACCATTATTTTTGTAAGAAAGGTGGCCAGCTTAGACCAAAAGGGACAGAAAAGGGAGCAATTGAAGGAAAAATGACTCCAAAGGCAGAACCATGGAAGCTGAGGTCTGGACTGAAGACATCTTCTCAGAACAGGAGGGTGGAGACACCCATGTGTGCAGAAACAGTGAGTTTGCCCCAGCATTTGAGGAGGACAGGCCTTCCACCTGGTTCTTCCAGAGAGTGCTGCCACCCCAGGCTTCAGAGAGGGTGGGGCACATTCTCTAGGGACTGGGGAGAACAGGGTTGTCACCCCAGTGTTCTTGGATAGTGAGGCCTAGGGTTCAGTCACCACCCAGATACTGGATGAAAGAGGAACTGAGAACATGACCATTGGCCATGCCCTGATGAAGAGCAGGGCTATGGCTCCATCAAGCCCCAAGAAGAAACCATCACTCAATAAATGACTTTCAGACTTTGAAATCTAATAGAGGATGTCCTGCAGGTTTCCGGAACAGTTTGGGACCCAGGACCACTGTTTTTCTTCCAGTATCTCCCTTTGGCAACGGGGATGTTTATCCTATGACTGTCCCTCCTCTGTATATTGGAAGCAGGTAACTTGTTCTCCAGTTCACAAATCCACAGCCTGAAGGGAATTTTGCCCTAGGTCAGGTTTATAAATGATTTTTGATGAGACTTTGTAGTACTTAATTTGGAACTAAAAGGATTTAAGTCTTTTTGAAATATTGCAATGGAATGAACGTATTTTGCATATGGAAAGAACATGTATTTTGGGGATCCAGAGGGTAGACTGTGGTAGTTTGAGTCTTTTGTGGACTCAGAAAAGTATGTTCGTAAACTGATCCATTCCTATGGGTGTGAACCTATTATAGGTGGGACTTACAATTGATTGGCACGGCCCAGGGTAGGTCGTAAGCCTCTCACTGAAGTCCTTTATAAACAGGATGAATACACAGAGAAAAGAGGCCACAGATGTAGAGTGAAACTCCCAGAGGCTGAGGAAGTCCCAGAAGTCAGAAGCTGCAATCAATGGAACCCAGGAGAGAGAAAGCCACAGGAGCAGAGAGAACAACACAAGAGCAAGAAGAGGAAAGCAACGGGGCCTGGGGTAAAGGCAGAGACCAGCAGGTGCCACCATCGTGCCCTGCCACGTGGCAGGAGTCCAGGAGTGCTGGCAGCAGATCTTCAGGGAGAGAGCTTCATCTGATAAAGCCTGGTTGTGGCATTTTCACAGCCGCAGAGGTGTAAGCTTATAAGTTAACACACCCCCACTGGAGAAGCCAACCTGCCTCTGGTCTATTGCCCTGGCAGCCATGTAGCAAACTAAAACACCACCCAATTAACACCTTGCATCATCGTGGTACATTGAAAGCACATTTTTATAACTATACTATGAACTTACAGTTCATGGTGTACCTTAGGGATTTACTGTATATAGTGCAGGTCCACAGATTTTTTTTTTCAATTTTTATTCTAATAACAAGTATACAATGTACAATTTCCCCCTTTCCACCACATCCAAATATATAACATGATGCTGTTAATTATGTTCACAACAAGGTTTTTGAGAATTTTGTTTGGGCAGAAGTACTGCCGGCATGGGCTGGAAAGGACAGAGATGGGATGAAATAAAGGGCAGAGGAAGGCAGCTCCGTGGACGCAGAGCCAGCGGCAGGCAGGAGCCCTGCCGACGCTCACTGGCCCGCTGCGCCCTGAGGCATGCTGGGAGTCCTGCTCAGGAAGGCAAGGCACCTGCCCCGCGCCCCACGCCTCCCTGCTCTCCAGGTTGGGATTTAGCGTGACCCTCCCGGGCCAGGGGCCGGGAGTGGGGCCAGAAGGAGGGAGGCATTTTTCCAGGGTCCAATTCCAAAAGTGTGTGTAGTCGGGAGTATCTCTGCATTTTCCCAGAAAGCCTTTAGATCTCCAGGCCAATCTGAAACGCCAATAATCACAGCAGACCCAGCGTTCAAAGCTCCTTCGGTGACAACTCAATATAATTCTGAGGCCAAGTACCGCTCGGGGTGTCACGACTACACAAGCGTGTGGAAGAGAATGACTAATGGGCATGCACCAAAACAGGATGTGATGAAGACAACTCTGTCTCATATTTCAAAATAGAAAGGCTCTCTTTGCTCCTTGGTTCTGGGAGGAGCAGGAAAGGGAAATGGGGTGTAACTGTGAAGAACAGAAGTGCTTTTAAGGAAATAAACTGACACGTACCATTATGAACTGGAGTATGCTCTAATTTCTTTAAAAAGAAATCGAAAATAAAAGGTCAGACATACTACTAGGGAAAATACCCAAAAGGACATTATTGGGACAATTGAACACATTGCTTTAGAGCAATGTTAAATTTCTTAAACTCAGCATCTATACTTAATGTGATTTCCTAAGCAATTATTGCTCCTAGGAAATACACATGGAAGTATTTTTTTAAATGACATTATTACTTGCAAAAAATATTTCTCTAGTTCCCAACACAATTTCAAGTAACTTTCATCTTGCTTTAGTCTTTGCATATTCATTGAGCAACTAGGTTAAAGAAATGTGTAAGATGTACAATGAGTGGAAACTGGCTTCTGATGCCAGGGATTTCTCAGAAAGGAAGAGAAAACACTATCGCTGTTAAATAAAATGGCCCAAATGTCTTAAGAAGGCACTCGTGGAGGGCAGGGGGCTACGAAAGACTGTGAGGGAGGTGGTGAGGCAGGGGGTTTTGGGGAAGGACTGGGAGAGACGGGGGGACCCCACCATGGAATCCAACAGAGAGCACCCCCCAAGGGCCTGGTTTCGGGCTGGACATAAAAAATGAGGGAAACGTTGTTCCATTCACGTAAAGCGTTCGACTTTGCCAGAGAAATGATATTATTAGCAGTTATTACATAGCACTCCGTGGAACGCTCACAACCAACTTATCACCTAGGCGCCCTCGTTGTCACCATTCTAAAGAGTCAAGGTCACTGAAGAGGCTGGCGCAGGGCCGCACCCAGGAGCCGGGCTTGCGCGTGCTAACAGCTACACCACATGCCTCTCTGAGGGCACAAGAGAGCAAGTAAACAGGCGACAGTAAAACGAGGTGCACAGAAGATGACTAAGCACGAGGAGGGACACCGTCCCCAGCTTGACTGCGCACACGACCCCGCACCCTCAGCCCTCTCTTCGCTCCCTCACCCTGGCCCCCCTGGTTCTCCAGCACAACCTGGCCAGTGCGTTTGGAGGACAGGGAGGGGAGCCAGGGAGAAGCTTCAGAAGCGGGACAGGGAGTTTTGGTGTCGATGACTGACAAGCTCCTGGGGTGCTGACAGTTCAACTGAAAAGAGATCTGAGCTGTCCACACAGACAAGCCCCCGAAGGCACCTGAAATGCTCTAGCGTGGGCTCCAGAGCCCAAGAGGAAGAAAGAAGATTTGGAGTCAGGACTGGAGAGGTGAGAGCTCGAGGAGGTCACGGAGAAACTCCTGAGCAAGTGCCCAGAAGAGAAAGAGCAAAGGGCAGTGTCAGTGTCACAGAGACAAAGCAAGCGCTCCCTGGGCTCTGACAGCCCCAGCGCTGCCGAGTCAGAGGCAACCAGGATGGACTCTGGACAGAAGGACTTCCCAGGAACCCAGCAGGGACAGGGCGACAGCTGAGGGGTGAAGAGGGCCTGAAATTTACAACGAACTGGGAAAGGTGGTGGACTGAGAAGAAAGTCCCTGTAAGACTCAGGATGAAGACAAGGAACCCTAGTCTTACAGCTGATTTGTAAGTCGATTTGGCCAAGAGGGGTGGCATGTGGAAGCAAATGTCAACCGAAAGGAAGCTGAGGACCACCCTGGAAACATGTAACCACAATGTCAGCGGTGGATGTCTTAAGATTGTGGTTTATAGCATAAATACACCAATGCTCTTTTACAAAGTGTTAGTAATATGGTGCTACACAAAAATTACAACAAACACAACTTACAGATAATAGGTAACGGAACTATTATAGTATTTTTGCAGCAATGGCAAAGAAGATATTATACCAATTCTATAGACAACAGTAGGGAGGTATGGGGAAGTTATGAGATTTTTCCTTCTGAAATAATGAAAACATTCTAAAATGATGGAAGTGATGACAGCACAACTCTGTGATGGAAATGAGAGCCACTGAGTGCACACTTGGAATGGACTGTACAAGGTGGGGGACGCTGTAGCACAGGGAAGCCAGTGCTGGAAGATGGACTGTGGTCAAGAGGACCAATACGAGAACGTTCCGTCATGATCGATAACAAGTATGTAACACTAATACAGGAAGTTAATAATCAGGTAGGTTGGGGGAAAAATACACCAAATGTAAGATACGGGCTCTAGTTAGTACTCATACTTTGATGATGTCCTTTCGCAGTTTGTAACCAATGTTTCACAACAGTGCAAGGTGTTGGTGGTCAGGTGAGGTACGGGAGGCCCATGGGATAAGATGTACGCTTGTTTTGTAAGTTCACAACTCTTACTATACACTTACTGCTTACGTATGTTCATGTAGAAATGGTATACTTCCATAAAATTTTTTAAATGAAAAATAAAAGGAATTCTTGTTTTTTAAGCAATGTGCAAGTGCAAAAGTGGGTCATGAGAAGGACAAACTGGAATGACGGGAGGACTGCAAAGAAATAAGGAAAAGATTCACAATCAAAAAAGAACTGGGAGACAGGCAAGGACTTAGAAGAAGAGAGGCCATGGAGAAAACAAAGCCCACTAGTCCCAGAGCTGGCCTCGAGCGGCCTGGTTTTCTGAAAGGCGGCGTAGCATCGCCGGCCGGAACTAAGACCCCAGCGGGGTTGACCCTCTGATTTAGCAGCTGAGCCGGGCTGTTAATCCCTCCAGGAGGCCTGGGTCTGAGATTACATGTGTTAATGCACATCTAGCCCTTAGGAAAACGCTTGTCACAAAGTGAACACCGAAACGGAACCGACAGGCACACGGTGGGAACCTTACTTGTGATTGTCCGATTCCTCTGTCTTCACTCCTGCAGCAGCCATACTCTCAGCAGAAGCTGGGCCCTAAAAACACAGAACACAGAAGGCAGTAAGTCCACTTTCAAGGCCCAGGTCACGCTCATAGTTAGGGCCACGGGAACCTAGGAAAAGCACGTGGAATTCTTTACACATTTGTACCATGTTTGGAGAATCGCCGGTTGCAGAGAGGAGGTAGCAAAAATGTAGAGAAAGTAGCCACGGTAGCTGTCGAGGGTAGGGAGGGAGAAGAAGAGATATGATGTGGGGGCATTTCCAGGACTTGGAGTTGTCCTGGGTGGTACTGCAGGGACAGATGCTGGACATTGTATGTCCTGCCATGGCCCACTGGGTGGACTGGGGGAGACTGTAGACTACAATGTAAACCATTACCCATGTGGTGCAGCAGTGCTCTAAAATGTATTCACCAAATGCAGTGAATGTCCCACGATGATGAAAGAGGTTGTTGATGTGGGAGGAGTGGGGTGAGGGGTGGGGGGGGTATATGGGGACCTCTTATATTTTTTGAACGTAATATTTTTTAAAAAATAAAGGAAAAAAAAATCGCCAAACCAAACTTGTGGTGCAAATGTTTCCCCACTTCCTGATTTCTCAGCCTGGCAGGAGGGTGACCTGTTATTTGCCCAGGACACAACACCTGTCTGCCCCACCCTTCTAGAACCTTAACTATTCTCTTTCTGATTTCCAGCACAGCTCAGGGACAGGGAGGGAGAAGGGTGAAGGCAGGGCAAAGGGGAGTGTCTCGGAAAGCCTGTCACAGAAGAAGAGAAGGGCCTGAGGCTGATAAATCAGCCCACAGGCGAGGAGGGATAAAACTAGATACACATAATGTAGATTTACATCCGGGCTCAGTTTTTATGGAGGCCCAGTACTCAGTAAACCCACTGAAAACCATTTCTCTGTGTGCAGAGGAGCAATTTCCTCAAAACACTTTGGAGAAGGGAGGGCTCACATTTCAAATTTGGGTAATAAAGCAAAGCACCCCTAACCCCCACACACCTGACTGGCCTCCCCAATTCCCCCAGCAGCCTTGCAGGGGGGGAATAAGTAATTATCTGAGAGTCCTAAAGAAGATCAGTAGAAATCTGTGAATTTGAGCCAGTTTCCTAAATCCAATCCTCTGATTTCTACTACACAATTCGCAACCTTCTCTCTCACAGGTCGCTTAACAAAAAGATGGAGTCCCACCAGTTGACACCAAAATGGTCCTCTTTTGGAGAAAGGGATGTATAAATCTCTTACCCTAGGTAACATCCTGAAACGTTCAGTAAATTTTCAAGGCCAGAGAAAATTATAGCAGTGGAGACTAGAGCAGAGTTTAATGCAGTGGCTGCCTCATCTGTCACTCGGTTTCTATTCTCCCTTAGCATCTATAACCGCTTCTTTGGCAAGGCCAGTCCATTACAGTCCAGCCAAGGGAAGCTAAGGAAAGGAATGAGTTCTTAAAGAAGTACCACCCCTCACCCTATGTGCTGGTGTGGGTCTTTTGTGAACCCCAGAAAAATCCTACTCTTAAAGCAAACCCATGCTATGCCTATAAACCCACTGTAGATGGGAACTTTTGGTCAGAAGGCCAGGGCGGGTCTCCATCCTTTACTGGAGCCCTATAGGGAGGGATGAGAGGGGGAGGGAAAGCTGCCATTTCGTCCTGCCACGTGAGAGAGGACACCAGGATCACCTACAGCGGCCGAACGACAGAGAAACCCCAAGAGGCTGAGGGAGAGGCCAGAGGCTGGGATCCGCAGAGCAGCTCGAAGCCGGAGAGACTAGCCACGTGCCAGAGCGCCCACAGCTGAGCTAGAGAGAAAGCGAGCCTGGGGGAAGGCAGAGACGGCCGCCGCTGTGCCCTGCCACGTGGCAGGAGTCCAGGATGGCCAGCAGCCCACCTTTGTGAGACAGCATCTCTGACAAGGCCTTGATCTGGACACTCACAGCCTCAGAACTTAAAGCTTTAACATCATAAATTCCCATTATGGTATGTTGCATTAGCAGCCTTTAGCAAACTAGGGCCCTCTCTATTTCCGGGGGGAGCTAAAGCTATGCAGAGGGTCAAGGACAATTTATAGGAGGGCAGCGGCCTGGACGAGACCTGTCCCTGAGTGGGTGTGGAGGAGAGGGGGTGCGAGTTGGTGGGTAAGCTCAGGGCTTCCCCATAATGCCTTATGGAAGAATCCTAGGATTCTGGTGCTAATCTGGGACCTTCTATGCCATCATCCACTGAGGCATCTACATGAACTGCTGGGCTCTTGGGGCAGCCCAGCTCCCAGGAAACAGCCACTCCTGGCTCCCTGCAGCACCCACAGCCCCTTGGACGGGCCCTGGGGCTCCAGCCATGCCAGTCACCGCCACGGAGAGGATACATTCACTGCAGATCCGCCTTCCTGGCCAAGCCCTCCTTATGCCCCCGCCTTCTCTTCTGTCAGGAGGTAGAAGGAACTTGTGGTCACACTCCAGGATTCTGGGAATCGCCTGCCCCCATCACCTGGCAGTGCTCCCCTGGGCAGCAGTAAGAGCTTGGAGCAGCTTCTCCCCCTTCCCCCCAGGCCACCACTTTCTCCCTTAGAGAACCTGGAGGGAGAGGGTGGAACCTCCGGGAGCTCGCGCAGAGGCGTCCGAGGCCGCACACCACGATTGCCCAGAGTCCTGGACCTGGGGATGCGCATTGCCCCCCCAGAAGCCTCCTCAGAGAGAGCCCAAACCCGAAGGACAGCCACGGAAGGTGCCTGGGGAAACGCCCTGTCTGCTCCTGGCGGATCAGGGCGAACCCTCTGCCATGGCTGCTTGTCTTCCCTGACTCAGCCGCCCAGGCGGCCAGGGGCAGCTGCGGGGCCGTCTTGCTGCGCGGCCCTCGCCCCTCGCAGCCCAGGCCACAGGGCCTGCCTGCTGAGTCACAGCTTCGCGAGCTGCTCCGCTGCGCCGGCACAGGATGCTCTCCTCCTCGCTGTGGGCTTCCCCCGGCTTACTCATCTCCACTTCCGCTGAATTCAGTGGCGCTTGGCTGAAGAGGGTTTTTTTTTCCCCAGATCTGGACATTTTATTCTATGTTGATTAGACCTCAATTTCTAAAATCCCTACAAAACCATTTATGGGGGCCAATCCCAGAAACTAACTGATGACTTCTGGTGGTGGGACTGTGGCTAATTTTGTCTTTTAGCTCATTCTTTTCTAAGTTCTACAGTTTTCTATAATGAACCTGTATCCTTTTTTTTTTGCCTCCTTTTCCATATTTCGCAGTTTCACCATGGTATCAAAAGGCTGCCAGTATTTATCTTTTGAAGGTAGGGTCATGGGTGCTTAAAGGAGTAGGGTCAAGTACACACCCCACGGCTGGCACCCGGTACGTGTCTACACGGGATGCGAAAGGAGCCTGGAGGCTGGGAGCCAACACGGCGATGAGAAGGGAAGGATGAGGCAGGGCTCCGCCTTCCTGGGGCTCTCAGCCGCCTACCTCACCCCTGGCGGAGCTGCAATGGTGACTCCCACTGCCAAGGACAGGCACTGAGCGATTAACCCTTCCTCTCCACCTCCTCCAAGTATCCCCTGTCCACTCTCTTGATCTGCTGCTCCCCCAGTTTCCTGCCTGTGTATTCAGCGTCGGAGGGTGCAATACTCTACCTGGAAAGTTCCCAGCGCAGCACTTAGGGGCTATGCTAGGGCCCAGGGCTGGAGTCCTGGGGTGATCACCAGAGCCCCACTTTTCACTCTCACGGCAAAGAGGGCCTAGAGAACGGATTGCCCGACCATCCCACCCGCCCGACGAAGGGGACAGAGAGGGGAGGACGCAAGGAACCAAGGCCAGTCTCTGGCCATTTAGTTCCCCTTGGGCCAGCTGGGACAGAGACTGGAAAGCGTTGTGGGGGTCACTCTTCCCAGAGGCGAGTTGTGGGGTGGGGAGGAAGTACTCCCCCTTCTATCAAAGGCCCCCCAGGGCTGAGTGAGAACAAGTGGAGAGCAATTTATGGACATAGGGCTGGGTTGAATCACAAAAGGGGCTTCCAAGTAACAACAGCAAAAATGAATAAAGCCACATTCTTTCTTCCAACCTTCAAAGGCGTCAGGAAATGAGGTCCATGGAGAGTAGCAGTTCCCTTTAATAATGGGACAAAATGTGGACTACTAGGTTTTGGTGACAAAAAAGGGAAGGCCAAGGAAGTTCAGGGCCCTGGGGTCAGCTCCAGGCAATCCAGCTCAAGGGGTCAGGCCGAAGGCCTTCACGTAGCCCTTTTTAACCCACGGAAGAAAACGCCTTTGATAAGGGGCCTGGTTTTTACAAGTGGTAGAGATGGAGGCTTGCTGGCATTATGTTTTATTCAAGTTCAAATTTGCATTTTTTAATTTAGGAGAAGTTATTCATAGAATCTGGGGAAATAATTTCTAGGAATTACTTTTTAAATGTTTTCTGAATTAAAACTGCTGTGCTTTCCAAACATGAGTTCTTCAACAGATAATCTCTAGTTTGTTTCCTCAGGGGACACAGTTCCTTTTGCAGTGGGGGAGAGGAGAGGGCCTTCAGCCTGGTCACTAGCTGGCCCTGGCTCTATTGCAACTTCCCACCTCCCACCTCCTCCTGCTGGGCAGAGAAAAGCCAATTGCCACATCTCTGCGCGGAAACAGTCTATTGCATCCTCTGTCCACACACGGGAGGAGCCCGATTTGGTTTAACTTCTCCCACCTCACCCTGCTATTATTTCAACACCTGGGTGAAATCGGAGAAGTCCTGCATCGTTTTAGTAGCCAATCATAGTACAGATACTTCATAGTAAGCGTACAATGTCTCCAAGTGCTGTATTTCACACAGCAATCATTTAAATAACTTGAGAGAGACCCTGAGAAATTAACAAGACCAGCAGGTTGCTCTCCTCCAGATCCTCCAGGTACACCTGCTCAAAACTCAAGCATCTACCTATTGTAGACAGGTATGATCTGGGAAGAGAAGAGAGAGCCCCAAGACCCTGAGAAGTTAGAGCTCTGCACAAGGTGCAGATAGGACCTGGAGATTTCTCCAATCCAGCCACGAAGCAAAGAGCAGAAAAGATTAAAGGCAAACCTGGCATCCTTCTTGGATGAGGTGATGACTGGTTCTTACAGAGCACTAACCATTGGCCAGAAAAAGGTGTGGAGAGAGAAGGGCACTGGACACAGAAATACCAGCACAAACAGGCCAGGAGGCCAGGCTAGACAGCTAAATAGCTTGGCTCAGCGTGGGGAAGCGGCAGGAGGCTGGCATCACGGCAGAAAGCCTGAGTGTCATTCTATAGGCGACTGGGGACCGTGGAACATCGTAGGCAGGGGTGATGGTCAGAGATTTTCATTTTGGAACCACGATTCTAGAGCAGCTAGGAAAGCAGAATCAAGAGGGACGCCAGAGTTGACAGAGTTTGAGGAGGACAGAAAGGCTAAGACCAGCGAGGTGGGGTGCCTTTGGGGTTCAGGAGGCAACACCTGAAGAAGGAGGCGTGAGGGAGAGGGAGTTGGGATGCCGCTGTTTCTAGCTGGGACAAGAGGGAAGGACAAGCAGGGATGCAGGGGGCGAAGGCTGGGTGCCTCTTGGGGCGGCCAGGTCCCTGCCGCGGGGCTGGTCAGGGCCACGGTAAGAGCGGGTGGGAAGTGAAGCCAGGGTGGGAAGTGAAGCCAGGGCGTGAGATGAGGCAGGAGGCGGGAAACCCAGGCAGGGGGGACCAGGCAGGAATCAACAGGTAAGGGGAGCCCAGGACGAAGGGCAAAGAGGAGCAATGAAAGGGAGAGGGCAGGCAGCACAGAATCCAGCCAAACTCTCAAAAACACTATCTAACCGACACAGCTGTGGCTCAATGGATTGGGCTCCCGTCTACCATGCGGGAGGCCCTGGGTTCATGTCCCAGGCCTCATTGTGGAGGCAGGCTGGCCCACACCCGCCGAGAGCTGACAGCCTATGCCATGGAGAGCTGGTGCAGCAAGATGACACAACAAAGGGAGACAAGCACACACAGAAGAACGCACAGCGACTGGACACAGAAAGCAGACAGCAAGCAAGCAGCAAGGGGGGGGGGGAATAAATAAAAATAAATAAATCTTAAAAAAAAAATACTATCCAATGAGAGAAATGATGGGACATTCAAATCGAGGTTTTGATCGTGTTCAAGCCCCTTGGTCCGAGAGAGAGAGCGCTCCTGGAGGGCTGACTGCTTCCCCACATCAACTCCTCAGCACCTGAATTTTGCCCCAGGTGCCCAGGGAAGCGGCAACAATATCAAATTTCGCAAACATTTCTTCCAACATTTTATAAAGACACTCTTGAATTCCTCGAATTCCACCCCAAGGAAGGAGAATTCCTATTTCTCAAAGACCAGCCGTATTTCACCTCTCCCAGACTCAGTGTTCTCCGCCATAGGTGCAAGGGTTTTGCTGATGCAACTGGCCTGGAGGTTTGGCCTGCCAGGGAAGGAGTGTTTGCTGGGAGCACCTGGGGCCCGCCAAGTGGCTGCCAAAAACTAGGCGACCATAAAATTCTCTTCCATGTGCAATTTCTTAGGATAAAAAAAGTGTAGCTTTCTAGTTTTAGCTCATCAGACTCAGACTTAAATCATACAGAGAAGTTACTTGTGTATATAGCTTTTATGTAAATGTTTATGTTTTAACAACTAGAGTTCAAAAGCAAATAGTGGAGGGTGGGGAATGGGACTTTAATTTTTTATCTTTAGGGAATAGGAAGAACTCAAAGAAGTTTTACTTTCTAGTATACACACACATAAATATCCATATATATGAATAGACATATATGTATTTACAATGAGCTTGATTTTAGGATCAGGAAAGACATTAAAAAATCCACTTTGACAAAAAAGCCAGTATGAAGATGGGTTTTATCCTTTTTAATTAAACATGGTAACACCCACCCACCAGTATTGAAAAGACTGAAACTAAGACTATAACTTGTGTTTGGCCCATAAAATCTGTGCCAAATTAGAGTCTGTAATGAATCAGCCGAGAAGACCAATTTGGCCTAGGAAAAAGAAAATAATAATAATAATAATGGAAGAAGAGCTGAGAAGGAAGGAGGCTGGGACCAAATAGCCACCGTTCTCACAAGGTGAAGGGTGTGACACCTACAGGGGGTGGAGAAACCTGAGGCAGCTGGTCAGAACTGCGCCTAGACCGCGTGGGGGGCACGGAGCCCCCTGCGGAAGGGCAGCCCGCAGCTACAAGCCCGCCAGGAACCTGGTCACGAGGTCCCGTTTGAAACCCCCAGGCTCAAAAAGCCCCGGATCGTCTCAAACTGAAAGCCACCCCCCCCCCCAGCCCCCCACCCCCCGCCCCAAAGCTGACAGGTAGGTGCAGCCTGAGCGGTCTACAGTATAAACCAAGAGGAAGCCGCGCAGCCACTAGCTCAGCTCCCTCCTTAATACGGGGTGGGGGGTGGGGGGTGTGTGTGTGCAGGAGGCAAGGCCAGCCCTCCAAGGCCCCCGCCCGCGGCTCCCGGGCGCCTGGCATCTCGCCCGCACTCACTCCGGTGTCTACTCTCGCTTTGCTTTTTCCTGAGTCTCCATCAGCCCTTTCCCTGTCTGCCTACCCCAGGCGGTGTCCTTAAACCTGGCCAAGAACCTAAACACCCAGCCCCCCCAACAAACCACATTAGGACACTCTTCCTCCTTAAGGAAGTTACACAGATTTTCTTTAAAGTCAGGATTCCGCAAACGACTGAGAGGAGCCTTACCAGCAGGGCGCAAAGGTGAGTCAAGAGGCCAGCAGAGGCGAGAGGCCGGCGAGAAAGGAAACAAAGACCCAGAAGGCGAGCAAGGGGGGAGCGGAGCGGGAGAAGGAGCCGAGAGGTCCGAACGCCGCCTCCACGCGCCCTTGGACCTGACCCTTTCTACTTGGATTGCAGACAGTACTTCTCTGAAACTTCTCCGGAGGGGAACAAGGGAGGAGGTCGGTCCCTGCAGCGGGAAGGCAGAATGTTTTAAGGGAATGCTTCCATACTTTGCTAAGCTGCCTTTTCTCTGTCATTTTATTTTTCGCAGTGAAAACCAAGTTTACTTTAAAAATTAAAATTAAAAAAGAATCGTGAGAGGACCCAACCCCCCATGCAAATAAACATTTCTGTGCTATAACACGACTGCAAAATGTCGCTTTTGAGCTGCCAGGCTACCTGAGGTCAATATTTTACGCGGCACGTTTTATTAAATGTTGACATTACCGTACACTGAAGTCTAGTTGTCTGAAGGCGTGAGTACAATCATTCTCCAAACTGTAACTTTACTCCCTCTCCCAGCGGAGCAGGACGCCCACCTCCGTCGCCCTCTCCATCAAGTCTTCCCAATTCCTTCGCGGGCGCCCAGCGCAGTTCAAGGGGTCCACGCCCTCCCCTTCCCAGGCGGCGTGGGACTACCTAGGCGCCGCTGCGCCTTCCCCGGCGCTGAGCCGCCGGCATCCTGCGCTTCACGCTCGCCTCCACGCTGTCGTCACCGCCGCCAGCTGGGATCCTCACCCGGACGCGGAGACATCCGGCTGCGCGCCGCCGGCCCAGGGCACCCGAGAGGGAGGCTGGCCGCGGCCCAGGGGAGCAGGGTCTCCAGGACCCCGCCTCCCGCGCGCCCTCCCCGAGCCCCAGTCCCCGCTCCCCGCGCGCCCTCCCGAGCCCCAGTCCCCGCTCCCCGCGCGCCCTCCCCGATCCCGCTCCCAGCGCACCCTCCCGGGTCCAAATCCCCGCTCCCAGCGCACCCTCCCGGGTCCAAATCCCCGCTCCCCGCGCACCCTCCCCGATCCCGCTCTCAGCGCATCCTCCCGGGCTCCAATCCCCGCTCTCAACGCGCCCTCCCGGGCCCAAATCCCCGCTCCCCGCGCGCCCTTCCCAATCCCGCTCTCAGCGCATCCTCCCGGGCCCCAATCCTCGCTCCCCGCGCGCCCTCCCGGGCCCCGCCGCTGCACTTCCTTCCCAGCTAACTGCCGCGCTCCTCCCGAGCCCTGGTCGCCTCCCACGCAGGCTAGGAACGCGGCCAAAGCCGGCGACGAGCGAGCGCAGTGCCAAGCCCGGCCCGACCAGCGGAAGCCGACTCGCACGCCTCCGAGGTGCCTGGCGGCGCGCACTCACCGGTAGGTCCCGGCCGCAGCGCCCCGCGCAGGCACGCGTCAGACCCTTTGCACCGCGGGCTGCGGCCACCGCGGTCCCAGGGAGGCTGGCTGGCCCGCAGCGTGGGGAGAGCGCTGCCAGGCCCGGAGGCTTAAATGAGGTCGCCAGCGGCGTGCGTTCTGCTCCAGGCGGCAGGCGCGCCCCGCCCGGTCTACGCCCCGGGGTCACGGCCCAGCTCCCTGGCCTTGGCCGGAGTGACTCCGAGCACGTCGTCGGGGCCGCCCCTGCCGGACACGCCCCGCCGCACCCTTCGCTTTCCTGGGCAGCCCCCACCCTCCAGCCACGCCCGGACAGGTGGCCCGGATTCTCCGCCCTGAGACTTGGCTCAGAGGCACGGACCAGCCCAAAAGTCTTGGGGTCCCCGGGTCGGTGGGGAGGTCGGCGCTAGAACAAGTACTGTGTCCTCAGGGGATGAGCTCTGGACTGGTGGTCAGCAGTGTGGGCCGTGCCCGCCGACTGTTCCCCGGGTGGCTGTGAGCCTCAGTTTCCCCTTTGTGGTGTTTTTGGGGGCCTTCCTGGTCCCCGGAGACACTCGCCTCAAACTGGCTAGGCAAATGGAGGCAGAGAGCGGGACTCAGGGGCAGTCCTCAGCTGAGACTGCGGAGCTGTGCCTCAGACCAGACCCGCGCGCCTGGGCCCCCACCAGCCCGCGCTGCCCAGGAAGCGCTGCTGCGGCGCGCGCTCTCCAGCTTTGGCCGCTCCTGGCTTCCCTGGGCAACTCTGGCAGGGGGCGCAGAGGGCGTGGGCAGCAGAACCCGTCCAGTGTCTGCTCCCCAGGAGGGAGAGTCTCTGTGGAGGTTGACAGCGGCGGGTGTGGCCTCCTGGAAACTGAGGCGCGTGTTCCTTCATCATCAAGAGGCAGCCGGTGAACAGGAAAAGGAAAAAAGGCCAAAGACTTTTTTCCGGAAAGTTAAAGCCTTGTGGCTAGGACGGAGTGGACACAGACTCCCTGAAGCCCTGAAAAACACTGGCATCCGTTTGCCAGCAGCCAGCACGCCCAGCCCCGACGCGGCCCCCCTCCAGCGGCAGCGGCCAGAAGGCTGAAAAGCAGGGAAGGGACCAAGGCGGTTTGCTCTCTCCTTCAGAGGAGGGCTGTGCAGGCCCGAGGAGGGGGCTTCCGGGCGGCTGAGGGTGCCTCTGGGAAGCTCAAGTGCCCCCCAACACTGGTATCCCACTCCTGTCCGTCATTGCAGGCTACTTGTGGCCTCCCCAAAGGGCATATGTAGCTGATACTATTTTGGGGTATTAGCTGAGGTTTCTTCTCCTCTACCTCAGCCCCACTCTGTTTTCCTGCATCGGTTGCTCCTCCCTTTTATCCCAAAGGCAGCCGCAGCTTTCCAGAACACAACTCACAGAGCAGGCAGAAATCCCCCAAAACGAGGTTTCTAGAACATCACCCAGAAGATAGAAATGGCCAAAGAGAATGTTTTTCAAACAGCTGGCAGGACCTGTAAGTACTTAGGTCATTGCATTAGTCAGCCAAGGAGTGATGGTGCAGAATACCAGAAATGTGTTGGCTTTTATAAGGGGTGTTTATGTGGGGTAAAAGCTTACAGTTACAAGGCTCTAAAGAGTCCAACTCAAGGTACCATAAGAGGTACTTCCTCACTGAAGTCTGCTGCCACGTGTTGAGCAAGATGGCGGCCATGTTGCGAGCGTTCAGCCTTGCTCCTCCCTAAGGCTCTGTGGGCCCAGCTTCTTCAGATCTCAGCTGTAGGCTGGTGCAGGGCTCAGCTACTCTGGTCTCTTCATAGGGTCAGCTATAAACTATCAGGCGAATGGCTTGTTTCTCTTCCCGAGGCAGGCCGATCCTCCTCTGTGTCTATGGATCTCCCTTCCTCTGGGTATCTTGTTCTGTCTCCTTAATCGAGCATCCATTTCTATAGCCCACCAAGGCTGCACGCCCTAATGACATGGTTGAATCAAAACCCTAATCGTAATTGAACCAAGTAAACATAAAGCCTTTGGATTTAAATCAGTCAAAGGGTTTCATGCCCAGAGGAACAGACTGGTTTACAAACATACTAATATCTCTTTTCGGGGGTTCATAAATAATCTCAAACTGCCACAGTCATGAAACCAGTGTACTAGGTCACTACCAGCATTTTATGGTTATTGACTTAGAAGGGAGTAGAAAACCCCGAGCCTGCTCACGTGGGTGGCAGGTACCTTTCTGCCCCTCGCAGTGCTGTTTAACCTCTGCTTACCCAGGAATGCATCTTTCAGCTCCCAGAGGTTCCCCTCTTTGGGCTCAAGGGCAAGTGAGAAAAGGTCCTAGCCCTCCCCGTGTCCAGGCTGGAGCCCCAGAGGAGCTGGAGCTCAGCCTTAGCCACGGTGACCCTCTTTCCCAACTAACAGCTTGAAACCCAAGGAATTGAAGATTTCTACACGATTGGGGCTTGCCCAAGAAACATTTGACCTTGGAGAAAAAAAGTGCAGAGATTGCCCCAGTCAGTGTCCTGTTTACAGAAAAGGCATGAACAAGAACACATTCCCATAAAACGTTTCTAGCTCTCTTCCAGGAGCCAGGTGGATGCCAACAGCCGGCCCTTCCTTGCCCTTTCGGTGCTAATGGGTAGGAGAAGTGGCACTGTCAGAATGCAGGCATTCCCAGAATGCAGGTCTGAGAATGAAAGCGCAGGGCCTCTGCCCTCTGTCCAACCTAGGAATCCTAAATCAAGGGACAAACCTGGGCCAGGGTGGTCACTTAAGCCTGGTGCTTCTGCACAGCATCTGTCAAGTGGGTTCGTGCCCATTCTGCACGATGGCTGGGAGGACTGTGTGATAATTGGGAGGTTCTTCTGAAATCGCCGTTTCCCTCCAACTCTCACTCACCTTGCATAACCATTCAACACCCCCAGAAAATACAATTGCTGGGTTGGAGGGCAAATTAAGGGTTAGCTGTACAAGACCCTGCCAATCGATTCTCGAGTGCCTGTGCTATTTTACATTCCACCAGCAATGTATCAGTGGTTCGGTTTTCTCCACATCCTCAGCAACATTTCCTATTGTCACTATTTTTTATTGTATCTAGTCTGAGAGGTGTGTAGTGATCTCTCAGTGTGGTTTTAAATTGCCTTTCCCTGAAAGCTAATGATATTGAATGTTTTTGTATAGAATCTTTAGGGAAATGTTCTGTTCATGTCTTTTACCCATTTTCTAATTGGATTTATTTTCATTGTTGAAATTAAGAGTACTTTATGTATTCTAGAGATGAGTTCTTTTTTGGATATGTAGTTTGCAAATATTTTCTCCCTGTCTTTAGTTTGTCTTCATCCTTTTTATATGCACTTTCACAGAGCAAAATGCTTTTTGATGAGGTCATTAGATCCGTTTTCTTTTTCTGAATCATGCCTTTAGGGTCAAGTCTAAGAATTCTTTGCCTGGTCCTGGATTCCAAGAATTTTCTCCTATGTTTTGTTCCAAAAGTTGCTATGTTCTTTAGAAGATGGGTCTATAATTTGTTTTCTCTGTACTGACTTTGTCTGGTTTTGATATTAGGGTACTAATACCTTCATAAAATGAGTTGGGTAGTTTCCCTCCCTTAAATAAAATGAGTTCCCTCCTCTTCCTTTTTCTGGAAGAGATTATGAATAATTAGCATTAATTCTTCTTTAAATGTTTGGTGGAATTCTTCAGTGAAACCATTTGGGCCTGGGGATTTCTTTTTCAGGAGCTTTTTTTTTTTTTTTTAAAGCAGATTTATTGAGATATACTCATATACCATGTTTCAGGAGCTTTTTTAATTTATGGATTCAATTGTATTAATGGTTATAGGACTTCTTAGGTTGTCTATTTCATATTGATGGAGTTTTGGTAGTTTGTGGTTTTCAAGGAATTGGTCCATTTCTTCTAAATTGTCAAATTTATGAGCATATTATCCATAATATTTCCTAATTTTCTTTTCATTGGCTACAGCATTGGTTTCAAGGTCCCCAATTTCATTCTTTTATTGGTGATTTGAGTCTTCTCTCTTTTTATTATTGTCGGTCTTACTAGAGGTTTATCAATTTTGATTTTTTTGAAGCATCAGCATTTTGTTTCATTAATTTTCTCTATTTTCCTATCTTCAGTTTTATTGGCTTCTGCTCTCTCTGATCATTATATTTGTTGCTCTGAGATTATTTTGCCCTTTATTTTCTAGTTTCTTGAGTTAGGAACTTAGATTATTGAATAAGACTTTTCCTCATTTCTAATGTAAGCACTAGTGCTAGAAATTTTCCTTGTGGTAGTGCTTTATCTGCATCCCACATATTTTGATATATTTTCATTTTTCTTCACATGTATGTATTTTTTATTTCCTTTGACACTTCCTCTTTGATGCATAGGTTATTTAAAGGTATGTTATTTAGTTTCCATATGTTTAGAAACTTAACTGCTGCCTTTCTGTTATTGAGTTAATCTGATTTTATTATATTCAAAGAACATGCTCTGTATGGTTTTAATTCTTTGAAATTTGTTGAGGTTGGTTTTATGGCCCAGGATATAGTCCATCTTAGTGCACATTCCATAAGCACTCAAAAAAAAGTGTGTCGTGTGCTATTGATGAATGGCACGTTCTAGATGTGTCCATTAGATCCTGCTGATTGATTATGGTTGTTCAGATCTTCTACATCCTTGCACGCTCTCAGTCTAGTTCTATCATGTCTCTGAGAAGGGGATGTTGAAGTGCCCAGCTATACTCATAGATTTGTCTATTTCTTCTTTCAGCTCTATCAGTATTTGCTTCAAGTATTTTCACACTCTGTTGTTTGGTGTTTACACATTTAAGATCATTATATCATCCTGCTGGACTGAATTTTTAACATTATGTAATGTCTATTTTTGTCTCTAGTAATTTTATTTCCTCTAAAGGCTAAAGCCTTCCTTATCAGATATTACAATAACCACTCATGCTTTGCTATTAATGTTTGCATGGTTTATCCTTTATATATATATATATATACCCTTTTTCTTTCAATCTACTCCTGTGCTGAATTGAAGGTGAATTTCTTTTAAACATCATGTAGTTGGGTAGTAGTTTTTCAATTGGTTTTGTTTGTTTTTTTTTTTAGTCCATTCTGATAATCTCTACATTTTGATTGGTATATTTAGGCCATTTACATTTAGGGGTAACTTCACCTTTGATATTTTAATGTTTAATCTATCATTTTATTTTTTGTTTTTTGTTTCTCAGTCTTCTGTTTTTCTTTCTTTCCTGTGAGTTACCTGAACATTTTTCAGGGGGATTCCACCTTGACTTATTTATGTTTTTGAATATATGTCTTTGCATAATTTTCATAATGGTTCCTTTGGGTATTATGATATACATATATGACATCACAGTCTACTGAGTATAGAAATCATACTTCTGTTTATATCCCTTTAGATTCCCCATTTTTTGGTATTATGATATTCATATGTGACATCACAGTCACCAAGTGTAGAAATCATACTTCTGTTTATGTCCCTTTAACTTCTCCATTTTTAAATAACATTGTCTTGAGTATCAGATGGTATTACAACTGTTATTTTGATCATCAAATATGATTTATTAATTTGCATAAAGAATAGAAAAGTCTATGTACCCATATTTGTGCTCTTCCTGTGGCTCTTTCTTCCTTTTTTACATTCCAAGATTCTTTCTTTTAGCCTTTCCTTTCTGTTTGAAGAACTTCCTTTAGCCAATCTTATAGTGTAGGTCTGCTAGTAACAAATTCTTTTAGTTTTCCTTTTTCTGAAAATGTCTTTATTTCCCCTTCATTCCTGAAGGATTGTTTCACCTAATGAAGAACTTACATTTGGCAGTTCTTTTCTTTCAGCAATGGAAAAAAAAGCTGTGTCACTTTCTTTGGCCTCCATGGTTTAATGAGAAATTCAGTCATTCAAATAGGTGTTCACTTGTAGCTAACATGTCATTTCCTTCTTACTGCTTTCAAGACTTGTTTCCCTTTCACTATAGTGTTAACAAGTTTATATGTCTTGGCAAGGATTTATTTGGTTTATCCTACTTGACATTGATCCAATTTCAAAAGACAGGTTTGTGTGTTTTGTCAAATAAAAACCTGTTTTCTTTCTTCTTTCCTTATGGACCTCTGGGAATATGAATTCTAGATCTTTTGTCATTGTCCCACAAGTTCTTTAGACTCTGTCCTTTTTCTCCAGCTTATTTTTCTCTCTGTTGTTCAGAATGATGAATTCTATTGATTTGTCCTCAAGTTTGCTGATTCTATCCTCTGACATCTCTCTCTACTATTATACCGTCATCTAAGTTTTTAAATTTCTTTAATATATTTTTCATTAATATAACACTCATTTGTTTCTTTTTTAAAACTTCAGTTTCTTGCTAAAATTTTCTATTCTTTATTTCATTTCTTTCAAGGGAATTCTTTATTGTTGAAACATTTTTAGGAAAGCTGCTTTGAATTCCTTGTCAAATAATTTCAGCTTCAGAATTATGGCTGGTTATCTTTTTTTCTCAGTTGTGAACTTCCTGCTTCTTGGAATGACAGGTGATTTTCAAGTGTATCCTGGACGTTTTGCCCCTGCTGCCTGGAGCTCTGGGTCTCATTTACATTTTCTTCACTTTCAGCTGGCCCTCACGCTGTTCAGGCTGAACACCCAGGTCCTGGCCTCCTTCTGTTGTCTGCGAGTCCAGCGACGACTGAATTTGCAGTGTTATCTGGTGCTGCAGTGCACAGGCTGATAGCTGCTGATGGAGTTTCCCAGGCAGTGCCTACAGGTTTATCTCAGTGGGGAGAGGGCCATCCCAGCCTGCAGGGACAGAGGGGCTTCCCTGGCTGCATGTTACTGTGCCCAGGGCCCATCAGCGCCCCCAGTGTATCAGGCCGGGACCCTGAGCACAGAGCCCTTCCTACTGGCCAGTTCCTTCTGACTGTCCCCATGTCTCGCAAGGGGGAATGGGACTCTCCATCCCATGGGGACCAATCCCGGCCAGCCGGTCAGACACCTGTGGCAGGATCTGCCTGTCTTTGGGGAATAGAGAATGCTTCCCCACCCAGGCTGAGCCCTTCCCCTGGCTGCTTGCCCCACTGGCCATTGTTTTTCATGGACATAGGCTCCCGTATAATCCCAGGAAGGAGTGAGCTGCCCGGGCTGCCTTCTCTTGCTAGGGCAGGAGTCAGGAAACATGGGGTGGGGGGGAGGCAGGTGCCCCTCTTCTTGGCTGGGGGAACTATGCCACATGGCCACTGTGTCAGTCTTCCAGTCCTGGGGTCCCATATGATTCGCCCCCTTCTCACCACCTTCCAGAGCTGTCCTTTGGTTGTTTCTAGGGTTTATAGTTGTATTTATCAGGGAGGAGCAGGGAGGAAGGGATTTATGGGGAACTTCCCAGGAAGGGACTTCTAGTATGTACCCTGTTTATGTATCTGTCAGTCTCTTGGACTGGAATGTGACCTCCCCTGAGGGCAGAGACTTGATTTCAATGGTGGTGGTTTCTCTTGTGCCTCCAACAATGGCTGTTCTGTAAATATGTGTGAATATGTGCTGCTTGACATGTGAGAGTGAGTCTTAAATGCTCAAAGGTGGGTGAGGCATGTAGCAAGCATGCAGGAAAGGGGAGGTGCTTAGGAGATGCTAAGGTTTGCCTCCCTTCACTCCCTGGCTCTTTGGACTTCAGGCATCAACTTCTCTACAAAATAGTGTGGAGAGAGTGCCTCACGTCGGGCAGAGGGCAAAGTTGGGCTGCCCAGGGCTCTGAGGTTCCGCAGCCTTCCTTTTTTTTTAACATGATGTTTTTTTATTAGAGAAGTTATAAGTTTGCAGAAAACTGATGCAGAAAATAGGGCTCCCGTATTATGAACATCTTGCAGGGGTGCGGTACCCTCAACACCGACCAATGCAGGGGTTCTCTGCTGGATGCACATGGAAAAGCCAAGTATGTGAAACTGGAGTTTCAGACGCAATGACTGATGTGAGCACATTGGAGCTGTTTATCAATCCTTAGATAGCCTCAAGAAGTTTGTGGGGTTTAAGGCTCCTCCCCATTTTTCTCTTCAACTCTATCTTTTTTGTCTTGTGGTGCTTTATACAGTCTGGGCTGCAGTGAGACGGGTTAGTAGAGGAAAGGAGGGACTGAGCCGAAACCATCACAGCTGAGACCCAGCAAGGAGCACGGCCGCGAGACCCTGCCGGAAACCCCTGAGGGAGGGCAGCCTGGGCAGGAACAGGGCCTTGACCATCACACCAAAAACCTGGTCACAAGGTCCCATTGGAAACCCCCAGGCTCAAAAAGCCCCAGATCATTTCAGACAGAAGGCCCACCCATTGGCTCCCTAAATGCGAACAGTGGTCTATAGTATAAACCAATAAGAAGGCAGAACAACAGCTAACTAAGCTCCCTCCTAACTATGGGGAAGGGGCGGGAGGCAAGGGCAGCCCTAAAAAGGCCCCGGCCCCAGCCCACATCTCCCCCGGAGCACGCCCACACCCGCACATTGCCCACACTCACAGCTGGAGTGTGTACTCTCCTTTTCTCTTGTTTCTCAATAAACCCCTTTACTTGTCCCATTAACCTGGCACGTCTTTGAATTCCTTCTTGCGGTGCAGCCAAGAACCACTGGCAACAAGAGTTAAGGAAAAATTTTAAAGTCTGGCAAAACCAAACGTTGGCTGGGATGAGGTATAGCACTTGTGATGCTGGTAGGAGAGTTGGCTGGCTCAGCCCCTTTGGAAAATGGACACTATCTGGAAAAATTGGCAATAGCTTTAACTCACAACGCATCCATTCCAGTTCTGGGTAGATACCAGCCAGAAATGTGAACTTATCTATAGCAAGATCTGTGTAAAAAATATTTCACTAGTAATATTTACTACAGCCCATAGCTGGAAATAAAGCAGTCCCATCCCTGAGTCACAGGCTGGATAAAGAAAATGGGATCCAGTCATATGATGAGATAATATACAGCACACATGTAGCAGAAATGAACAATTGATAAATATGTACAGCACATAGGAAAGGTTTAACAACATGATATTGGGTGAAAGAAGAAAGGCACAAGTACATCCTGGTTGGTTCCATTTACTTAAAGCACAAAAACAAAGCAAGATTGGCGTCTACTGTCCAGGATTCCTAATGAAGAGGAAGATGGAGAAGAAGCAGGGCATGGATTTCAGAAGAGGAGAGACGGTGATTGCCTGGGCAGAAGGGGCTGGAGGGGCTCTCTGCTCAGGGAGGACTTCAGGAGCTGCGCCGTTCTCTTTGTGGACCTTGGCTGTGATTGCAAGAGTTTGTTTGACAACAGTTTATCAGGTTGTACACATATGGTTTGTTCTCTTCTATGCATGGGTGTGTTTTGTTTTGTTTTGTTTTTCATTTGAAAAGAAAAAAATGGAAAGTAACACCCTCAGTGTTTGTTCAGCACTGGCAACGTGTGGTCCTCAATGTTTTGTGTCAATGTGGCTGGGTGATGGTGCCCCGTTAGACACCATCTAGGGATAGAGGCATTTAATGGACACGAGGAGCCTCTACCATCAGTTGGTTTTAAAGTAAGCAGATGATCTCAGATAATCTGGGAGGATTCACTGAGTTAGGAGGCTTTAAAGGCAGAAGAAATCCTGCCCATGGACAGCAGCTCCAGCCCGAGAGCCCCAGCTGCCCTTCCTGAAGAGCTGCCCTCTGGATTTTGTTTTGTTTTGTTTTGTTTTTGTTTTTACGATCCCCCCTTTTTTTATGTTATATTAAAAAAATATAAGAGATTCCCATATACTCCACACCCCCCTTACCCCACTCCTCCCACATCAACAACCTCTTTCATCAGTGTGGCACATTCATTGCATTTGGTGATTACATTTTGGAGAACTGCTGCTCCACATGGATTATAGTTTACATTGTAATTTACACTCTCCCCCAGTACATTCAGTGGATTATGGCAGGATATAAAATGTCCTGTATCTCTCCCTGCAATATCATTTAGGACAACCTCAAGTCCCAAAAATGCCCCACATCACATCTCTTCTTCCTTCTCCCTGCCCTCAGCAACTACGTGGCCACTTTCTCCTCATCAATGCTACAATTTCTTCCATTACTAGTCACGATAGTTCCACAGTAGAATATCAGTAAGTCCACTCTCATCCATATTTTATTCCTCCATCCTGTGGATTTCGGACTTGCGCAGCCACCCCTGACCATGGCAAAAGTCAAAGCCCTGCAACAAATCTCAACACTGTTTCTCCATTTGAATCCTGACTGATACATTCTGTGCTCTACAGGGCTATCAAGTATACTAAGGAAAATAATGCAGGGAAATAAATGGAGGGTTCTTCTTATTCGGGTTGTGTATGTAGGCTGGTAGTGCTGGTTTCTCTCTCCCCTCCCTGCGCCGCGCGCGCGTGTGCGTGCACACACACACACCCTGCACCCCTGCGGCAGTCACCAGCTGTCCCTGAGGACTATGGCAATGCAGGAAGGGCCCCCAGCCTCGGGGAGCGCCCAGCCTTGGGGGGCACACCACCCTCCGGATGCACAAGTACATTTAGGTTCTTTGAGCTTGTGAATTATAAATGATTTGATGGGAACGAAATAAAATGGAACATAAAAATGGCAGATACATTGAAGGATACATTGGGATGTACGGTGATATGTGATGCCTGTTTTAAAACTGATAAGTGCAAGATCTTTCTAGTATATCTTGCACACCTGTGCATATGTTGAAGGGTAAGTACAAATCAAATATATATATATATATATATATATATACACACTCAAAGGGAGAAAGGCCTGCCCCACCCCACCAACCTGCCCTTTCTTAGAGCATTCTTTAGAAACCTTTCTCAGATGTAGGTAAATCTTTTTTAAAGCTAATGTGGAAATGTTTTGATTGACTGGCATTAAATTCCCATTTTCCATAGGGGAGGTCTTACAAATTGGGTAGCAGATATACGGGGATTAGTATGGTATGCTTGCCATTCTGTTAAACTATTCCTACTGGACCGAAACTGGCTTATCAGCCAGTGTTGCTTATGAGCAGCCCTGTTTAGTGTGGGTCATTTTCTTGGAAAACCCCTGCATGCCAATTGTGATGGTGTTCTAGAAAAGCCCTTCTCAGAAAGAAGGACCCTCCCAGCAACCCCCTATGAGATGGCCATTTTATTTTATTGTTGTTTTGTTTTTTTGTTTTTTTTAATTTTTATTCATTTTTTAAAAAATATTACATTCAAAAAATATGAAGTCCCATTCAACCCCACCGCCCCCACCCCCCACTCTCCCCACAGCAACACTCTCTCCCATCATCATGACACATCCATTGCATTTGGTAAGTACATCTCTGGGCATCGCTGCACCTCATAGTTAATGGTCCACATCATAGCCCACATTCTCCCACGTTCCGTCCAGGGGGCCCTGGGGGAATCTACAATGTCCCGTAATTGTCCGTGAAGCACCACCCAGGATAACTCCAAATCCCAAAAACGCCTCCACATCTCATCTCTTCCTCCCATTCCCCGCACCCAGCAGCAGCCACCATGGCCACTTTTCCCACACCAATGCCACATTTTCTCTGTGGACCTTGGACTGGTTGTGTCCATTGCACATCTATGTCAAGAGGGGGCTTAGATTCCACATGGATACTGGATGCAATCCTCCTGCTTTCAGTTGTAGGCACTCTAGGCTCCATGGTGTGGTGGTTGACATTCTTCAACTCCATGTTAGCTGAGTGGGGTAAGTCCAAAAATCAGAGTATAGGAGTTGAAGTCAGCCATTTTATTTTACTGAACAGTGTCGCCTCCTGGTAAGTTTTCTAGGGATCTTATTGGAGACTGGAACAAAGCATTCCAGTCACTACCGATGATTTCTTTTCAGGCCATCAAGTAGAATGGACACTTGTTTTGTTCCATTTTAATTTTCATTTTTTGTCTTTGTTTCCTTTCTTGATTGCAGTGAGGTTCATTGGGTGGCCGTTCAATTACATTTGAGACCCTTGGGGAAAAACAATAATATTTATTAAAATTTAAGAAGACCCTTGGAGTCAGGTTCCTTACTCGGTCGAGTGGATTTTGGATGTCTGTTATTTTTATTTTTAGTCTTGAGCCATTGGAGACAGACCCATTACCATTTCCTTTTCTTTTTTGATTACCTACCTTAAGAGCAACCATCTCTTTTGAGGACTACAAGGAGTTTGAACAGAATCAAGAAACACAGTTTGTACAAGAAATAAAAACATAGACTGATAACCCCAATTAAAAGCATGAGTCCAAAGTGTTAGTTTATTGTTATAGTCCATTGGACTAAGAACCTAGGTCAAGGAAGAGGTCTGTCCACTGAAACGTTTGAGCCTGATTGACACTGTGAAGCACTTTAGCTTGCTCCTTTGAAATATTCAGGTATTTTATCACTGTGCCAGATATAACATAAACACGTGCCCACAACATTGCACGTGGGCAGTCAGGGTATCTAGAGCCCGTCTGTTTTAGAGGAGGGGCTGGAGAACATTTAGGGTGGAGTTAAAGCTCTGTTTCACAGCCTTAGATGTATTAATAACTGCTCACTCAGGTCACATGTTCCTAGGGAAGGCAGATGGTGTGCATGGAGGAGTCGAACCCTGCATTATGCTTGGTCAAGGGATTTGGGGTATTACCGCCCTTTTGTCAGCAAGAGGCCCATTGTACAAAAGATGCTACGTTAGCTTTTTGAGGGGCATTTGGGGTAGACAATATATGCAAGATCACATGATCCAGTCCAGTTTATGGGAAGATAACAAAGCCATGCAGTTATCTGCAGTTCACAAAGGGGATGCAAAATAGCTCAGGCAATGAGCAGGAGCAGAATCTGACAAAGGACCCAATGGAGTGTGCTGGAGTTTTCTATTGAAACACAACATTTCTCTACAACCACCTTCCTTTTGATCAAAGATAATCCCAAAGAAAGCTCCTTCATGGTCATAAAATCAACTGCTCAAGCCACATCCACTCCCCTGTTACCATTTTCATCACTTTATTCACCCCTATAATTGTTGTTCTGCTCTATTTAAATTAGCAATCTCATAAACACAGCAGGTTCTTCACAAGAATTGATCCGGTGGTGTGGTCTCAAAGTTCTGTAAGCAATTCATTAGAAGCAAGTGCCCCAGGGTACCTGGCAGAGCCCCTTCCAGGACCCCTGAGACAGTCCTTTCTGTGGAATATGGAATATTCTAGCCTGTAGCTGACTGCAAGTGTTTTCAAGGAAGCATCAGGATAAATACTCTCTGTAGATGACAAAAGACTTAAAATGACCACTGTTAATTTATTGCTGTTTTACAAAAGTGGACCATCCGATGAGAGTTCATTAAACATTATTTTAAGCATCACTGAAATTATGACCAATAATATTACCACTGCCTAATATCAGGCAAATCAGCCCTAGGACATCTCATGGACAGTTGCGGATATTCAGAAATCTCTAACAATTTTATACAATGTCTGAAGTGCTTAGATTAATAATATTTTACCCATAGATATTTCACCAACAGAATGTTAGAAAATCCTTTTTAATTTGAGAACACTTGCCACGTAACTCTTAACAAATCAGATAAACCTATTTTTAGCATCTCTTTATTTTAACAGGGTGAAAGAACAAATCCTTTGGCCCTCTAAAAAATCCCAAAGAGAGTTTGAGATTGAGACCAAGAAGATGTCATTCAGGGTTTGATTGTGGGGAGGTGAAATGTCAGAAGTTGCCAGGTCGTACATTTTGTTAAACAGGATCAGGAGTCACTGTGAAGGAATATTTTGTTCCCTACTTAACTAAAGTGACGATAAAAGATTTTTGAAAGTAAATAGATGAGTTAACATGAATATGCTAAATAAAAATTTGAGCAAAATTTGGTTAGATCACAGAAGGTTCAATTGAATTCATTCATGCTTGGGAAGACTCCAATAGCTGTGAGGTAGAGAGGATTTCCTCTGGACAAAGAAAGGAACAGATTTTTATAGGCACAATAAGCAAGTATATTGGAAGAGAATTTTATTGGTACAGGTGTTTGCTTAGAAATGAGGAAGTTAGTGAGTGATACTTGATAAAGATCTGGCTCTGGTTACATCTGATCTTCTGGACAAGTTGGGTATTTATAAGAAATAGAAACTTGCTTGAGT
This sequence comes from Dasypus novemcinctus, assembly GCF_030445035.2. NCBI lineage: Eukaryota > Metazoa > Chordata > Mammalia > Cingulata > Dasypodidae > Dasypus > Dasypus novemcinctus. Next base: position 7,792,472 of record NC_080677.1, read on the forward strand.
TGATTGATTTCTTTTTTGGTTTTGTTGGTATGGGGCTTAGCACTAGCCAATCCATGTTGGGCCTACTAAATTTTATTTATTAATTGTAAACAAAATATTTCATTTTCTTATTAATTGAATTTGGCAATGTATTAGGCTTCATTTTTGAAGAAGTTTTGGATCACAGAGAGGTTCAATTATGGCAGGGGAGGAACGCTGGTGTGGGGTGCTATTGATGGGGGGCACATGGTTGGGAGGGAGTTCTCCAGAACATGTATGTAGGTTATATAAAAATGTTTAGATATATGCTGGGTATTTTCATAGTAGTTACAGTTACAAAAGACAACTGAGGGAGTGCTGAGTTCCTAGCCAGGGGAGCTCTATCATATTCCCCAATGGAACAGCAACAATCCCCCAAGTGCAATGGCAAAGACCAACAAAGAAGGATGGTCCAACGATGAGCCCTTGATACTGATGACTTATGCTTATGAGCCTGTGTGCCTGAAATATGAACTAAGCCTAGAACTGCAGGGTGCCTGAGACTTACCTCTAGAACCTCCATGTTGCTCAAATGTGGCCACTCTCTAAGCCAGACTCAGCATGTAAATGTATTACCTTCCCCCCAGTGTGGGACATGACTCCTAGGGCTGAGCCTCCCTGGTGCTGAGGGATTACTACCAAGCAACTACCAAGTTACTACCAAGTAACTAGAAAAAGACCTTGGATAAAAGGGTCAACTCGGACCAGCAGAATATCTCAGCCTACATGTAGGATCATATGTTAAAAACATATGTTAAAAACTGCTTTTTGACCTTGAATAAAAGGGGGAAATGATAAGAACAAATGAGTTTATATACCTAAGAGTCTTCAAAAAAAGTCAGGAGGTCATCAAAGGGGTCATGCTTACTCACACCTCAGCAGGATCCCAGAGACAGTCAAAGTAGATACAACTCCAGGTACTGGTTGTCCTGAGGGATATGGAAACCCACAGGTTCTATGGTCATGGCAAATGGCTCTGGAATTCAGTGCCATGTCAGTTGGTCCTACTTTGAAATACCTCAGCAGGATCCCAGAGACAGTCAAAGTAGATACAACTCCAGGTACTGGTTGTCCTGAGGGATATGGAGACCCACAGGTTCTATGGTCATGGCAAATGGCTCTGGAACTCAGTGCCATGTCAGTTGGTCCTACTTTGAAATTGTGTTCCTGAGTATGATGGAGTTGGACTCAGATGTGACCTTTCTACACATGTCTCCTCCGTCACTTTTACTGAACCTGTGTTTGGCGCTAGGGTTGGTATATACTCAGGAGACTTGAATCTCTGGACTGTCCATGTGCCAGCTGGGCCCTGAGCCTCAGCAGCCTTGCAACTCCTACCTTCTAGTTCATTGCACTTACCCAGGCCACCGAACAGGGAGGTGAAGATGGTCAACCACCATGACAGGGAACAGAGAGTGCCTACAACTGCAAGCAGGAGAATTGCATCCATCACCCAAGTGGAATCTAAGCCCCTTCTTGACACAGAGGTGGAGTGGACATCAACATCCTAGGATCCACAGGATGGAGGAATAAAATATGGATTATAGTGAACTTACTGATATTCTACTATGAAACTATAGTGACTAGCAATGGAAGAAATTGTAGCACTGATGTGGAGAAAGTGGCCATAGTAGTTGTTTGGGGAAGGCAAAGGGAAGAAGAGGTGTGATGTGGGGGCATTTTTGGGACTTGGAGTTGTCCTAAATGATACTGCAGGGACAGATGCTGGACATTTATATCCTGCCATAACCCACTGGGTGGACTGGGGGAGAGTGTAAAGTACAATGTGGACTGTTATCCATGTGGTGCGGCAGTGCTCTGGGGTGTCTTCACCAAGTGCAGTGAGTGTGCCGTAGTGGTGGTGGGGGGGGTGTTGATGTGGAAGGAGTGGGGTGGGGGGGGGTGGGGGGTATACTGGAACCTCATATTTTTTTTTAATGTAACATTTAAAAAAAGAGAGAGAAAAAAAATTTTTAATGTATATTTTTAAAAATCCAACAAGACTTCTTTTGAAAGTGAAAGGACTTTTTCTCTAAAACAATAAAGGATAATAAGCTCAAGATAAGGCACAGAATCTGATAAGATACAGAATCTCTGCCTTCCAGGCAGATTACTCAGATGGTTTAAAAAAAAAAAAAAAAGACCTTTGAGACCTTTTATAGACTTTCACTATGAGGGCAACAATAATTCAAAAAAACCATGTCATTTTAACAGTGAGAAAACCAAATTCTGGTTTTTCCTGAAGATACTGTCTGATAAGAAAATTCTTAAATCTTATAAACCTATCAAATCTTAGCCAATCTTTTCCACAACAAATAAAATGCCTTTTCAGAAACCTTCTACAACCTTCTATATCCATTCAGGTTTGGCCCTGTTTCTCCTACTGCAAAAACCAGTCCATTTACTGTAAGGGAAAAAAAATTACTCTTTCCTTAACAAAGGCACATCCTGCATTCCGTATGTACTTATGTTACCAAAACAATATCAGAAACTGTTTTCAAGCTGACATTTCACACAACACAACTCTTTTTTATTTCATTAAAGAAGTTGTAGGTTTACAGAAAAATCATGCATAAAATACAAGTTCCTGTATAATACCCTATTAGTAACACCTTGTGTGATGGTTAGGCTGTTGTGTCATCTCTGCCAGGTAATTGTGCCCAGCTGTTTGGTCAAGCAAGCACTGGGCTAACTGTAATGCAAGGGCATTTATGGACTTTAGTCACTATTGACTTTACTGCAGTGGTAAATCATAGTTAGCTGGTTATAATTACATCAGTCAGGGAGATTGCCATCAGCAATGAGTGACACTTAACCCAATCAGTTGAATTCCTTAAAAGGGAAAGTGATCTAGCATTGAGAGAGAATTTCCCAGCTCGTCTTTTGACAGCCACCATCTCCCAGACCTCAAGAACCTTCACTGGACTTTCACTGGAGCCCCTGGTTGCAGCCTGCCTGCGGAACCTGGACTTGTGCCTCCCCATGGCTGCATGAGAGACTCTTATAGAATCGCATACTATGGACAGGTATCTCTTTTTTTTTTTTTTTTTTTTTTTTCACTGTTAAAAACATTTATTTTTATATAGTCTATCATAAACAATTCAGGAGAGATTCCACTCAGCCTCAGATGCATCTGTTAAGAGCCCTGTGCCACCCAAATGGTGAAAGTCTGAACAGGTCCCATTTCTTATCCCAGCCGGCATGTACACCTTCCATGTTTCTCCTGTCCATGATTGCTTCCAAATCCAGATGACCAAATAGTCCTTCATCCCCAAAGTAGGCTCAAAACTGTTGGTTCAGGCATTCCAGGATCTGCACCCCTCTTAAATCCCAGGTAAATCACGAGAGGGATGAAGCCCCAGCGGATGGCGAACTGCCCGCCCTTGAACAGCTGCTGCAGCCTCTGCTTGGCCTCTTTGCTCAGCTTCACCATTGCGAAGGTAAGGACACCACCACCGCGGCCCGCAAAAGCAGCAACCTACGAAGGAAAGTCTGAAGAAAAGGGGTGCGCACGCGCCACAAGCCAGGTATCTCTTGTTGATTCTGTTTCCCTAGAGAACCCTGAGTAACACACCTTGCATTAGCTTGGTACATTTGTTACAATTCAGAAAAGAACATTCTTCTAATTGTACTGTTAACTACAGTCCATCATTTGCAATAGAGTTCATGGTTTGCATTGTTTTTTTTTTATTGACTTTGTAATAATATTACATTAAAAAAATATATATATATGAGGTCCCATTCAACCCCACCACCCCCACCCCACCTCTCCCCCACCAGCAACACTCATTCCCATCATCATGACACATCCATTGCATTTGGTAAGTACATCTTTGGGCACCTCTGCACCTCATGGTCAATGGTCCATATCATGGCCCATACTCTCCCCCATTCCATCCAGTGGGCCCTGTGAGGATTTACAATGTCCGGTGACTGCCCCTGAAGCACCATCCAGGGCAGCTCCATGTCCCAAAGACGCCTCCACTTCTCATCTCCTCCCGCCTTTCCCCATACCCATCAGCCACCATGTCCACTTTTCCCAATCCAATGCCACCTTTTCTATGTGGACACTGGATTGGTTGTGTCCATTGCACCTCTATGTCAAGAGGAGGCTCAGATTCCACATGGATGCTGGATGCAATCCTCCCACTTTCAGTTGTAATCACTCTAGGCTCCATGGTGTGGTGGTTGTCCCTCTTCAACTCCATCTTAGCTGAGTCCAATGAATCAGACTGTAGGTGCTGGAGTCTGCTGAGGCTCAGGACCTGGCCATCACACTGTCAGTCCAGAGATTCAATTCCCCCAAATATATCCCAAACCCCAACACCAACTGCACCTCCAGCACATTAGCATGAAAGTCCCATGAAGAGAGATCCCATCTGAGTCCAGATTCATCACACATAAACACCATTTCCAAAGAGGGGCCATCTGACCTGGTAGTTCACCCCATCGTCCATGACCATAACTCCCACAGGTCTCTTTAGCCCTCAAAGGAACCAATACCTGGGGGTTGTATCTGCTCTATCTGTCTCTCATACCCCGCTCAGTTGTGCACAAGGGCAATCCTTCTGACAGCCTCCAGACTCTTTTTTAGAGACTCGTAGCCATATAAACTCATTTCTCCTTTCCATTTCCCCCTTACATTAGGTCAAACAGCATTTTAAAGTCATGTTATTTTATGTAGACAGGGATATTCTGCTGATCCGCATTGAACCTTCCGTGTAAGGTCATTTTCCAATTGCATCATCAGTTGGTAGTTGATAGTGGTCCCTCGGTGCCAGGGAGGCTCATCCCCAGGTGTCATGTCCCACGCTGGGGGGAAGGTATTGCATTTACATGCCGAGTTTGGCTTCGAGACTGGCCACATTTGAGTAACATGAAGGCTGACAGGAGGAAATTCCCAGGCACAATGCTGCTCTAGGCCTTGTTCTTATTTCAGGCCCATCAGCTCACAAGCATAGTCATTAGCGTCAGGGGCTCACTGTTGAACCCCCACTCCCCCCCGGTCCCCGCCGCTGCACCTGGGAGACTGTCGCTCCTCCCCTAGGGACCACAACAGAGCACCACTGGCCAGGAACCCAGTACCCCCCCCTGCTGTGGTTTTTAATTGTTGCCACTATGAGTATATCCAAACATTACCATGCACCCTGGACATATGTTCTGTATAGCTCCCTGTCAGCCATATATCACCTGTCAATGGTATCCCATACCAGTATCCCTCCATTGCCATTGTTGAACCACTCTGTGATCCAAAATGGTTTGCATTATATAGTCCTGTTTTTACAGTTTTTAAATTTTTATTCTAGTAACACACACAACCTAAAATCTTGCCTTTTAACCACATTCAAGTGTATAATTTGGTGTGACTAATCACATTCACAATGTTCTATAGCCACCACCACCATCCTTTACCAAAACTTGTCTAGCAACACAAACAGAAACTCTGCGCAATTTAAGCATTAACTTCCCACTCCCTAGCCTTACCCTCGCCCTTGGCAACCTGTATTCTAGTTTCTAACCCTATGAATTTCCTTATTCTAATCATTTCATATCAGTGGGAAGGTACAATATTCGTCCTTTTATATCTTGTTCCTTTCATACACATGATGTCTTCAAAGTTCTTCCATGTTTTCTCATGTATTAGGACTTTGTTCCTTTTAATTGCTGAATAATATTCCATTTAGTTTGTCCAGTCATCAGTTGATGGACACTTGGGTTGCTTCCCTCTTTTGGCAATTGTGAATAATGCCACTATGAACATTGTCATGCAAATATCTGGTTGAGTCCCTGCTTTCAATTCTTTTGGGTATAAACCTACTAACAGGATTGTCAGGTCATACGGTAATCCCATATTTAGTTTCCTGAGGAACTGCCAAACTGTCTTGCACAGCAGCAATATCACTTTACAGTCCTACCAGAAAGGAGTGAGTGTTCCTCTTTCTCCACAAACTCTCCAACAATTGTACTTTCCTATTTTTTAAATAGTAGCCTTTATAGTGTGTGTGAAATGGTATCTCATTGTGGTTTTGATTTGCATTTCCCTAATATTAATCATCTTTTCATGTGATTTTTGGCTATTTGCGTATCTTCTTTGGAGAAATGTCTCTTCAAGTCTTTTGCCCACTTTTTAATTAAACTTTTCATTTTTGTTGAGTTGAAGGGTTTCTTTGTGTATTCTGCATATTAAAAATTTATCACCTTTGGACCCCAACCTCATTGCAAAAACTGATCAAAGAAAAACTTTTCATGCAGTTTAAGATCTCCCAGCTTTATGGAGCACTTCATGAATCAGAGCGCATCCAATTCAAAAAGCAGAAGGGTGCTGCACCAAGGGAGTGGACAAGGGGAACTCATGTGACATGAATGCAGAAGAAAGTGAGGAAATAATCTGATTGTCTGATGTTAAATTTCCATTTTACATGGGAGGGGTTCTTCCAGATTGGGGAGCATACGTGCATTATTTAGTATGGTACCCTTGTCCAATCTGATAAGCTAATTCTCCTGGACCCAAACCTGTTTATCAGCAGGTGTTGCTGTTGAGCAACCCTGTGAGGTGTGTACCATTTTCTCAGAAAACCCCTGCATGCCAATTGTTTCAGTCCTTTGGAAGAGCCCTTCTCAGAAAAGAAGGCCCTCCTGGCAACACCAAATGACCTTCTTAGTACTTTACTTAACAATCGTCGTACCTTGGGCATTTGATTTGGTTATCTGGCTCTACCTTCTAACTACCTCCCTGGAATAGAGATGTGAGAAGTTTTATTATTCCTTTGGATAGGGGCAAGTAGTAAAGACAAAGACCACTCCAATCATGAGGTGAATGTACAATGAACCATGGGTGACACATGCTGCAGTCAAGGCCCCGTACCTAAGCACGTTGTCATTTCTCTTGACACATGTGTAACAGGTTGTATCTGCTTGGCTCTATCAAAGAGTGAGAGTCCTTTCTTTGCAATCTCTTCAGTGGATTGCTTGTAATGTAACACACAGTGATTTAATGCTTACCCAATAATAAAATTGTTTTTCTTACCCTTCTTCCTTTGTGGCTAGGTTTTCTGGTTTAGGAGAAAATTTTATTATTCATTATATTTCCCCATGTGTTCTGAAATGTGATATACATTATGCATTGCAAGTGTTTGGGAAATTGTGTGTTTGTTCTACTTATTTCTCCTCTGTCTTGTCTCTTCTTTAATTCCCGGTTCCATCTGCTGCCCCATGGCAGATGACTATCAAGTAGGTAGCAGGTGTGTGTCAAAAGAAATGACTTGCATTAGCCGTCCTCTCCCTGACCTCAAGGTGTCAGATCTTTCTCGAGCACCACAACGTCCCCTCCTACAGCTTGCTGCTCTGGCTGTGTGAGCTACTTCAACCCCAGGGTCTCAGTGAGTGTCAAGACCTAATACTGTGCCAAGTGAAAATTAAAGCTCTCTAAGTAAATTCTTGACTGTTTGCTGTATCCAATGGGGGAAAGCAAAGGAAAGGCAGTAAAGCAAGAGTGCAAAGAGCACCAAGTCTTCAAGCCAACCGACATCTGCTCAGCCAGGTGCTGTGTGACTGCAGGAAAGTTACTTAACCTCTCTGAATTCCTGTCTGTCTAAGTGTGCCAGGGCTGCTGTGACAAATCCCATACAATGGGTTGGGTGAAACGACAAGACTTGATCAGCTTGTGGTTTTCAGAAGTCACAAATTGAGGCATTGGCGAGGCCCTGCTTTTTCCGGAATCAGTGGCCACCTGGAGATGGCAGTTCTCTGCCACACGGCCATGTCCTCGGCCTCGTCCTGTGGTTCCTCTGGCTTCCGGCTTCTCTGACAGCATCTGAATTCCCTCTCTTTACAAGACCTCCAGTAATAGCGGGTGAAGACCCGCCCTGATTACGCTGGCTGCAGCTTATCTAATAAAAACATCTCCAGAAGGTCCTGTTTGCATGTGGGTTCCCACCCACAGGAGCCAGCCTAAGATTAAGAATGCCCCTTCTGACTGAAGCCCCCTCTCGATCTAGAGGTGAAGTGGACATCGCCATCCCAGGGTCCACAGGATGGAGGAATAAAATATGGATGAGAGTGGACTTACTGGTATTCTACTACAGAACTATTGTGACTCTAGCAATGGAAGAAATTATATCATCAATGTGGAGAAAGTGGCCACGGAAGTTGCTGAGGGCAAGGAGAGGGAAGAGGAGATGTGATATGGGGGCATTTTCGGGACTTGGAGCTGTCCTGAATGATATTGCAGGGACAGATGCTGGACATCGTATATCCTGCCATAACCCACTGAATGTGCTGGGGGAGAGTGCAAACTACAATTAAACTATTACCCATGCGGTGCTGCAGTGCTCCAAAATGTATTCACCAAATGCAGTGAATGTGCCACACTGATGAGAGAGGTTGTTGATGTTGGAAGAGTCGGGGGCGGGGGGAGTGGGGTATATGGAAACCTCCTAAATTTTTTAATGTAACATTTTGTGTGATCTATATATCTTTTAAAAATAAATTAAAAATATATATATATATAAAAAGAACACCCCTTTTGTGGGGTGCATGGTTCAATCCCCAACACTGTCACTCAGCAGACCTGAAACATTTTGGTCTCAGGACCTCTTTATACTCTTAAAACTCACTGAGGAAAAAAAAATTCAAAACACTCAAAGAAAAAACTGAGTAAAAATAACTTTGATCATGTGAGTTATTACCTACCAATAGTTACCTTATAAGCAAAAATTAAAACATGTTTAGCATGTTAATTCATTTTAAAATAACAATAATAAACCTATTCTATGTTAACAAAACTACAAATTTTTGGAAAACAACTGTTTTTTCTAAAATTAAAAAAAGGCTTAGTGAGAAGAGTGGCATTTACATTTTTTTTTTACGAATTTCAAAAGCGGATATTTTAGGTTGTATACATGTTATTAAAATAAGAATTTTAAACTGAATCCATAGGCCTGTATAACATAAATAGGGAGTCCTAATGTAAATCAGGGACTGTAGTTAATAGTACAATATTAATATAATCCTATTCTTTTATCAGGTGTGACAACTGCCCCACACTAATGCTAATGGGGGGAGGGTATACGGGAACTCTGTATTTTCTGCGTGATTTTTCTGTAAACCTACAATTTCTCTAAAAAGAAGTTTGGCTTAATAGAGACAGAGTCTTGTAACTGCGTCCTCATTTAATCTGCCGTGAGATCCCATGTCAAGTAGCCTTTGGAAAATGCTGCTGAATACAGGGAAAGCATGAGAGAGAAAATGGCAATTAAAGACTTAAAATTATTATGAAAAGTTTGACTTTGCACACCCCTGAAGAGGTCTTAGATATTGTTCTAGTTTGCTGGGCTGCTGAAAGTACTGTATCAGAAACGGGTTGGCTTTTACAATGAGGATCTATTGGCTTACACGCTTGCAGTTTTGAGACTGAGAAAAATGTCCAAATCGAGGCATCACCGGGAGATGCGTTCTCCGCAAAGCCTGGCTGCTGGTGACCCTGGACGGCTCTGTCACATGGCAAAGCACATGGCGGCCTCTGCGGGCTCTCCCCTCTTTCAGGTTTGGTTGATTCCAGCTCCTTGCTTCCGTGGCTCTCTCCTCTTAGTCTGAATTCATTCCCTTACAGGATTAAGACCCATCCTGAAAGAGGAGGGTCACGTCTTAGTAAAGATCCTACTCACCGGAAGACCCTACTGACAGCAGGCTCACACCCACAGAATGGCTAACTTTAAGAACACACTTTTCTGGGGCCCGTGCAGCTTCAGACCATCGCAGGAATGCCCAAGAGTCCCAGGGACACACCCTGAGAACCACTGCTTTAAAAGGGGATGGCGTGTTTCTTCCAGGATATTTCTCGATGGCTTATGTGACGCTCGTTGCTCCCGGGCATCATGATGTACCCATTAAAGTGACACTAAGGCCCTCAACCTGGAAAGCCAGAGACCCAATGCTTAGCTCCGACAGGTTGTTGACTCTATTTTAGAGTTGAAGACTTAGCAGCGCTCTTGTCCAACGTTCCTTAGAGATGCGGAGCTTGGGACCCGAAGTCAATGCCATGTGCCTGCTTCTCAGTGTCCGGTCTCAGTGCTTTCAAACAAGGAGGCTGACAAGGATCCCTTCTGATTCGGGATGAGCTGATGGTGCAAGGGCCTGGTTCTGGGTCAAGCACAAGGCCCAAGCCTGCACCTGTGACCAGTGAACTTAGAGAGGTACCTTGCATAGACGCTGTCCTAGCGGGGTCTTCTGGTAGGGACCCCCTTCTCTCCTGTGGCCTGTGCCAGCGGGGGGCTCTCTGATCTGATGGCTTAGGGGCCCTTGCCTGGCAATAGTGTTTCCCACCCTCCCTTAGTTAATCCCTGAATCTTCCCGAGATAGAAAGTAGGACTCCCCAAAACACCCAAGGCTTCCTCTTCCTCGGTGCGTGATGGTATAATCCAGGGCCTCTCTGACTTCCCCTCCTTGGGCTTTCAGACCCATATGGCTGCTTGGGGAGATGAAAAAAATTCCCACACTCATGATTCTTCTACTGTTTTTATTTAAACTATACCCATTAAATACAGCTTGCACAGACTGAACTCTTGGGTCTGTTCCTGTGCCGGCTGAGCCCTGAATCCCGGCCGAGTTGCAGCCAACTCCTACACTCCAAGTCTCGGGGCTCGTCCTGGACAAGCCAACAAAATGGTGATGACGGACAAGTCCCTTCCCGAGAAAACAAGACATATCTAAAACTGCAAGCAGAACAGTTCCTTCCATCTGCCCCATGTTATCTGAGCCCCCTTTCAGCCTGAAGAACTCAGACCAAACGTCATCCCAAATCCCTCAAGACTGAGGAAGAGCAAACCTAAGGGGGAGCGTAAGCATGGGCCAGAGCAGATTTACTGATACACGGGGCAGCGTGTAACATTGACATGACGATAGTGGTCGCCAGGGGTTCAGAAGGGAGGGGAGGGAAGAGGGGTGGGATGCGGGGCGTTGTTAGGCAGCGAGATTCCTCTGCATGACGCCGCAATGCTGGACGCATGACATCGTGCACTTGCCAGGGCCTGTGGGACCGTAGAGCACAAGCGGAAGCCAGAGTGTAAAGTCCAGGCCCTGCTTAGGAGCAGCGCTTCAACCTCAGCTCATCAACTGCCACAAACGTACCACAGAATGTAATAACAAGGGAAACTGGCGGGGTGGGGAGGGTTACATGGGAAAGTCCCAATACTTTTGGTTTAATTTTTCTGTAAATGTAAATCTAAAACTTCTCTAAAAATCAAGTTTTTTATTACAAAAAAAAAAAAAAAAAATGAATTCAGCTTGGAACCAGACTGTCAAATGGCTCACAGGTTGTTAAAGTATAATTTTCAAAAAATGATGAAGCATGTTCAGTCGCATTGCTCTCCCTTGAAAATATTACAATTAATCATTTTAGCGGGGCAGAAATATTATTTCTAATAAATGAAACAGTTATTTTTAAAACGTGAGTATGGATCCCAGCATAGTCCACCCTCAGGCTGACTCTCATGCAGAGGTGGCTGGAGGAATGGGGGGCTAAGCCCACCAGCCCCTGCACCCAGCGAGCCAGAGCGCCCGAAGGGGAGTGGAGGCAGGGGTGGGGCCATGGGATGAAAGACGAAATCTGCACTGGAGACCCAGCAGGACCCCTGGATAATCAGACATGATGTTCAGACAGAAAAGAAATCCAAGAAAAAATGATTTTTTTTTTTTGCTATAGGTATTGCATATAGTGCATATTTGTTTCATTGGAGATGGGCCAAAAAAATGGTGATTTATTTAATGAGTCAAGATAAATGGAAAAATATTTCCTTTCATTTTATTTATTTTTACTTATTCCCCGGCCACCTTGTGTTTTTGCGCTCACTGTCTGCTCTGTGTCCATCCACTGTGTGCCCTCTGTGTCCGTCCGCTTGTCTCCTCTTCTCATCTTCTCTTTAGGAGGCACTGGGAACCAATCCCGGGACCTCCAGTGTGGGAGAGGCACTCAACCGCGTGAGCCACCCCAGCTCCCTGGTCTGTGTCTCCCACTGTCCCTCCTGTGTCTTTTGCTGCATCACCTTGTTGCGCCAGCTTGCTGCGCGGGCCAGCTCACCTTCACCAGGGTGCCTGAGGATCCGAACCTGGGACTCGATGTGGTAGATGGGAGCCCAATCTCTTGAGCTGCATCCACTCCCCTCCTGTTTTATTTTGAGTACCGCATACCATGTTAGGAAAAAGTGTATGTCTTCTGAAATGTTTTACATTCCTTCCATAAATTTTAATCTTGTGCATTGCTTAAACATCTTAAGATGTAAAAGAGATTACGCCATCATTAGGGTGTGAGGCATGTCCCCTGTAAACACGTGTGAGTCTTAACCCGCATCCTTGTGTCAGCCCATCTGTGAATGGGACCGCGGAAGATGGCAGCAGTTAAGTGGGGACTCATTTGTGAATGGGACCCTCAGAGCTCCCATTTAGATGAGGAGAAGCCAAATCAGGGTGAGCCTTAGTTCCATGTGGTTGAAACCCTTATAAGCAAAGGAAATTGGACGTGGAAGTAAAAGCCAGAAGTCAGAAGAAGCCAAAGAGTAAGAGATTTCACCGCGTGACTGAGGAGTGCCAGAATCGCTACAGGCTCTGGGAGAAAGAAGTTTTTCCAACGCCTTGAAGTTGGATTTTTAGCCCCCAAAACCATGAGTCAATAAAGCTCTGCCGTTTAAGCTGACCCACTCTGTGGTAATTGTCACAACAGCTCTGGCAAACTAAGAATAGTCATGATATTGTTGTCTATTTTTTTTCTGATTTATGGCATATATTGGTTTAAATAGATTTCTGTGGGCTAACCAAGAAATATGGCCAGTTGAGTCATTGTTTTGTCCATGTTTCTATGGGAAACTGCATCATGACATACAACCAGCTAATAGTCATTTAAGACACAACCGTTCATAGATAGATAAGGTGTAATCTAAACGAATGAGAATAGAGGGGTACAAATACTATATGAAAAGCATGTGACGAGGTGTTAGATTACAGCCACACTGTGTGATGGTTAGGCGAATGTGTCAACTCGGCCAGGTAACTATGCCCAGTTGTTTGGCCAAGCAAGCACTGGGCTAATTTTAATACAAAGACATTTATGGACTTTAATCATCAGTAAATTGATTGCATAGAAGGATTGGTTACATCTACGGTCAACCAGGGCGATTGCTTAAGCAATGAAGGACGTTTTAGTCAATGCCTTAAAAGGCAAAGTGATTTCAGCCTTCAGAGAGAATTTTCCAGCTGGGCTTTGGACAGCCAGTGCCCCGGGGAACTCACCAGGGACCTTCACGGAAGGCCCTGGCGTGCAGCTGCCTGCACAAGTTGGACTTGTGCATTCCCACAGTCACATGAGAGAATACTATGAAATCTCATACTATTTACAGATATCTCCTGTTGATTGTTTCCTTAGAGAACTCTAATATACTCTGTAACTACGAAAATTAATATTTAATGGCTTAAACCTTGTATTGTTTCTCAAAGATACTGTATCCATTTCTTTATTATTCAGGAGCTCTGAGTATCAGGATAATTTTGCCTGCAAAAACAGAATACCCAACACAACTAGGTTAAACACACTAAGGACTTGATGGTTAAAAATCAAGATGTTCAAACATAAAGTGGCTGCAGAGCTGTTTAATTCATTGGGTCAAGGCAGTCATGAAGAACCTATGTTTCTTTTTCCATCCTTGAGACTTTACTGTCTCCAGTGTGTGAACTTGATTCCTCCCGTTCCCTCAGAGCTGCAGGATGGCTGCAGACGTTCCAGGCATTGCATGCTGATACAAGAGAGGGAGAAAAGGCTGTCCCTTCCTATAGGACTCTCTTACAGCAAGGAAACTTAGAGTAATCTAATAGAAAACATGTGGCATGGTCAAAATGAAAGCTTTGCATTTATAATTAGCGCTGGCCCAGGTACCAGGACGGTGTGTCTCAAAGTGTACATCACATCATACATCATCTACGTACCACCTGAAAGGCTTGCCGTGCAATGGGCATTTCTGCGAATTTTCTGCACTCTATCACATACAAACCGCCTCCTTTTGTCTCACAAACTCCCAGATGAAATCTGGTTTAAGAGGAAGCCACCCTAACAAAGCTGCTGAGCTCTGCTCTCTCGCGTTAAGAGGCCCTGAGACGATTCTTAGCTCCCTGTTCGCATCCTTTCACGCCTCTGGCCCTCGCTGGCTTCGCTTCACCCTTCGCTGAGGCGGGTGGACGGCCCCTCGTGCACGCTGCCCTGGGGAAGTCGAGGCGGCATGCCCAGCCCTTCTCGCACTATTCAGCCGCCGTGTGAAGGTGCAGCTGGTGCCTCCTGCGGCTGGAGTCTCAGGCATTCCCTTCCACCGAGATGCTCTAATGCCTGCTGCTGCCTACCGCCTCCTCTTCTCATTTGAGATGTGTTGTGGCTTGGCATTCTTCTCCTCAAAGCTTCTCCTTCTTGTCTCCCCCCCAGGCCCTCCCACTCACTAATTCCCACAAGGACCTCTACAAAGGGAAACTGGACAATTAACAGTGTTTGGAGCCAGAGCACCTCCTCGCTGACGCTGGCTTAACTCTATGTGCCCGGGGTCCCTCACGGGTGGGCTGACCTGGAATGAAGCCTTGGCTTTCCGAACGCAGGCCAGGGGTCTCCTAAGTACTCCGTACTTGCCTGCCATTGGGTGAGGAAACTTCTTGAACTTTACTCTGACTAAACTGCACTGTGACCATTCATTAGAGGTATTATCTCCATTTGCTATGGGAGGAACATGAGCTCAGACAAGCCAAGAAACTTGCCCGACCTTCTGGAGCAAAGGGGAGCTCAGGCTGTGGTGCGCGGGGAAGCCAGACCTCTCCAGAAGAGCGAGACACTGAGTGGGGTGCAGGGTGCGTGCGCGTGGGGCCCCCACGCAGGAGCATCCAACCACGACCGGATCCCGGGTCTGCTGCTTCCTCTCCTTCCCTAAGCCACGAGTGTCAGTGACTATAATGACCTAAAAAAAATAATTTTAAATTTCTAAGCTACTGATGTCTACTCCAGGTGACTTTTCACTAGGTAGGGAAGGGAGGGAGTTATTTGGGAATGAGATAGGAATTGGGGTGGAGGAAGGAAAAGGCGGGGAGGGAGAAAAGAGGGAAAAAAATTAATGTTCAGCATAATGGCATATTATATTCTTTTTATTCGTTTGATACAGCCATTCATATTTTTTCACATTGCATACATTCTCCCATAGTAACAGCAGTTTGATCAAGCAATAAAAATATGTATTCAGTTAAATATCTTAAAGAACTATTTTAGAATTTCATGTGAGCAAGTGCATGATAAGTTTATTATGGGAAAGAAGCTAAAATACCTGTGACTTTATTTGGCTTTCTAAAATTCTTCCTGCAGAAAATGTATTTTATTGATGAATTAAATATACAAAATACAAAACTACATTCTAATGCTAATTACTTAAACAGTAACAAACCTTACAAAATAATTCAGTCTGCTACTAAAAATTTTAAGACCGCTAAATGAAATATTAAAATAAAACTTTTTTGCTTAAAGAATACAAATCAATAAATGTTTGATATTCTGGATTTTAGTGTATGCACATTAGCAAAATTTTTAAATGAGCAAACACTACAATATTTTTATATTGAATGTTTTAAAAATGTCAAGGCACAATAAATTATTGTTTTTCTTAATATATAAATGAGATCACAGTATTCTAGAAAGAATTTTTTTTGTAACGGAAAGATTATTTCTTAAAAGGTTACAGGAGCAAACAATGGAAAAGGCTTAAAGCATGTGCAACAAGTTTCTTCTACTGAAGAGTCTAAGCAATGGATTTCAATACAACTGCCACCCAGCAGTGGTTCGCGCAGCAGAGGTGATGTCGTGTGAGCTACACCAGGCAGGAGGTGACTGCTTCCAGGATCCCGGGATGCTGCGAGCCGGAGGGTCAGTGGGACACACAGCCGTTAGGTCTGCTGCCGACCACGCGTTAAAGCCCCAGAGAAACGCAAGACACAGAACTAACACCTGCACCACCTGCCACAAGGACCTCAAATCTACTGCAAGATAAATTACTTTGTAAGAATCTATATTCAAAAAATATAACCAGTGCCTTATAAATAGAGCTGCAACGGGGTCCCGTCCTAGCTCCCCATCACGGACTATCCTAAACACACGTCAGGCTGGGTTTATTTGATCTCAGCTGGTGTGGATGCAGTTGGAGATGCTGCTGCACCTGTAATGCAAAGTGAATAAGTGAACAAAGAGCACACTTAAAATTAAGTCTATTAACTTAAAATTAAATGAAAATCCAGAAGTAACTGATTTTTCCAATTGTAAGTAAAAGCATGACAGACATGTATCTAGCTGGCTATGCAGATTGTTCCTGAAGGCTAGAGAGGAATTCAACATACGATCCCACCGCCAGGCACAAGTCAGCCACCTGCCCCTCAGACTCCAGCTCACACCCGGGGGACAAGAGCAAACCAGGGCCCGGCTGGGGATGCGTGAACTCAGGAGCTGGGCTCGCACCTGCCGGAAGGTGCCAGGCTGAGCAAGCAGGGAGCACCGCCTGGGCCCAGCGGCAGCAGGAGGGCGCCCCCAAGCTCGGGAGCCTGCGCCCTTGGCTGGCACTCAGCAGGGTGCCAGGCGGCCCTGGCCCTTGACTGCAGGGTCCTGGGCCTCACCACCAATCCGGCCCCTTTCAAGGTTCAACACTCTGCCAGGTACGCAAAGGCCCTCCAAAGACTTCTGGAATAGGGCAAGAAGAGGACAGCTAGTCCCGGCCCTGCTGGAGGGAAGGAAGAATTCCTGACAAGCCTGGGAAGGGGAGGTGCTCCTCGCCGGGGCTGAACGTCGAGACAGAGGGCAGAGGAAAGAGGACACAGAATGGGCAAGGAAACAGAGGACAGAAAACGCACAGCAGAATAGGAGGAGGCACAGTGTGGGCACCAAAGCAAGCAGGAGCCCAGGGGTCCCAAGGACCGACGAGGGGGGCCCCAGTTTCAGCAGTGACCTCAGCTCACCGGAAAACCTGCTGAGGCAGAACTGCTCCACCAAATGGGGATTTTTCCAGACTCCTCAGGGGTCTGTGCTCATGCAGTCTTTAATTTTCAACGTTCCTCTGAATCTCAATCTGTCTCGCTAATTTAAACAGATTATATGATGCGTGCAATGCTGAATTTCCTGACAGATCAGTACATGAATGTCTACTAATGCCAAATGATGAGCCCTTGATCAGAGTGTATGTTTTGTTGTTGAAATAAATTGTCCATTTAAGACCACACACGTGCAGGAAAATCTTCCTAAAAATATTAGAATGCCCTTTGTAGGCGACTGCTGTGCTCACTGGTTTTTTGGTTTTTTTTAATTTTTAATTTGAGATCTTCCCACTGTTTTTCCTTCACTTTTCCATTATTTAAATGCATGTCTGTCCCACATTGTAAGAAAATACATGTTTTATTAAACTAAAAGATGCTTTTTTCATTTGTAATATACCTAAAAGAATAAAACAATTTGATTGTAAAAATGAAAGTGGTCCTTCTTTTGCCATCCTCCAATTGTATTAGAACTTCGATTTTTTAAAATACATGGCACTGGCCTCTGTAGCTAGAATACATGCAGTTTGGAGAAGGACATCACAGGCTGCCAAAGACTTCTGTTTCAGGTTTCAGAAACATATTCATCAATTTTTTTTTTGGTAAGGTGCTTTTTGTATCCCGAAGCAACTCAGTTTCTTCACAAATACTCACTTGGAGGGGAAGACTCTGTAACAAAGAACAAGTACATAAGTATATTAGTTGTTAATTTAGTAAAACAGACTAAGCAGGAAAAGGAGTCATAATTACTTAAAGAAGTAGTAAAAAGGCTATGCTATTTAAAACAACAGAGTTAGTCAAAAAACAGCTGGCATTGCAAAGTTCAAGAGTGCGTTTTTTAACACAGGGTTTGTTAAAAATAAAAATATAGGACTTTGAACATTTAATTACACAGAAAGTTCCAAAATATTTATTCACAGTTTAGAAACAGAATTAAGACATGCTGATAATGGAATAATTTGAAATATGAGTTGTAAGTTCTTTTCAAAGAACCGAGAGCTTTTTATGACGCTCTCTCAAATTGATTATGCAGAAGTTCAGAATTTTTCTGGATCCAGGAAACTACAATGATGTAATGGTTTGGGATACCAAATTGAGTATCAAATTATCGACAAGTTAAAGAAAACGTAAAGCCGCAGAAGCTGTAACTTTGGCTCTCCGTCTCAGTAAGGAGGAAAGACACGAAAGATGTCATCCTCATGTTTACCTGCAACCTCAGCACCTGAGGACCTTTTAATAGGGTTTTAGATTATTCGTTACCAGAGCGAGGAAAGAGAAAGCGGGCGGCTGCCACCCCAGGTCCCGAGCCCCAGCGGGAAAGGGGCTGCGGGTGAGCGTCACCTTGCGCCTCCTCAGCAGCGTCGGGGGCCTCTGGGTCCTCGGGCGTCCCTGCCTCTCCGTACCCGTCGGGGCCTTCTGTGGCCTGAGAGGACGCCGGCGCGCGGGGGCTCTGTGGCGTCCGCTTGCCTGGATGGGTGCGCTGCTGTAACCACTCGTCCTTATAACCGTTGCTAATAAGTTTGGAAAAGTTTGTTGGTGAACTATTTTTTTGACCGGGCCTCAAAAAGAAAAAAATTAATGTCAAAATTAAGTAAAGGTTGATAATAAACCAGAAGAGCACTTTTCTGTGATCACTCTGATAAGATATGAGATGAGTTTGTGATCTTAAACAGAGTAGGGGGCAGCAGGTGTAGCTCAGTGGTTGAGCACCTGCTTCCCATGTACGAGGTCCTGGGCTCAGTTCCCGGTACCTCCTAACAAACAAAGAAACAAACAAAAACAGCGGGGATGTTTTCTTTCTCTCCCCACCCGCCCTCTCCTGCGCCCCCTCCCTCCATCCATAGTCATAAGGAAGTTCATTTCAAAGCCCCCCTGGACATGGGCACGTGGGTGAAAGCAGGCTTTGTCCAGCTTCCTAAGCCTTTCTTCACGACAGTCAATGCAAATTAAAAATTGAAAGTCCCAGTGTTCACTCTGAAGCCCTCTTCAGCAAACCCCACCCCTCCCCAGGTAGTAGTGGATTGCTCATACTCTGCCGTTTTCTTTTTACTTGTTCCTTACTTCTTCCTTGTGCTTGTCCTTATTAATGATCATCTGCCAGATCTCTGCCCCCTTCTAAAGCCTTATCTTCTCCCTGTCAGTTCTCTCTGAAAGCCTAGCACTTGCCATCCTTATGGGCCTGATCCTCATCTACACTGAAGAACGGCAGGAGGTGGACGTGCTGGAAAGCAGCCTGAGCTCTGACGTGCAGCAGGTAACACGCACCGCTTGCCTCTGGGCCTCCGACTTCCCACTCGGAACGGCTTCAAGTGGAGCACGTTCCCAGTGCGCCTCTCACTCTCTCTGACTGTCTCTCCCTCCCGGTCTGATCTCAAAACATTGGTCGCATTGTAATAGAAACAACATGGTTGTTTTTTCCCCGCTGGACTAGAAGCTGCTAAAGATCAGTCATATAATCAATGACGTTTATTCCAGCACTAAACTAGGACTCTGGCCAAGGAAGAGAGAAACCAAAGCCCTCCCGGGGGCTCACCCTCCGGTTGGGAGAAGAACGAAGTGTAAGAGCACCTCAAGTGTTTTCCAGCGGACGGCAGCGCTCGCACACGCAAAAGGAGCCAACTCCAAGGTTCTGGTCTTGGTGACCAGAAAACATGAGAATGCAGCAGCATGCCCGAGGGGACAAGTGACCCAAAGGAGGCAGCCCAGGCAGGCTTTTGGGAGGGACGGTGTGGGCACTGGAGCTCTGCGCCCCAGAGAAACGTGTTCTTAAACTGACTCCATTCCCGCGGGGACTTGTCAGCAGGACCTCTGGGTGAGGCTGGTTCATAATCTAATCAGGATGGGCCTTAATCCTATTACTGGAGTCCTTTCTAAGCAGAAGGAAATACAGGCAGAGAGCAAGAAAGCCACTGAAGCAAGAAGCTGCAGGTCAGCGGAACCTGGAGAGCAGGGAGGGCCAGGAGAGGCCGCCACCTGCCGTGCCCTGTGACTGAGATGACATCCGGCCCAGGGATGACCTGCAGCCAGCTCCGGAGAGCTCATCTGGGGGAAGACAGCAGCGCTTTGCCAATGCCTTGGTTTGGACTTTTCCCAGCCTCAAAACTATGAGCCAATGAAAAAGCCAACCCGTAGCATGGTATTTGCTTGCGCAGCCCAGGACGCCTCAACAGACAGGGCATGGAGGCGGGTTCCAGGCAGGACACAGACGGGTGGGGAGAAGCAGCTGATTGGAGAGGTACGGCAGCCACAAATGGAAACTGGATGAGGAGGGAACAAATGCCACAGGAGCAAAAACAGATGTCAGGAATGAGCGAAAGGCGGACTGCGGGGCCAACAGACACACGCCGCGCCAGGGCTCTGCAGGCTGGGCTGCGGGACCAGAGAGGGCAGCGGGAAGCAAGCGCTGCAGCACGCTGGGGTGGGCTGCCGGGGTCGCCGACACTGCCTCACGCGTGAGAGATGAAAGACCAGCCCCCAAACTCACTCCTCGTCCCTGTGCCTCAAGCCACTCACATCGGAGGGAAGGAGAAGCGACTTCCTGCGGGACCCTTGGAGCCAGCAGGTGTCCCCGCCCTGCCTGGATGCTTGGAGGTGATCGCTGGCAGTTTCACCTGTGGAGGAAGGCACAGGCGAGTCAGGAAAAACCTTCCCAGCTCAGACAGCAAGGAGGAGAGTCAGGAGGCACGGCGGTCGTACGGAGCCAAAGGCACAGCACGGGACTTTCGGCAGGGGATTCTTTCTCCATCCCATTCGACAAAAGGGATCAATGCCTACTGTGCAACCGGGGCCATCAGTGCTGGAAGGCAGTGGCTGCGTTGCGGTGCCACTGTGTCCACTCAGACGAGAGGAAACAGCTGACGTGTGCTTCCAGGGAGACTTGGCGTTCGTCCGCATGCACGACCTGGGCTGCACCGCGGAGGGCAGCACCCTGGGCAGTTCCTTTCCCCGCACTCGCGCGGGTCGCCCTGGGCAGTTCCTTTCCCTGCACTCACATGTGGTCGTATTCAAGAAGCATCTAATTTGGGGACTAGTGTTACCACCAGCAACTCACTAAACTGCAGACCACAGTACTTTTCTTTACGATCAGAATCTAGTCGTAAACAAACTGTATAATGGTCGTCTCACCTATTACTCTAATACGTTAAAATAATAAGGTAATTCTAAAAATTATAAAGCATACACGCACCTGGTTCTGAATCCAAAAAGCATCAAAAAGCATATGACAAAAGAAACGATAACAAATTATGCAGATCAAAAAACAAGGTCTCTCTAGGCAGACTGCCTATCTCTAGACTGGGGCCTTTTGGGCCCACGTGCTTTCCTGGGTTTAGTTCTGCTCTGGGAGAGGGCAAAGAATGGGAAGGAAGTAGGAAAGAGCCCAAAGGAAAGAGGTTCTTCCAGGGAAACGGAGAGAACCCAGCAGCAGTCCAGGCAAGGTCCGCTGGATGGGCTGACTCGGTAATTGCTACCCTTTAAAAAAAGCCGGACTCCATGCTTTTGCTTCCTTTATTAAATAAGCAGCTTAACCAGGGGGCACCATTTATTCCGCAGTACAATATTATTTCTATTCTACCTCAGACTGAGGCAGGACCACATCAATTTTTTAGATACCGCCCTTAGATGGCTCCCTCCCTCATCCATTTGCTTGTTTTTGCTCACTCTTTGTGCTCATTATCTGCTCTTTTTTTTTTTTTTTCTCACTGTCTGCTCATTGTCTGTTTTTGTTTTTTCTTTAGGAGGCACCAGAAAGCGAGCCCAGGACCTCCCATGTGGAAGGCAGGCACTCAACTACTTGAGCCACATCCACTCCACTGGAACCCCAATTTTTCAAACAGCTTTTTATAATGGGTCAGAAATGACAAGAGCAAAGTACGAAAGACATAGGTCTCATCTCTGTAAGAATGCGCACGGGAACAAGTGCTGGCGGGAACTCTACTGAATTTCGGTCAGCAGTCCCACCAGCAGCAGGGGTCCACGGGACCGGTACAGGTGGGAACAAGGGGGCACTTGAAACCCGAGCCTCGCCACACTATTTTAAGTGCTGCCCTTTCGGGATGGGGTGCAGTAACCCTAAGACTGCTTCCGTATTGGATTACAGGCGTTCTAGTAAAGTTCCGTGGTCCTCGCTCCTCTCTTCGGCCCAGGGTCCAGCCTCCAGGGAGTCGTCAGCCCCGGCCAGCTCCTGGTGATCCTGGGCCCCTGCCACCTGGTGGAGACGGCGCCGATCCCTGCCCAGGTCCCTGCCTTGCCCCCCAGAATCCACCGGCTCCCGGAGCCCAGCTGTGGGCAACCAGGCACAGGGCTCGTCTCCTTCCAGACCTCCTCTCCCCCTCTCGGCGGCTCTGTCTTCCGAGGTCAGCCGTGGGCGACCAGGCACGTGGCTCCTCCAGTCAGCTGTGAGCTGCTGTTGGGGCTTCGTGCTCCAGCTTCGGCTGCTAGCATCCTCGAGTCCCGTCCCACAGGGCGGGACCAAACACGGCCGTTTCCTCTCTCCGCATCCCTCTCTCTCTGGCTCCAGTAAGAGGGCAGAGAGCCAACCTGCATCACGCCTCACTGGCCAATCAAGAGACTACCACACTGGGAGCAGATGTAGCTCAAGTGGCTGAGCGCCTGCTTCCCATGAACAAAGCCCTGGGCGCACCTATACCTCCTAGGAAAGAAAGGGTCCTGCACCCACAGGAGTGGATCAGTTCAAGAGCATAATCTGTTTTAAGGATTCATCAAATTCAAGCTGTCACACCCCCCTGCCTTCTCCCAAACACTTCTGTCAGGTAAGACGACTACATTTCAATTAAGGTCACTGCAGCATTTTTTTTAATAGCACAAATTGGAAGGTGCCCAAGTCTTCAGTGTTGGCAGATTCCATTGCAGTCTAAGGGTAAAAGAGCATGTTGGTCAGGGTGAACCCCAGACGTGTGTGTACAGTGACTACCTTCCTTCCGACTCCCATCATCTTGAGTACAGCTTTGAGAGCACTGATTATAAACGCACCCCATATTTCCATGTAAATGCTCGGTGTGCTGATTGTAACTGTATCCCACCTTTCCATATAAATGCCGTGTGATTATAAACGTATCCCGCTTTTCCACGTAAATGCTCTGTGCGCTGATATATAAATGTATCCCACTTGTCCATGTAAACGCTGAATGTGCCGATTATAAACATATCCTGCTTTCCCACGTGTGCTGTGTGCTGATTATAACTGTATCCCACTTTTCCACGTAAACACTGTATGCAGATTATAAACGTATCCTGCTTTCCCACGTAAATGCTGTGTGCTGATTATAAACGTATCCTCCTTTTCCACCTAAATGCTGTGTGCTGATTATAAACGTATCCTGCTTTTCCACATAAATGCTGTGTGCTGATTATAAACGTATCCTGCTTTTCCACATAAATGCTGTGTGCTGATTATAAATGTATCCCACTTTTCCATGTAAATGTTTAGTATTAGATCCTAATCCTTTGCTTTAATTCCTGTTTTTAAACTTGAAGTTGCTCTGAATCTTGTCCTGAGTCAACTTTCTTCACACACAGAATCATGGTGAAGGAGAATGCACAACCCTTCTCCTGCCTTACCTTCCAAACATTATGGTTTAGACGCTCAAGTGATATGTAGCTTTGGGGTCTGCTTACTTTCTCCCCACTCCCCCCAGAACAGACCTCACTGTGACAACCCCACAGCATCTGGAGGTAACGCTCTCCCTCCCACCCAGTGCTGGCCCCCAGGGAAACCAGCTGCTAGAAATGGGGTGTCCCTGCACGTTCTCCTTGGATGCCCACAGGCATTTTATCTTACAGGGACCATCCCATGCGTGTCACAAGCACATCCCCAAGGACATCCATCATTATGGGTTGAAGTGCGTTCCCCAGAAGGCATGTTCAAGTCCTAACTCCGGTCATGTGAATGAGAACCTGTCTGGAAGCAGGAATTTGAAGATGAGGCCAAACAGGCCAGGGCACCCTCGTCCAATGTGACTGGCGACCTTCCAGAAGAGGAGAGCTGGACGCAGTCAGACAGGGAGTATGGCCCTGCCCTCGCCGTGGTGTGAACTCATGACACCTCTGGTGCTGGAAGGCACTGGGTCTGTGGACCATGAATGGGTACCCTGGGAAACCGGGCGCCGCAGATCCTTCACCCTTAGGAAAGGGCACCACGTCCGCAGCTGGCACACGTCACGGACAGGCCCTCAGCCTCCTGGCAGGTAAACCCGTGGCAAACGTCCTGTGCCTATCATCCCCAGGTGGAAAGGGTTTCATCCCAGGGCCAGGAGCCCCAGCGGCGGGCAGGACCTGCAGGGTGTGTCCCACCGTGAGCCGGCTTGCCTTGGGGCCTTAGTTCCAGGGGCAGGCGGATGGCCCCTGGCACCTCGGCACCAGCGTGCCAGGATGGCCGGCTGCGAGGGAGTCGGGTGCGCTTTCCAGTGGTCGCCACCCACTCCTCTGGGACAGCCATCGTCCCCAGCGCATTTCAACGCCGCCACCGAGCTCCTCGGGACCCCTGCGCTGAGACCCCCGTTCCGGCTCTGCTGCCCTCCTTCGTCCTGAGTAACAGGCCACGAGTCCATCTATCCAGTCACCACTGCTCAAAGCCTTCTTCCCAAGGTGCTTTTTCCTGCTCACCTGCCCTGCCAGGAACTACAGACAGAGCATCTTCTATGGGCAAAGAGAGCTCCGTGTACAAGGGTATATAAATCAATATATTTGCACACCTCCAGGGGAGAGGTCCACATCTTCTAATTCTGGCATACTCTAACACGCTCCCTAAAATCACTGAGAGTTCATCTGAACCACGATCCGCATCCCTGCCCTTTCACAAGGAGGAAAGTGCCTCTGGGGCCCCACCTTCATGAAGTTTCCATAACGGCAGGGCCCAGCGGCCTCTGCTTTTTCAGAGCCCCAAGTGCTGTGCCGCCGCGTGCAGGACCAAAGCACAGCCAGCACGCTTCCCTTAGACCCAGGCCTGAGGGTCAAGAGGGGGGCACTGAGGCAGGGAGGGGGAGATTGAGGAGGATCGGAGAAGAGGGCCTCCAAGGGAGCCTTCAAAACAGCCTTTGTCACTTAATTAAAAAAAAAACACAAAAAATAAAAAACAGAACAAACCGAGAGTCAAAATGTGTGTAAGTTCTATACTCAGAAAAGTACAAAACACTGATAAAAAATTCAAAGGATCTAAATAAATTGAGGTATACAGCGTTCATGGCTGGGAAGATTCATTATTGTGAAGATTTCAATTGTCCAAAAGCTGATATATAGAACCAGTGTGATTCCTATCCAAGTCCCAGCAGGATATTTTTTTAAAGAATCGAAAAGCCAATTCTAAAATTTATATGGAAAGGTAAAGACTAACAAAAACAGTTTGAAAAAGAATAAAGTTGGAAGACACACTACCTGATTTCAAGCATTACTACAAAGATACAGAAATCAAGGTAGTGTGGTATTGGCAGAAAGATAAACACAGATTGATGGACTAGAGTCCAGGTATAGACACAGATGTCTATGGTCAAATGAGTTGCTCAGGCAATGCCGTGGAGAAAGGATTTTAGCAAATGGATAATCATATATTTAAAAAATGAAAAACTTCAACTCAAAATAGACCATAGACATAAATGTAAAACCTCATATTATAAAACTTTTAGATGAAAACATAGGACAAAATTGTTGTGACTCAGGGTTAGGCAAAGCTTTCCTAGCTATAATGCCAAAGCAGAGGCATAAAAGAATAAAATTGGTAAGGCAGGCCTCATCATAATTTTGAACTTCTGTTCTTCAAAGACACTTATGAAAACGAGAAAAATCAAACCAATACTGAGAGAAAATATTTACATATAAAGAATTTTCATAACAATAATAAAATAAACTCAATTTTTAAAATTGGTAAAAGACTTGAACAGATTCTTTGCCAAAGAAACTATATGGATGGCAAAAAAAGCACATAAAAGTTGCTGAACGTATCACTAGTCTTTGGGGAAATGCAAATTAAAACCACAACGAGCTACCATGGCACATCTATTAGAATGGCTCTGATTTTTTTTTTTTAATTTCTCTCCCCTTCCCCCCCTGCCCCAGTTGTCTGCTCTCTGTGTCCATTCGCTGTGTGTTCTTCTGTGACCGCTTCTATCCTTATCAGCAGCGCCAGGAATCTGTGTCTCTTTTCATTGTGTCATCTTGTGTCATCTCTCTGTGTGTGCAGCACCATTCCTGGGCAGACTGCACTTTCTTTCGTGCTGGGCGGCTCTTCTTACGGGGTGCACTCCTTGCACGTGGGACACCCCTGCATGGCAGGGCACTCCTTGCGCATATCAGCACTGCGCATGGGCCAGCTCCACACGGGTCAAGGAGGCCCAGGGTTTGAACCATGGACCTCCCATGTGGTAGACGGACGCCCTAACCACTGGGCCAAGTCTGCTTCCCGAATGGCTCTAATTTTTAAAACTTTTTAAAAAGCTGATATGGATCAGATTCCACTATAACTTCAAGCATAACATCGTATATAGCTTCATGTTGACGTTCTCAGTACTTCTACACCAAAATAAGAAAAGAACTCTGTTGGCTCTGTGCAATAGACTTCAGCAGGTGAGCTGTGTACTGAAGTGGGATATTTATAAAAAATAACAGTGAAATCTGGGCCCTTACTGAGGGCACTCATCCCCACATGTGTTCCTTTAACTGCTGAGCATTTACAGATTGTATCCTCACCCACAGCTCCTTCTCGTCCTTCCTTAAGGCTGGTTTCAGGTACTAGGTTTGGCATCCAGCACAGCAACTCTGAGCAGCTGCTGGAGCCGTAGCTCTTGAACCGTGGTTAGCAGCCCGAGATTCCATTTACTGGTATATGTTTTAGTTCAGTGTAATCGTCCACGTACATACAGCTCAGGCGCAGATCGGATCCTTAAAATCGGTGGCAGGCAGTGAGCATTCAAATGGCCCAAAGCCAGAGTCACAGCCGGAGATGGGGGTGTCTCAGAACAGAACAGACGGCCCACTCGGGCCAACTGAGGTAGAGGCTGGGGGTTCGTGTAGGTGAACCCGGCAGATCCTCTTCACACCAGACTCGCCAAGCCAGGCCAGAGTCAGGAGCACAGAGCGCGATCACTGACGACAGGTCTGCCCCGGCTCCAAAGTCCTCCTGAGCGCGTAATTTAAAATGAGCACCAGCCAAGGGAAATGGGTTTGGATTCTGCTGTCGTCCACCCAGTACCGTTATTTTCAATCTGTGCTTTGTCATTTCACACACAAATCACAAGGTCCCATCAGCTCCAGAGCTCCCCGGAGGACAACTTGAAGCCCTCTGGAGGAGGGGGGCTGGTGGTGGCTGGCTCCCCAAATTCTGGGTGCTGCCTTCTTGAATTTTGGTGCTACCTTCCTGAATTCACTGTGCTGTCTTCCTGAATTTTGTTCCCTTCAAACACTAAGAGAAGAGTGGACAAAATCTTGATTGCCTTGATGACACAGCACAGATCTACCAGGCAGAGAAGGTGAGTTCAAGGGCTCTCACCTTAGCCACTGCTACCTGATGAAATACACCACTGGGAGGTTTACAGAAGGAAAGAATTCATCATCTCTTCCCTTATTGTCAAAATAAAGAAAATTCCAGGGGACACTTAACAAATACTGAAATAAAATGCAAATATTCAGAAACTGGATAACGAATCAACAAAAAATTTCCTTTCTGTAGGTGCCCGATGAGAAGTGGGGTGCCAATTTCCCCCCTAGATAAGCAATACTTAGTTAAAACTCGCATAGTGAAAAGTAGCCTTACCTGGTCAAGTAAATATTCATAAAGAGAAGAAGGCAACATCCATAGCTGCCCACCTAACAGCAGATCCAGATTTATACACATACAAATACAGAGCACGCACCCACCATCACGGGGCCACGGCCCAGCTGGCATTCATGCCACTGAGCCACGCAGGGAGCTACAGAAACAGAGCAAGTGCCATCGCACCCGACGCCCGCGTCACCTTTTTTTTCTCTTCAAGTTCCTCGGCCTCTCTTTGCCAAACGGTTTTCATGTCGAAGTCGAAAGGCCCTCTTCTGGATTCATAGCCGCCGTTGGCTAGACTGGGGTTAAACTCTTCATAGACCATGTAATCTGGCATGGAGATGGTAGGGACTCTGCGGAAAGTGATTTTGCAGTTACAACCGGGAGCTGGGCCCCCGTTCTCTCTCTCTCCCCTGTTATAAAAATACCATCCTGCTTCCTCCATCCACGCTGGAGAAGCAGGTGGCAGCTTCCCTCCCTACCGCTGAATAAACGGAGCAGCCCTTCCCAGGCCTGCTTCCCAGGACACGGTCAACGTCGGTCAAATGACATACGTTAACGTACGAACACACAAAACCCGTAAACTATAAAATAATCATTTCTTTGATAATATCCTGTAAAAATTCACAGCTTAGCATGGCAGTGTCCAACAATCACCTTTGGTGTTCTGTGAGATAGCCGTTCTCAAGGTGGGTATTTAAACACCCCACCCATTTCCCCCAGAGACCCTGGGCCGTGGGCCTGCTGAATGCGGTACTGCCCATCTATTACGGATAACAGCATCTTCACGGGAGTGGACATTTATAGGCAACCTTGCCAAGCCAGGCGCAGAGCTCTCACAAGGAGCTTCAGAGTGGAGGCAGGGACGAGGGCTGGACCTGCTCACCCTCTTGGCAGGGTCCACTGGAGGATGCTAACAGAGGCCTCATGCCATTTCCAGTCCCCACGTTTCAGGGCACCGGTTACAGGATCAAGACAGAATTAAGAAACTGACCCTGCAGAGCTCGCTCTGAAAACCTGAGTTCCACCCTCAGGCTTTGCGAGTGCCCCTTTCTCTTTCTTGACCATATACTGCTAGCATTAGAAGTAAACTAGGTCAAGCCAGAGTGTTAGCTCTAAAATACATATTGTGAACATGGAGAGAGTGTTTAGAAAACACGAGGTGGCAGCTTGGACGTGCATCTAGAGGGCCATGTTTTCTGATGATTCTTTTTTTTTTTTTAATGTTCCTTCTCAGTCCAAGAGAGATGGTTTGGAAGATGCAGTTTGGGTTCCAAATATAGAAATTTCTTAGACATTCAAACCTTATGGGGACAATGGGTACCCATAAATCTGTAATAATGATAGAAGAGTAGGCTTCTCTACTCTTCTGGCTTTGTATAGTACTTTTCTTCTTCACTGAGAAGAAAGCT
Source organism: Dasypus novemcinctus (assembly GCF_030445035.2). Taxonomy (NCBI): domain Eukaryota; kingdom Metazoa; phylum Chordata; class Mammalia; order Cingulata; family Dasypodidae; genus Dasypus; species Dasypus novemcinctus. Next base: position 7,821,749 of record NC_080677.1, read on the forward strand.
TTCTGATTGATTCTCGTTTCTATAAATGGAACTAGGTAGGCCTAACCAGGTCCTCTCGTACAGAGAACAAAAACTTGAAGTCATTTACCAGAAAGTAGCTCAAAGACATACAACTCTGTGATGGCACAGTGCTGCTATAGTTGTCCAGAACTCCGGCTTTCTCACAACTTACACTACATCCCCCAAAGAGCTGGCTATTGTAAAATAGCTCCAGAAGTTGTACTGGGACAATATGGGTATCAGTATCAGGTAACATGTGCTTTTTAAAACTTCCCTGAAAAGATAAGCACAGGTGGGTGCTCCCAAGTACTCACTGCCTCTGGTCGGCCGTGGGCGGCTTGCTGTGGTGGACATACCAGTCTGGCATGGCGTAGGTGACCGGGGAGCCTCTCCTGGTTTCCTGGGCAACGTGTCTCAGCAGATCTCAAAGAGAAGAAGACTCCACCGTCAGAGGCGGCTCCTGCCTGGCAGTGGCTCGGCCACAGCACCGAGCTCCCCACTGTACCCGAGCGGTTGGCCAACACCCCTGCCAGCCACTGGAGCTGCAGGCACTACCGTTCCTTTCACCTTTGGTTGCCTTGAGAGAAACAAGCGTGTAAGGCACGAGCCCCAGGACGTCAGAAGGGGACAGAGGTGTAAAATCGGCAGGCCTGGGGAGCCCGCCGTGGGCAGACGCCTGCCACAGAGGAGGCTTCCTAACTGCCCACGGTCACAGAGCGTCCTGGTGCTGGGAGGTGGGTTAGGGTCCAAGCCTGCTGATTCAGCATCACGTTCTTTCAGCCTTATCTTTTTTAGTATTTGAAATTACTACATAGGGCAGATCAGGCACCCTGAATCTTAATTGTCCTAAAAGAATGTAAGAAAAATTATATCTGAGTAACGTTTTGTTTTTAGTAGAGGTAAAATTAATTTGGGAGTTTGACATGTAGTAAATATTCTGCTCTCTGTACGTTTTGCTTATATTCGTAATTTTTTTGTGCTACTTTGGACCAGTAAATAAAATGCGAATAGAGTTTTGAGAACAACTTTCATTTCTGTACTTAGAGTTTTGTTCATAAAATGTGTAGATTCTCAGCTTTTAGTTCCAGAAATAAACCAATCCAAATACTAAATGTCAAAGAGAAACCAGAAAAAAAAAAAAAAAAGGGAATCTGTACTTGAAATCTCCACGAAAGCATATGGACAATTTCTTAATTATCCATATTTATGACTTTCTTCAGGTAAAGTTACTGTGAATGTTTTTTGTGGCATCTCCACTAATGGTTGTTAGCATTTAATTCTTAACTATAAGAAAAGTAAAAAACACTGCTTTAAATAAAAATATTCCAGAGAAAAGAACATAAGTACTTAAGAAAATGAACATCTCTCACTAAATTAAACAACAAAACAAAACACTGCATATGAGTCTTATTGCTGTTTATTGATAAAACTATAACAGAGCCTACTCTATTGATTAAGACAATCACCCCCAATTAAGGTAGGGGTGAGGAAACTGGGCGGGGCTAAATAGCAAAGCATTATTTTTTTAAGTAAAAATTCTAGGAAGACCAAAACAAAGAAAGCTATTACTTCTCCTGTATTGCCTAAGGTTAAAATACTAAAAGCTACAATAAACTTAATGTATATTAGGTTTTAATTTCCTAAATACATTAGATAATGACAAGTGTCAACTGATGACAAAGGCCAAACTGTGGGAGTAAAAACCGGGAAGAGGAATTTAGTAAAGTAAGCATTGGCAATATATATTACGGGAAAAAAAGCCTTTATCATAAATGTATTAGTGAAAATCAATACACTTGATAATACTTTTTACCAGCCATAAAAATGGAGCGTTAAGAGCATGGTCTGCCTATCTGGAAAGTAACTGAAACCACTACTCATGAAAGTTCTCTCTTTCTTTTACAGTAGATGAAAAAATATTAAAATGCTACTGCTCACCATAGTCCACAGCTTGCTTTGGGTGCATTTCAGTTCAGCTACCACCCCATTATTAGCATCCTGTAATGCTCTGCTCCATTGAAAAGCATCCCCACATTTGTACCACTGAACACACTCATCGACAACATGAGGGTCCCCACGCTATAGTCCCATGTCTCATCCTCTAGCTTTTCAAGTGCATACACAACCCGAGCCTGCCCCTTCCCACCGCACTCATACCCCCATACTGGCAGTGCTGACTAATTCCCTCTGACGTGCTGTCATCACCACAGGCCAATCCCCAGCATTTACAACCAACCTTATTACACATTCTGCTCGCATTAAGCCACTGCTCCTGTTTTGGTTTGCTAAAGGCTGTCAGTGCAAAATGCCAGAAATGGGCTGGCTTGTATAATGGGAATTGATTAGGGGGGCCTCTTACAGTTCTGAGCCTGTGAAAACATCCAAATCAGGGCACCATCAGAGATGCTGGCTCCCCAAAAGATGGGCTGCTGGCAATCCCGCACTCTTGCCATGTGGCAAAGCAAAATGGCAGCCGGTCTCTGCCTTCCCTCCAGGCTTGCTTTCCTCCCGAGCTCAGGCGGGGGTGCCCAGGCAGAAGGCTCCTCTCTCCCCGGGCTCATCCCAGCCTCCAGCCTCTCCCTCAGCCTCTCAGTGGTTCCCTGTCTTTCGCGGGGCAGGCGATCCTGCAGTCATGGGGCAGGACAAAACGGCAGCTCTCCTCCTGTGTCTCTCTGCTCTGTCCTCGGTTTCTGTGACTCCTGGAAAAGGGTGGGGACCCACCTGGCTCCAACCATCCAATCAAAGGCCTTAACTGAATCTAACCGAGAGGTGCCACATACAACAGGCTTTCCGTGAGCAGGAGTGGGTTAGCTGAAGAACTTAATTTTCTGGGGTCCACAAAAGACTTAAACAATGCCAGCTCCCCATTCTCTATCCACATTCTGTCTTCTGGTGTCCAGTTTTCCATCTATGAACACCACGAAGTTGCTCCTTAAATTGAGTGAATATTAATGAGATCATACAAGGTTTGCCCCTTTGTGTCTGGCTTGTTTCGCTCAACATAATGTCCTCCAGGCTTGCCCTTGCTGTCCTATGCCTCACAACTTCATTTCCTCCTGCAGCTGCATAACAGTCCATTGTGTGCATACACCACTTTCATGGCAGAAACCAGACACAAAGCACCGCAGAGTGTTTGACTCCAGTTACATAGAATGTAAATATAAACAAATGTATAGAGACAGAATTAGATTAGCAGATAGGCATAGCAGGGGATGGATCAAGGGATTAAAAGGTAACTGCTAAGGGGTGGTTTTTTTCCTTTTTGGGGTAATGAGAAAGTTCTAATATTAATTGTGGAGATGAATGCACAGCTGTAATTATACCAAAAGCTACTGAAGATACACTTAGGATGGACTGTGTGGTATATAAATAGATGGGAAGTGGATGTGGCTCACCTGATAGAGCATCTGTCTACCATATAGGAGGTCCAGGGTTCGATCCCCAGGGCCTCCTGACCCATGTGGTGAGCTTGCCCATGCGCAGTGCTGCCACACGCAAGGAGTGCCGTGCCATGCAGGGGCATATCCGCTAAAGGGAGTCCCACACTCAAGGAGTGCGCCCCACAAGGAGAGCCGCCCTGTGTGAAAAAAGCTCATCCCACCCAGGATTGTCGCCACACACACAGAGAGCTGAAGTAGCAAGATGACACAAGAAAAAAGAGATGCAGATTCCCAGTGCCACCTGATAATGCAAGCAGATGCAGAAGAACACACAGCGAGTGGACACAGAGAGCAGACAACAGGGGGGCAGGGAAGGGGAGAGAAATAAATAAAATAAAAATTAAAAAAAACTAAAAAAGCAAGTGAAAAGACAACTAAAACCTAAAAAAGCACTCCTCATCCCAGTGCTTCCCTGACCCTGGATTTCAGGATCAAGACCAACAGAGGGACCTGCAGAGGGAGCGGTGAAACCTGAGCCGGAGGCGCCTTCGCAGAGGGCTCTCCCAGGCTTGCAAGAACACCGCGGCCCCGAGCCAGGCTTCCTCAGAGCAGTCCAGGGCCCTAAGCAAGTCCACAGTGACCGCGACGAGAACCTGGCTCTACGCTTTACAATGACAGTCACAAATCCCCAAATAGAGCACACTTGCCAAACAGGAAACCATTTTCAGGAAAGCACTGCCCAGGCTGGCTGCTTCCCTGTCCCTGGAGCAGGGACCTCCTTTGTCCCAGCCTGCAGTGGGTACTCAACACTGAACACTCCCTGCCACCATCCTGGCAGGGAACGACCAACCCGAGCCGAGCCGTTCCTCCTGGGAAAGCAGCTCTTGGGCAAAGCAGGGGGAAGCTCTCTGAGTCTCAGCAGAGTGCACGTCCTCCATCCGCATCACAGCAAACCCCAGGCAGGTGTCCTGGCTATGGGGGCACAGGGTTATAAATGGCCAACAGGAATACGGGAGAACGCGAGCTGGACACCACACCCCAACCACACACCGAAGGCGTGAGGCGGCCCCGACAGCGGGCAGAGGCCGGCCTCGGCCTCCCAGGCCACGCCACACCCGCCCTTCCCGACTGCTGCCCGGCCCACTCTCCGGCGGTGGCCATTTGATATTATTTATGAATTCCAAAAACAAATACAGATTATGTTTGTAAACTGGTCTGTTCCTCTGGCGTGATAACCCTTTGACTGCATTAGATTCAGCGGAGATGTCTATTAAATTACATGACGATCAGGGCTTCGATCCAGCCACTAAGTTACAGTGGGACTCGGCGACGCGGCCCAGCCCCCTGGGCTGATAGAACAGACTTGCACAGAAGTGGACACAGCCACGCAGGTGCGCAGGAGGAGAGAGCACTCCAGAGACACGGCCCCAGGAAGAGAGGTCGCCTGATGGGCCACAGCTGACCTAGGGGGGAGACCAGGGCAGCTGAGCCCGGAGAGGAAGGAGCCCCCAGAGAGAGACGAGCCTCACCCCGGCCTGCAGCTGAGAAGGGAGGAAGCTGGGACCCTCTCGAGAGGGAGAGGAAGGCTGCACCCTCGCGGACATGCAGCCGCTGCCTTGGGGGGAGGAAGTCCCTCTTAAGGTACCTTGAGCTGGACTCTTTAGGGCCTTGTGACTGTAAGCTTCTACCCCAAATAAACACCCTTTATGAAACCAGCAGAGTCCTGACTTTGTATCACACCCCTTTGGCTGACTAATGCATCAGGTAAAGCTCCTTTAAAGCCTTTCACAGGAGACGCGGACCGGAGCTAGCCTACCCCTGCCCATCCGGAGCGTTCGAGGGCAGAGCCCTGGTGGCCTTAGACTGCTCTGTGAAGGGCAAGCACTCTGGAAGGCCATGCTTCCACAGACACACCAACATCCACCCACGTCCCCAGGGGAACCAGAGCACAGGAAAAGGTGCAAAGAAATAAAACACTGGGGGAAAAAACAAAGCAAAAACACTTTAAAAACAAAAGAGCGACTCGAACCCTGGCTTCTGGGACCACTGAGGCAGTCCTGACCTTTGGACCCAACTTCAAGCAACTTCTACAGCTTTTAAAGACTGTTCTATGTTTTATGGATGGTTTAGGACAGACAAGGTGTATCTGAACTTAGGAGGTTAATCTACACAAAATAATATATTTTGTTTTAAGAAAGCATGGCACATTAAAAACATCAAAATATAACAAGAACTATTTAGCTTTGAAAAGAACTTTAGAAAAGTTTATCATGTCCTTTATACAGTGTCCTTTACGTAATCCTTTTAAGGATTACAAACATTTGATTTACATACAGCTTTTTAGGGAATACATCAAAGCCACAAAAAATACACCTGTTATTTAACACCAGCTACCTCCCTAGCAAATGATTTGCTGAAAACTTCTGGAAAGCTAACTTGTTAAGGAAGGACCAAAGGAATATTGAAAACAACCTATTTTTTTTAATCTGGTGAGCCCTGATTTTTAGCTCATTACCCTCAAGTGAGCAAGAAGGTAACTCTCTTATTGTTTTATAATGCCACACCATTTCCATTCTAATCCCCTGTGCCACCTAATGGCGGAACACTCCCAGTCGAGCCAGCCCTTCCAGATTGCTCTCAGCTGACTCAGGCTACGCTCGGCCAGTCCTGGCTTCTTCCCCTGCCTGGCCGCCTTCTCCCCAACATCTGGGTCTCACAGGACCTCAGGCCAGGGCGGTCAGTGGTGGGCAGGACTTGCTCCTGAGGCAGAGTCCCCTCTGCGGGGCTCATCTCACTCCGCCCCCCCACCCCCACTCTCCACGGTCCAGAAAAGCACCCTGAGCTGTGGCTCCCCCCATGCTGACACCGCTCAGGCACATCCTCCAGATCTTCCGGCGGCTGAGCACGGTGGACCCTCCCTCTCCTCTGCCGTTTGGGGCTCTCAGAACCTCAGAGAGGTTCCCTCAGGGGCCCTGACCCCGACAGCCGATTCTGGGAGAAGCTACAGAGTTGCCCCCCACTCCAGATCTCCAGATGAGAAGCAGGGTGCAAGCGCCTTCTGAATGATCTGGGGGGAGGGTGTCTACCAGTGCTGCCCCTCCCCCTGGGAGCCAGCCCCAGAGGACAGGAACTGCAGCCTTCCCTCCCCTGGCTCCAGCAAATGACTGTTCTGCTGATACTAAGACAGCAACCCGATGCCAGCAGAGCACAACTAACCTTTCTTGGTGTCTTATCATGGGTCAGGCCCCGGTCCTTTATTAACTTTTATTTTAAAATATCTTCCGACTTACAGAAGAGTTGCAAGAATAGTATAAATTCCCCCATACCCTTCACCTAGATTGCCCAGATGTTCAGTTTTTATCATATTTGTTTTATCGTATTCTCACATTCTCTCTCTCCCATTCTCTCATTATTACCATTGTCGTTGCGTCCAGAACCATTTAGAAGCAGGTCTCAAACATGGTACCATTGACCCCTATATGCTTCGCTGAGCTGTTCCTGAAAGTCTCTTACACAACCATAGTACAATTACCCAAATCAGGAAATTTATATGGACACAATACTTGGTCTAATTTACCACCCTAGGTCAGACTTTCCCCACGGTCCCGCTGGTGTTCTCTTAGCCTCCAGTGGGGTGGGGTCCTGTTCTACCCGCTCTCCAGGTAGGACAGCAGAGGGTTTGGGAAAGCGGCGCTGAGTTGCATGGGTAGTGTCTGGCCCTCGCACAAAGGGAGCTGGAGAAGGTGGGCGCCTACCTGCAGGAGGTGCTTTGGATGTACACGGAACGGGAAGGTGCTGGGTGCTGGAAAGATAGCGAAGCCAGAGGCAATCCGGGAGCTGCTGGCCCCTGTGGCTGGAACCTGCACACACGCCCCACCTGGAGGGCAAGCAGAGTGGGTGGCCCCAGGCCCCCTACTCGATCCATGTGAGGGCATTCGCCGGGAGGAAGAGGACTCTGGGGGGGTGCAGAGGGGTTTCTTTGCCGTGAGTTTGGCCACCTGAGCCCCTGTGAATCTCGGAAGGGACCCTGATCTGCCAGGGAGAGGGGAGGGGGATCTCGTCAGGCAGGCTTTCACGGCCAGGTGAAGAGAGGAATTACCAGAGAGGGGGCAGGGACAGACAGACGCCTAATCATCAGGACATGGCACACTGCTGGGAATCTAACCTGCCCAAGGGAAAGGCTGAGGATAGGTTTCTGAAGGCTGAGGAACCTAAGGAGGCAGTTAAGCTCAGGGGAGGAGTTCCTCCCTTGAATGTGGAGGTCCCTGGATCAATTCCCAGGGATTCTTAGAGAGGCGATCCACCGGGTTACAGGCATCCAGCTGATACTTTATGTGGATCGCATGGACATTCTTTTTGTATTACCTTTTCTTGGATGTTTCTTTTTTTAAGTTTCCTTTTTTTTCCCTCCCATTTTACTCACTAAAACCGAGTTCAAACCTGCAGAGGGTAGACTGCAGAGTGACTGACTGATGCATACCAGCAGCCTGAGAAGCTCCTTAGAGGTCTAGGAGGGATGGCTGTTTTTCTGTGGCTTCTTCTTCTTCTTTTTGTTTAATTAGTTGTTGCTGTCTTGTTTCTTGTTTGCTGTATTTCCCCATTCTTTCTTTCTCTTTTTGTTTTCTTACGCCAAGTTTTTCTACCTCATTGTTTCTTTTCTTTCCTTCATTTTTCTATCTTCTGTTTTCTATTGTTTTTTCATTCCACCTCTTCTTGTTTGGCCTTCAGTTTTTCTGTTTTTTTCTCTTTTTCTCTACATTTTTTTTAACTTTTTTTTCCTTTTCCTTTTCTCTCTTCTCATCAGTCTATACTTTTAATTCATTCTATATATTTTTCTCTATTTTGTTTCTAATCTCTTTGTTTATGTTCCACTCTTTTATTCTTATTCCTGTGTACTTCTTATTGTGTTAATTATTTCTTTCCCTAAATCTTATACAGTACCTCCTCTACCTTTTATTATTATTACTATTTTTTTTTATCTTCTTATCTCTTTCCTTTTCTCTAATCCTAATTTTCTTTGTCAAGGGAACATAGACAACAGTAAAGGAAATAGAGTAGGAGGAATGAAGGGTCAAAGTGGAACCTGACAACACACACACAAAAACAAAATAAAACCTAGAGTAGAAAGAGAAGCTAATTAACTGAATAAACCCGTCAAGATAAACAAATGCCTATACACCAATAAAAAATTACAAGCCATAGTAAGAAACAAGAAGACATGGCCCAGTCCAATGAACAAACTGAAAAACAGGAGAAGATGCAGAACATGGAACAATTAATCAGAGATGTACAAACAAGTATCATGAATCACTTCACTTAATAAAGTGAAGGAAGAGATTAAGGATATTAAGAAAACAACTGGGAGAACATACTGAAGAAACTGTAAACATATATAAAAAGATAACAGATATGATGGTGATAAAAGGCACAATCCAAGAAATCAAAAATACACTGGAAGCACATAACAGCAGATTTGAACAGGCAGAGGAAAGAATCAGCAAGTGGAAGCCAGTACTACTGTAATCAGACAGTAGAATAGATAGATAAAAAGACAGAAAAAATCCAGCAGGGATTTATGGATTTGAATGACGACACAAAACACACAAACAGATGCATTAGAGGCATCCCAGAGGAGAAGAGAAGGGAAAGGAGACAGAAGGAGTATTTGAAGAAATAGTGGCTGAAAATCTCCCAACTCCATTGAAGGACATGGACATCCATGTCCAGGAGGCACAACACACCCCAAACAGTATAAGTCATAACAGGCCTGCTCTAAGACATATACTTGTCAAGTTGTCCAGTGCTCAAGACAAGAATACTGAAAGGAGCAAGAGAAAAAGAGATCCATTACAGACAAGGGAAGCTCGATAAGATTAAGTGCTGATCTCTCATCTGAAACCATGGAGGCAAGAAGAAAATGCTATGACATAGTTAAAGTACTAAAAGAAAAAATTTCCAACCAAGAATTCTCTATCCAGCAAAACGGGCATTCAAAAATGAAGGAGAGCTCAAATCATTCACACATAAATGGAAATTAAGAGAGTTTGTTGATAAGAAATACTAAAAAGAGTTCTGAAGGTTGAAAGGAAAAAAGAGGAGAGAGAGTTAGAGGAGAGTGTAAGAACAACTCTCAAGATAAAAAGAGAAATAAAAACAACACATTGAATACATAAAACTGAAGAAAATATGGCTAATGTAAGTAATTCCTTGAGAGTAATAACATTGAATGCTAATAGATTAAACTCTCCAGTCAAGAGACACAGATTGGCAGAATGGATAAGGAAGTATGACCTATCTATATGCTGTCTACAAGAAACCTACCTTAGACCCAGGGATTCAAGGGGCTGAAAGTGAATGGTTGGAAAACAACTTTACTTGCAAAAAAATAACCAAAAAAGGGTGGGAGTAGCTATATTAATATTAGAAAAAAATAGACTTTAAATGCCAAACTATTTAAGAGACAAAAAAAAAAAAAACTAGCTACATATTAATAAAAGGGATGATTTTTCAAGAAGAAAGAACAATCAGAAACATTTATGCACCTAACCAGGGTGCCTCAAAACACATGAAGCAAACACTGAAAAAGCTAAATGGAGAAATAGATGCCTCTATAAATATGATAATACACTACTATCACCATTAGACAGAACATCTTGACAGAGAATCAACAAAGAAACAAAGACCCTGAATAATACATTAGAGGATCTGAACCTAAGAGACATATACAGAACACTACAGCCAAATACAGAGGTATATACATTCTTCTCAAGTGCACATGGATCATTCTCCAGGATAGGCCACATGCTAGGCCAAAGAACAACTCTCAGTGAATTCAGAAAGATTGAAATTATACAAAGTAATTTCTCTGACCACAATGGAATGAAGCTGGAAATCTGTAAGGGGCAGAGAAGCAGATTAGGCACAAAGATATGGAATTTAACAAATTCTCAGACAAACAGTGGGTCAAGGAGAAAATCACAAAAAAAATCAGTAACTACCTTGAAATGAATGAAAGAGACAAGACAATGTATCAAAACCTAAGGGATACAGAAAAAGCTATACTGAGAGGGAAATTCATAGCCATAAATTCCTGTATGACAAAAGAAGAAGGAACTAACATCAAAGACCTAACTGCATACCAGGAGGAATTAGAAAAAGAACAACAAACTAATCCCAAAATAAGTAGAAACAAGGAAATAAAGATTAGAGCACAGCTGAAATAAACTGAAAATAAGAAAGCACTATAAAAAATAAACAAAACCAAAAGCTGATTCTTTGAGAAGATTAATACAACTGACAAGCCCTTAACTAGACTAACAAAGAACAAAAAGAGAAGATGCAAATACACAAAATAAGAAATGAGAAAGGGGATATCACCATTGACTCCACAGAAATAAAGAGTATCATAAGAGGATACTTTGAAAAATTATATGCCAACAAGATGGATAATTTAGAGGAAATGGACAAATTCCTAGAAACACACAAGCAGCCTACAGTGATAAACGAAGAAACTGATGAACTCAACAGACCGATCACAAGTAACAAGATAGAATTAGTCATCAAAAATCTTCCAACTAAGAAAAGCTGGGACTAGATGGCTTCACAGGTGAATTCTACCAAACATTCTGGAAAGAACTATCATTGATCCTCCTTAAAATCTTCCAAAAAAATAGAAGTGGAGGGAACACTGCCCAACTCATTCTATGATGCCAACATCATCTTAATATCAAGCAAAACAAAGACACCACAAGAAAGAAAACTATAGACCAACCTCTCTAATGAACCTTCAACAAAATACTTGCTAATCATATTCAACAACACATCAAATGAATTACACACACCATGACCAAGTGGGTCTCATGCCTGGTGTGCAGGGATGGCTCAACATAAGAGAATCAGTCAATGTAATAGACCACACAAACAGAGCAAAAGGAAAAAATCACAATAATCTCTATAGATGCATAAAAAGTATTTGACAATACATTACCCTTTCCTGATAAAAAACACTTCAAAAGACAGGAATAGAAGGAAACTTCCTCAACACAATAAAAGTTATATATGAAAAACCCACAGCTAACATCACACATAATGGGGAAATCCTAAAAGGTTTCTCCAAGACAAAGATGCCCACTTTCACCACCACTATTTAACATTGTGTTAGAAGCACTTAGATGATAAAAAGATATAAAAGACATCCAAATTGGAAAGGAAGAGGTAAAAATTTCACTATTTGCAGATGATATAATCTTATACCTTGAAAGCCCTGAGAAATCTACAACAAAGCTTCTCAGACTTATGAGTTCAGTAAAGTAGAAGGTTATAAGATTAATGTGCAAAAATTAGCAGCATTTCTGTACACCAATAATGAGCAATCTGGGGAGAAAATTTTTTAAAATTCCATTTACAATAGCAACTAAAAGAATCAAATACCTAGGAACAAATTTAAGTAATGATGTAAAGGACTTAAATGCAGAGAACTACACAACACTGTTAAAGGAACTCAAAGAAGAACTAAGCAAATGGAAGAATATTTCCTGTTCACGGATAGTGTAGCAGTTTGATATTATTGATGAATTCCAAAAATAAATATTGGATTATGTTTGTAAACTGATCTTTTCCTCCAGGCATATTAGATTATATTGGATTCATAGGTTTCCTTGATTAAGTAATATGTAAACCTCTTGTGCCAGTAGGGCATTGAGTCCCCATCTTTTGGTGGGTGGGGACTCACAGATAAAAGGCATGCCAAGGACAGAGTTAAAGCCTTTTAATGCTGGAGTTTTGATGTTGAAGTTTGATGCTGAAGTCTTAAGCTGGAGCCCCAGGGAGAGAAACAGAGCCATTTGCCTGATATTCTACAGCTGACTTGTGGAGAAACCAAAGGCGCTGAGCCCATAGGAACCCAGGAAGCCTGAATCCTCACAGACGTCAACAGCCATCTTGCTCAAACATGTGAAAACAGACTTTGGTGAGGCAAGTAACTTATGCTATGACCTGGTATCTGTAAGCGCCTACCCCAAATAAATACCCTTTATAAAAACCAACCAATTGCTTGTATTTTGCATCAGCTCCCCTTTGGCTGACTAATACAGATAGGAGTACTAAACATCATTGAGAAGACTATCCTACCCAAACTGATGTACAGATTTAACACAATCCCAATAAAAATTACCACAACATTTTTTATTGAATTGGAAATGCTAACTATGAAATTTATTTGTAAGGGCAAGGGGCCTTGAAGAGCCAAAGACATATTGAAAAAGAAAAATGAAATCAGAGGAATCACACTACCTGACTTTAAAACATACTACAAACCTACAGTGGTCAAAACCACATGGTATTGGCATAAGGAAAGACACACTGACCAATGGAACTGAATTGAGAGGTCTGATATAGATCCTTGCATGCACAGTCAATTCATATTTGACAAGGCCACCAAGCCCACTCAACTGGGAGAAAATGGCGTCTTCATAAATGGTGCTTGAAGAACTGGATATCCATATCCAAAAGAATGAGAGAGGAACATCATCTCACATATTATACAAAAATCAAATCAAGATGGATCAAAGATCTAAGTATAAGAGCCAAGACCACAAAGACCTTGGAAGATAAGGTAGGGAAGCATCTATAGGCTCTTGTATTAGGAAATGGTTTCATGAACTTTATACCCAAAGCACAAGCAATGAAAGAAAAAATAGATAAATGGGACCTCCTCAAAATTAAAAACTTTTGTACCTTAAAGGAGTTTGTTGAGAAAGTGAAAGTGAAAAGGCAGCCTACTCAAAGAGAGAAAATATTTGGTAACCATATATCTGATAGGGGCCTAATATCCAGCATATATAAAGAAATCCTACACCTCAAAAATAAAAAGACAACCCATTTAAAAATTGGGCAAATGGTTTGAACAGGCAATTCTGCAAAGAAGAAATGCAAGTGGCTAAAAAGCACATGAAAAAATACTCAACATCACTATTTAATAGGGAAATGCAAATCAAAACTACACTGAGATATCATCTTATACTATTTAGACTGGCAGCTATTAAAAAAACAGAGGACTACAAGTGTTGGAGAGGTTTTGGAGGAACAATAAGAACCTTTATTCACTGCTGGTCATAATGTAGAAAGGTGCAGCCATTGTGGAGGACAGTTTGGCAATTCCTCAGAAAGCTTACTATAGCACTGCCATATGATCCAGCTATCCCACTGCTGGGTATATATCCAGAAGAATTGAAAGCAAGGATACAAACAGATATATGTACACCAATATTCATAGCAGCATTATTCACTATTGCCAAAAGTTGGAAACAATACAAATGTTCATCAATATATGAATGGATAAACAAATTGTGGTATATACATACCATGGAATATTACTCATTTGTAAGAAGAAATGCAGTATTAACACACAGGATAAAATGGATGAATCCTGAACCCAGAGTGAAGCAAGCCAGGCACTGAAAGACAAGTATTACATGACTTCACTGATATGAATTAAGCAAACTGAGCAGACTCACAGAGATAGAGTCTGGAAGATAGTTTTACAGGTGACAGGGAGAAGAAGGATGAGAGCCAATGTCCAAATGGGCAAAATCTATGATAAGATGAAAGAGTATAGTTGTGCAGTGGATGGGTATGAAAGTGGTGCAGCGATGCCATTGGGCTGGACAGTGCTGGTTTGTGAGGGGGTTAGGGTGGGGGTTTGGACTGTCCACGGAACTGGGGAGAGGGATGAGGGAGGGAGCAGGTAAGCTATGGGGATTTGCATGTGTGTGGTTGAAATTTCAACACTGGGAATTTTCTTTTGGCAAATATGACAGGAAAGGGTTACTAGTTTAGGGTGTTGGATGTGGGGGACATTCAGGACAGGGCACACCTGAGGTAGGTTTCTAGGGAGTGTGTGAGAGGTCCTCTTGTTATAGTGAGTTATATCAGGTGGGTGGGGACCTACATAATGAGTGGCAAGGTGGTGGACTCCCATCCTGGGGAGGCCCGCTATGTTTTCAAATAGAGGGGTGGGAGTCTCTTGACAGCATGAGCAGTGCCTTATATGGGAGGACAGGCCAGTATGTCAAGTCCTCAACGTTGTTGCAAGTAACTAAGACTCTTGTTCTTCAGGGAGTGAAGTGTGGTGGTTGCCACGGTCCTGAGGGGAGAGAGTGGGAGGAATAGAGTAGACATTACATGGGGCATTTGGGGAGCAATGGAAGTGTTCTACATGATCTTGGACAGTGATGGAAACAGGCCATGTTAAATTCATCAAAATTCACAATAGTGTATGGTCCAAAATATAAACCATAATGTAAATCATTGACCATGGTTGGTAGCAATGTTTCAGTATCTGTACATCAACTGTAACCAATGTACCATTCACATGTAAAATGTTATTAATAGAGGAAAGGGAAGAGGGGGAGCATGTTGGGTATATGGGAATCCCTTATATTCTGTACATCATTTTTCTGTAACCTAAAGGTTCTTTGAAGACAAAATGAAAAAAATAAGACACTGGGGGAATTAATGGAAGAAAATATCGTTGTACATGTAAGACAACAGACTTTAAAGTGATGAAAGATATAAGGTCAAAAAATTTTTATTTAGTTTTATAGTTTTAAATAATTTTTTATTCCAAAATTTTTTTAAAATTTTTGTATTTTATTTCTTATTTTTAAAACGATCATTATTATTTCACTTTCTTATTAATTGCATTTGGTCATTTTGCTGGTTTCAGGTTTGAAGACATTTTGGATGACAGAAGAATTACGACTATGACAGGGGAGGAGCACTGGTGCAGGGTGTCAGGGATGGGGGTGCCCGGGAGGACGTTCACCTGGGGCATACCTATAAAACATATAAAGGTGTTCAAGTGTTCATGGGGCATTGACAATGAAGGATGCTGTTAATGTGGAAAATGTATGAGGTATGGGAAGTGGGGCATATGGGAATCCCCTCTATTTTTAATGCAACATTTATGTAATCTCAGTATCTTTAAAAAATTTTTAAAAATAGGGAAGTAGATGTGGCTCAATCAATTGAGCTCCCATCTACCATATGGGAGGCCATGGGTTCACATCCCAGGGCCTCCTTGTGAAGGCAGGCTGGCCCGCACACACAGAGAGCTGATGGCCCGCACCTGCAGAGAGCTGGTGCAGCAAGATGACACAACAAAAAGGAGACAAGCAGACACAGAAGAATGCATAGCAAATGGACACAGAGAGAAGACAGCACACAAGCAGCAAGGGGGGAAGGAATAAATAAATAAAATTTCTTTAAAATTATAAAATATTTTTCTTAAAAAGGAAATAAAGACCTTCAGTAAAGGTAACCATTTTGGTAATTAATAAATGCCAGTATGACTGCATTGTACTTTTTGTATATAATTCCACTTCTTCCTACAGGTGCTAAAATGCAAATGCATAAAAAGAATGATATATCTATGGTTTTGGACATACAATGTACAATGATATAATTTGAAATTAGAACAAAAAAGATGTGGGATGGAGGGAATTAGGAAGCAAATGCTACTGACATAGCATTGTTATATATTTAGGATGTTAAATTTTAACCCTTTGGTAACGACAGGGAAAATATATGTAAAATACATCCAGATAAAAATGAGAAGGAATTCAATACAGTACAATACAAAAACAAACAAACAAACATGAAACAAAGAAAGGAAACAGGTATTTACAGACAAATTGAGGGACAAAAAGTTATAAAATGTATAATAGCAAAATGGCAGAAGAAAGTCCTGAATTACCAGTAGTCACTGTAAATGTAAATAGATTAAACTCTCCAGTGAAAAGTCAGAGACTGGCAGCATGGATTTAAAAAAAGCATGACCCAACTACATGCTGTCTGTAGAAAAGGATAGAAAAAATATACACCACGCATGTAGTCACCAAAAGAGAGCTTAGATAGCTATACTAATACAAGGTAAAATAGATTTTCAGTAAAAAACTGTTACAAGAGACAAAGATGGTCACTATATATTGACAATGGGTCAATTCAATAAGAAGATATGACAATTACAAATATATATGCACCAGAAAGCAGAGTCCCAAAATATACGGAGCCAATATTGACAGATTTGAAGGATAAAAGAGATGGTTCTACCTTAATAGTAGGAGACTTTAATATACCACTTTCAATAATGGATAGAACATCTAGTCAGAAGATCAGTAAGGAAAAAGAAGACTTGAACAATATTATAATCCAACTAGACCTTCCAGGCATATATAGAATATTTCACTCCACAACTATAGAATATATATGCTTAGTGTCATGGATCATTCTCCAGGATAGACCATATTTTAGGTCACAAAACAGTTTCAATAAATTCAAAAGAACTGAAATCATACAATGTATCTTCTCTGACTACAGAGGAATGAAACTAGAAATAACAGATAGAGAAATGGAAAATTCACAAATATGTGGAAATTACTATACTCTTTAACAATCAATGGGTTAAAAAGGAAATCACAAGGAATTAGGAATTATCTTGAAGTGAATGAAATTGAAAATAAACATAGTAAAACTTATGGGATGCAGCAAAGGCAGTGCTGAGAGGGAAATTTACAGCTCTAAATGTTTACATTATAAAAGAAGAATGATTTCAAATCAGGGACCTCACCTCAAAATTGGAAAAATTAGAAAATGAAGAACAAACTAAACCCAAAGCAAGAAGGAAGGAAATATAAAGATTAGAGCACAGATACATGAAATAGAGAATTTAAAAAATTGAATGAGAAAACCAAATATTAGTTCTTTGAAAAGATCAAGAATATTGACAAACTTTTAGCTAAACTGACAAAGGAAAAAAAGGGAGAGGACACAAGTGACTAAAATCAGAAATGAAAAAGGAGGCATCATTACCAACCCCATGGAAACAAAAAGGACTAAAAAGGGATACTATGAAGAACTGTGCATTGACAGATTAGATTACCTTGATGGACAAATACCTGAAAACAGACAAACTACCTATACTGACTCAAGAAGAAATAGAAGATCTCAACAAACAATAATTACTAAAGAGACTGAATGAGTAGTCAAAAACTCCCAACAAAGGAAAGCCCAGAACCAGACAGCTTCTCAGGGGAACTTTGCCAAACATTCCAAGAAGAATTAACACTAACCCCACTCAAACTCTTCCAAAAATGTGAAGAGGAGAGAACACTCCTAACACATTCCCTAACTCCTTCTACAAGACCAACATTACCCTCATAAAAAAAGCCAGATAAAAATACCACAAGAAAAGAAAATTAGAGACCAATATCCTGTAAGAAAATAAGATGAAAATACCCTTAACAAATAACTAGCAACTGGAATCCAACAGCACCATAAAAGAATTATACCATGATCAAGTGGGGTTTATCTCAGGTATGCAAGGGGGGTTCAACGTAAGAAAATCCATTCATGTAATGCAACACATTAACAAAATGATGGAAAAAATCCCTATGATCATCTCAATTGATACAGAAAAGGCAGCTGACAAAATCTAGCACCCTTTCTTGATAAAAACCACTTAGAGAACTAGGAATAGTTAGAAACCTCCTCAACATGATAAGTGCATATATGAAAAACACAGCTAACGCAATACTTAATGATGAAAGATGGAAAGCTTTCCCTTTAAGATCAGGAATAAGACAAGGATGCAACGCCACCAATATTAATCACGTTGTACTGGAAGTTCAAGTCAGAGCAGTTAGGCACGTAAAAGAAATTGAAGGGATGTAAACTGGAAAAGAAGAAGTAAAATTTTCCCTATTTGTTGGTAAAGCATGGTGGTAACGGTAGCACAACATTATGAATGTAATTAACAGACCTAATTATATATTTGAATGTGGTTAAAAGGGGAAATTTTAAGTTATAATATGTTATTAGACTAAAAATGTTAAAAATAAATCTATGGGATTGCACAACACAAACAGTGAACCCTAAGTAAAATCATGAACTAGAGTTAACAGTACAATTATAAAGATGTGTTTTTATCAGTTGTAACAAAAGAACCACTCCAATGCAAGTAGTAATAATATTTTTTACATGATTTTGCTAAAAACCTACAACTTCTCTAATTAAGAAAAAAAAGAGTCCAAAAACAGATACCCCGTTGAAAGAGACAACTTCCAGTTTCTCTTTGCAATTAGAAAATAAAGTAGGGTCAGTCATTTTAAAGTTATCATTCAGGAAAAAATTCCAGAAAGCCAATTTCTTGAATTCAAGGGGCATTTGATTTAACATCTCCTAAAAATGAGCAACTCACTGAAGATTATACACAGCAGAGCTGACAGTACAGATGGGAAAGGAATAACCACCTACATTTCCAAAGGTGTTGGGCAAAACTTACAATTTTTGTAGTAATATCTTTATAATGAGGAAATTAAATTACAGGGGAAAACTACCCTACCGTTCCTCTTCACAAAACTAAGACACTCAAATGAGAGTCAGCAAAGCAAATGAATGTGTTTACCAGGCCTGCCGCCTTGTTTTGCCAGCTTGACATATTCTGAGTCTGTTTCTTTTATCCAATATCTGCGAGTTGCAAATGTATTCCCATTATGTGATTCTCCCCCGTTGCTGAGACCTGGGATCTGGGAGGCTGGTGGGGCATCTACCGCCTTCTCGGAGCGCTTTGCTGGAAGATGGTAATACCAATCTGGAAAAGAGTGAAGGCCAGTCAGTGTTGTCATATGCACATTTGTGTCACAGTTTGGGTAGGTGCACTTCCTAGAAGACGCGTGAGTGAGAATGTCTTCTACTCCCTAAGACTGTCCTGAGCAGACAAGACAATTAAGGGCAAGCGAAGACGTTTTCCTCTTTTGCTCTTTTGAATACTGTGCAATGAATCATAACCCCCTCAGTAAGTCAGTCATTGAATTAAACAGCTAGAACCAGAGTTTCAGATGTTACAGAAAAGAGAGAGCGGGGAGGGAAGGAGAAATTGTAGCGTTGCCAGAGCAACTACATGTTAGGGAAACCATTGTAGACTCCTAAATTGACTGAGTTTGGCTTCCTTGGAAATTCTCAAGTAGCCTCCGTGTAAATGCAAACATTGGTGAGAATAGATAAAGGGTGTGGGATTTCTACAGAGAAGAAGTTTCAAGGAGAGAGAGTTTGGTGCAGTAGTGTGGAGAAGGAAGGAGGGGGATATGAAGGAGAGCTTGCTCTCTGGCCTTCCACTCCACCCTGATTTGAGCCCAATGGACAGGGTCCTCGAGCAGAGAAGCTGGTGATAGGCCTGACAAAGTAATCAGGTGCCTAAGTGGCCTTGCAGCTCAGGGCGTAGAGATCAGATTCCTAAATTCTGGTTCGTGACATCCCATGAGACTCAAAGACTTTTAGATGGAGTATTAGGAAACCCTGAGCATCAGAAACTGATTAGCCAGATGTCCAAATTAAAGGGAAAATATCACGGCTGAATAAAAACTTTGGAAACAACATCCAGGAAAAAAAATGTAAAACACAAAAGATGTCAGGAATGTGCCACAAATGATTCGGAATATTTAACAACAGTAACTAGAATTTACCATCTCAAACTCATGAAGGCTAGAGTGTAGCACAATCGCCTGCTCTTTGTAGGTGCACAGGAAAATGGCTGTTGAATATATCAATTCACGTAAGTACACAGTTGTCCCATAAACAAGAAGCAACTGCCTCTAAAGTTAAAAGCTTAGACATCCAATCCTACAAAGAATTGTGGCTGGGTTCTCCACATAACAATGAGCAGTATTTAGCGTGGAAAATCTTTGAAATAGTTAAAGGACATTCAGTACCTGAATCAACATTATGCAGTTTCGAAAAGGAAACAAACCATGGGAAAAGGTTTAAAGAACTGTATAGAAGATCACTGAGAACCAATTTAAGAATTAAGAATGAGTTTAGCAGTTTCACCCTCTGACCTTACTCAAATATTTTCTTCTAGAGGGAAGTCACCAGATTCTTGCTTTACTTTTCCTCTCCGGGTTTTGATTACTAATTAATCCACAGAGGACCGTGTACATTCTACCTTCTCATTATTGCAAGCTTCGGGCGTGCACTGAGAGCTCCTCCTCACAGCCATCTTAGAAATGCTTGCCAAAGTAGCTCAGCAAGCAAGGGTACCTAGCCAGTAAGGACCTCCTGTCACCACCAAACAAACCCCACATACAGACGGTTAAATGGACAAAAAATCATTAATCTTTTATCACTCAAAATTAAAAGTACCGGTATGACATCAGATAGTTTACTATCTTAAAGATTTTTATTACATAGCCTTCCCCATGTTCTCATAAGCTAGTATTAGTACCTTGATTTTATCAGTGAAGAAGCAGAGGCTACAAGAGATGATGAATCACACTGAAGACCCCCAAGCAGGGATTTCCACCCAGCTCCTCTGGTCTACAAGCCACAATACAGAGTTTTCTGCACCTGCCAGACCTTCAGAAGATAGTGAGGCACAGGCCACTGTCTTTAGGCTGCTGTGGCATCAGAGAAGGGGGATTAAAAGCACAGGCTGTGGGGCCCCACTGCACTTGTTATGTACGTGACTCAGAGCAAGTTACTTAAGACTCGGTGCTTCAGTGTCCTCATCTATAAAACAGGGTTGATGTTACTTCTCAGGGTTGTTTGGAGGCTGAATTTAGTTGATATGCTTATAAAGTGCTTAGAACAGGGCCTGGCACCTTTGCATTTGGATTCACTGTTATTCTGGCAGATGAGATCACTAAGGCAAAGAGAAGTCAGAGAAAGGCGGGAGAGCACAAGGTGGGGCCAGGGCTCTCGCCACAGCACGCTCTGCGCTCCCCCTCCCAGCCCTCACCTTCTTTCAGGTGTAAACAACTCCAGCAAGCCGGCTCAGCTTCCCACTGGGTCTCTCCCAGCTGAGCTCCAGGACCTGTTTCTCTAGCCTTTCTCTAGCACCTCGCTAGATGGAGAGGAATAAAAGCAAAAAATGGACAACAGTATTCCAAAGCTTCCTCTCCTCTTCAAATTCAACCCTTGAAAAACAAGAAGTTCCCCAATTTCGTGAATTGTAGAAGGGGAGGACTTCCACTAAACTCTTGTTTCCTAAATTTACCAGCCAATTAAAACCGGAAATATACTTAACTTGGTTAGGGTCTAAATTGGTAGTAATAGATAAGGAATCAGTGAAATAGATCGGGATGAAACTGAAAACGAAAGCTCCTAAGTCAGCATTCAGGAAAACGCTATGAGTTACATACGGTTAAACTACTACAAAGACAATGTCAAAGAAATCCTCTTGGTTCAACAACTGAGGCAACAGTAGACAGCATTGGTTTTCTCGTTAAAAATAAAAACAAAACGAATATTTTCCCCAAATTCTCCCTTAATGCCTTACTTTAACACGGGCACGGAGACAGGTTCACAAGTTTCTTTAAGAATAAAACTTTTTAGTTTTATCCTCTTCCTTTAGCCCCAACACACACACAGGATGCTGGATTCATGGCCAACCCAACAAAATCAGAGTGAATGACACGGCTTCTTTCGGAGCTCCAAGATGCCTCGGTGTGTTTGTCCTCCCGAAGGTTCAGAAAGGTACTCACCACAGGGAGCATAACGGCCGGTTGCGCCAGGCAGCTCCTTGCTCGTGTTTCTCATCGCTGAGACCTCGGAGCGCTGTTCTGAAGAGAAGGAACACTGAGGAGGCTGTTCGCCTATTAAGGCCCCACTCTCAGCTGAGTAACCGAGAGCTCCGCAGGCAGGGCCGCGGGCCTGGGACCCTCCCAGGTGGGCAGGGATCCCCGACCCAGCCGCCCCCGCTCACCGGCTCGCCGACAGCGTCCCTGAGAGCGTCGGGCGGCGGCGCGGGGAGGCTGGAGTTTGCGTGTACATGGAGAGCTGGAGACAAACTCCACACAGGCAGCACGCGGGCGGCGGGACCACAACAACACGCGTCGCCGGGGCAACGGCCAGCCTGCACCTCCCGCGGGCGCGGGCGGGAGCGCCGGGAGCCAATGGAAGCAGCCTGCGGCGCGGCAACCAGCCAATCACAGCAGGGGCGGGGCGCGGGCACCGCCTATCAACCGCCCCAGGCGAGACTGGGCGAGGAGATGGGCGGGGGCGGGACCGCGCCAGTTCGGGGCGGGGCTACGCTTGCCAGGAACGGGCCACGCTGCTCCCAGGAAGGCCAGGGGTGGGGATTGGGGTAGTGGGCGGGGACTAGAGGCGGGTCCGGGGCGTGTCTAGAGGCGGGCCCGGGGGGCGGGAACTGGGCCCGGGGGCGGGGCCCGTGCTCCAGGAACTGTCGTGCTCCGCCTCCCTTCCAATTGGAAATCCCAGTTAACTGCGAAGCGTCCGGGAAAATTAGCGGCTTCTACCACATTTTACCACTTCGTAACAAACGCCTTTTTTTAAAAGAAAGAATAACAGTATATGAAAATATGATTTTACCAAATAGATTTAGGGATGATTATTCACCAAGCCAAAGAATGCTTAACTTTAAACGGTGGTTTGCTCGTAAATCTCCCATTTATATAATGCATTTTTTTAAAAACGCAAAAGACTAATAAGCCCTTGGGAAAACCCCAGTAAATAGACATTTCTATCCATTGTGCATCAATAATGAAATTATCCTGTAAAGGTCCTTCCTTATACCTTATTGTTTCAGGAATACTTCTGTTTTATGTCAGAAGTCACCTTTAAAAAGCCCTTAAATATATCTCTACAGAATAGTTTCTGCATTAAAACACTTGACTTTAAATGTGACTTTTTGGCTTGTCTGTGTTCAGGGTCCACAAAAAGTACAATGAATCCTCTTCAAAAGAAAGCAGTCTGCATGGAATATCAAAAGCTATGGTACAGTTCAGCCAGAGGCTCTTTTGTTATCCAGAAAGTTTCATGCCACCCTGGAGAAATAATGGAGGTAATTACTCAGGATAAACTATCAAAGGAAGAAGTCAAAGAAACCCTGTTGTTCCGTGTTGGGGATTGAATCATGCCACCCACAAAGACATGTTCGAGTCCTATCTCCTGGTGCTGTGGACGTGAGCCCATTTGAAATGGGAGCTTGGAACATGCTTCTCTTAAAAGTGTGGTCATGCTGCTGAGGGCAAGTCTTGACCCAATTCAGTCTAAGTCCTTATGAGCAAAGGAAATTGGACTCAGAAGGAAAAGCCAGAAAGAAGTAGAAGCCAGAAAGATGTCACCAAGTGACAGAGGACTGCCGCCACCAGAACAGACTTGGAGAAAGCATGAATTGCAGACACCTTGATGTTCCACTGCCAGCTGCCAAGACTACAGACCAATAGATCCCTGTTGTCTGGGCCTGCAGGCTGTGCGGTGTGTGTCATGCAGCCCTGACGATCTAAGACACTCCTACTCCAACCTTCGGTATGAACGAGCTATTCTATGAGTCTTTGCTCCGTGAGTAGTCGCTAATAACAGGTGGGGGGGGGGTCCTGCAGTGCAAGGGTCTTCCAGAAATAGATGAGAAGGGCTAAGGAGAGAAGAGTTGACATGTAGTATGTCCTATCTTCTGTTCTTCTGGCCCAATAAAACAAAACAAAACAAAACAACCCAATTCCAGATTAGAACCTGAATAGTCAGTTGTCACAATACTGAACATAAAATATATGTTCAGCATCTTCTGATAAAGGTAGCATCAGGGGTTAGTATTCTGAAGCACTCCCTTGTTCCAAACAGAAAGCCATAATAACTAAAATGTAAACAGAAAAAACATTTAACAACCCCAGGGACCCTAGGGATCCAGTAAAGAGGAGGAGCAGAAATGGGGGTGGAAGTGGGAAACACCCACGGAAAATACGGCTGCACGTTCTAGCTCTCAGAAGGCAACAACCAACAGGATGAGCAAACAGAAAGCAAAGGGTCTCCAGATGGATTGTTTTTACATAAAGTAATCTGAAAAGGGTTTTTAATTAAGTATGAACTACTTAAATAAGTAAATTAAAAGTGTGAAATTAATTTTGAAAAAAGGAAAATTTCAAACAAACGAAGGCAGAAAGGGAACAAAAACAGGTAGTCAAAAAACAAGAGGTATGGACTCTGAGCCATGTGAAAAAAAACGTGCTCTAAGTCACCCAACAGAATGCAAAAGAAAACTACCCTGAGATACAGGTTTTTTTTAATCTATTAGCTTGTAAAGATAAAAAGTTCGGTAACACCATGTTGGTGAAAAAAGCTCTCATACATCTGTCTTGGAAACCTAAATCAGTAGGGTCTCTTCAGGGGACAAAGACAATGTTTATCAAAATTATAAGTACACATAGATTTTTGACCCCACATTTCCCGCTCTGGGTATATATTTCCTTACAGATATACTCACACATATACAGAATATTTGTGTTTTTTTTATTTTATTATTTTTTTAAAGATACATAGATCACACAAAATGTTACATTAAAAAATATAAGAGGTTCTCACATACCCCACTTCCCACACCCCCCACTCCTCCCACATCAGCTCCTTTCATTAGTGTGGTATACAGAATATTTGTTTAATATTGTTTTCAATATCAATGACAGGTGACACAGACTGTGGAAAATTTACACAATAAAACACTATGTTGCTGTGAAAGAATAAAGAAGCTTGTACTAAATTGGAAAGATTTCTGAGATATATGTTTTTTAAAAGCAGTTTTATTGAGATATAATCACATACCATACAGTTCATCCAAAGTATATAATCCATGACCAAGATACATTTTTAAGTGAAAAAAAAAAAAAGGCAAGATGCAGAACATTGTTTGTAGTGAGCTACCATTTAGTTGAAAAATGTGATGAAATGTCTGTGCATGTTGCATCTTTGAAAGAAAATAGAAGAAAATGATAACATGGATTCCAGGAGGAAGAGGAATAGGTAGATAGAAGGAAGAAGCAGGTTAGGAAGAAACCACTGGACTATGCACCATTTTGTATCTTTTTATGTTTTGGACCATTATGTATAAAAATAGAAATCTTGGGATTTCTTGGGATTGATATAGACGGTACAGAGTCAAAGAGAAAATTAGTAAATTGGAAGACACCACTTGTGAATTCTCCCCCAGGTCAGCCTGGAGTAATAAGAGAAAGAAAAAAGAACAAATACAAGGGAAGAATTGAGATGTGTGAAGAATAAATTAAAAGTAATTCTCAAATGTCAATAGGTAGGCTAGTATAAGAAAATAGAGGCAATGGCAGACAAGTAATATTTGATGAACTCATAGCTGAAAACTATCCCAGAATTGAAGTAATATTCATGTACTCAAATGGAAAGTGCCCTCTGAGAATCAAGTAGTAAAAATAAAACTGAAATCACACTTAGGTACACTACTGTAGCAAAACTGAAGAACATCAAGGATAAGCAAAAAAATCTTATAAATTACCAGAGTAAAAAGACAAATTACCAACAAAAAAGGAATGAAACTACATCAACTTCTCATCCATAATAATAAATTCCAAAGACAATGGAGTAGTATCTCCAAAATGCTGAGAGGAAAATCACCACCATCATAGAATTTTATACTCCAAATACACTAGCTCATCATTGCATCCAGCAGTTCCATTTCTATGTGTATACCTAAAGAAACCCTTGGGATGTGCATAAAGAGATATATTGAAACATTATTTGTATTGTTAAAAGCTAAAAACAGCCTAATTAAGCATCAATAGAAGAAGGATAAATAAATGGTGACATATGTAATAGTAGAGAGCAATTAAAATGAATTAGCATAACTTTTATGACAGTGGATATTTATTTCAAGTTTTAAAACATGAAAAACGTATTATTTATGGCTACATATTTACGTAGTAAAAATATTTTTTAGATACATGGGAATGACATATATCAATGTTTTATTGTCACTACCTGTGAATAATAAAGGAGAGGAATGAGATTGCGGGTCAGTATTGGTGGGGGGGGGAGGATGACCTCTCATTGTATTCGTATATCATTTTAAGAAAAACAAAGTACTGACGGAAGCACAGCAAAACATCCAGATCTGTTACAGCAGAGCACTAGGTAGTGAAAAGCCTTTATCTCACTTGTAAGGGTAAACTATGCTTCCTTAAAACATTTAAGTACATGTGTTCAGGATCATGTACTGACAGCAGGTATGCACCATTATGATGTGTCACAGAGGGGTGATGCAACAGAAGAGCCAGGCATTGCAAGATTTGCTCACTCCCAGTTTCCCCCTTGAAGGAGAAACACCCTGGAGAAAAAAGCAATCATTATCATAGCATCATGTCTTCCATAAAGTAGAAAAGAACGGTATTCTTCATTCTACCAGCTATTGGCTAGTCGGTAGGGAGAATGAGCGCAAGGCCAAAGCCCAGAAGGTGTGCCTGGATTTTCAGAGTTTGTTCTGAAGAAGCCCACAGCCGTGCGACCGTCCCCGCTATGCTCGCTGAGCAGGGCAGCCCGGATGCCAGCTGGTACGTAACTTTGCAGAATTCTTTCAGGAGAGCGTCTCCTCCTTATCCACGGCACGCGGGGCGCGCGATGTGCGCGTTCCTCCTTTTCGGGCTGTTTCCCCTGCACGTTCCCTGATGACTCAGCTTTCTGCGGCATGCTGTCATCTGTGAAAGTGGTATTTAGAAGAATTACCGGGGCCAGGGACAAGGACTGTGAGAGAGAAGCCTCCTCTTTAAAAACAACTCGGCAGCAGCGAGATGACGATTTTAACTTGAGAACTATTGTGACTAGTAATGGAAGAACCTGTAGCATTGATGTGGAGAAAAGTGGCCAGGTAGTTGCTGAGGGCAGGGAGAGGAAAGAAGAGGTGTTGTAGGGGCATCTTCGGGACTTGGAGTTGCCCTGAATGATATTGCAGGGACAGATGCTCGACATTATATATCCTGCCATAACCCCCTGAATGGAGTGGAGGACAGTGTGAACTACAATGTAAACTATAATCCATGCAGTGCAGCAGTGCTCCAAAATGTAGTCACCAAATGCAGCGAATGTGCCACCATGATGAAAGCCAATTGTTGATGTGGGAGGAGTGGGGGGGCGGGTATATGAGAACGCTTATATTTTTTAATGTAACATTTTTGTGATCTATGTATCTTCAAAAGAATACAATCAAAAAATTAATTATATAAAAAAAAAGAAGACAGAAGAAATACAGAGAGAAGAGAGTTCCATAGACTCAGAAGGGGAAAGAGCTTTGACCCTGTGGCCCCAGGAAGAGAATTGAGCTGTTTGTCCGATAGTTTACATCTGGAAAGGACACAGCGGCTAAGCCCTGCGCCAGCCTGAAGCTGATGTTGGAAGAAGCTGGACCCGTGGTGCATTAAGAGGAAGAAGGAAGAGAAAACAGGCAGAGATCACATTACCATCTTGCTTCCACCTGGGGCAACAGAGGCTGGTGAGGAAATAACCTTGAGTTGGACTCCTTAGGGCCTTGTAACTGTAATCTTGTACCCCAAATAAATACCCTTTATGAAAGCCAAAAAAAGCCAGTGTTCTTTCAGGTTCATTCCATTTAGATGAAATATCCACAACAGAGAAATTTATGGGTACATTGATTTTATAGGTGGTTGCTTAGGACAGGACTTGAGGGTAATGGCTACAGGTTTGTTTGTTTTTTTGTTTCATGGTTTTGAATGTATTCTAAATTTGATTGAAGTGATTGTTGTGCTTATCTATGAATGTATTAAAATCATTTAATTTTATTATTTAAAAAAATAAAGTACATGTTATCATTTTTTTTTCATAAAACAAATGCTACAGAATACTTACTTTTCTCACATCGTTTTAAATGATGGTCAAATATACATACTGTAACATGCCATTTTAACCCTTTTTTTCCTGCACCAGGTTAGTTTTTTTAAAGTAACTTTATTGCGATATACTCACATTACCGTACAATCCATCTAAAGTGCATGTTAACCATTTTTAAGTGTACAATTCTGTGACCTTAAGTACATTGACAAGATTGTATAATTTTCAAAACTCTTTCCAGATAATTTTCATCATTCCAAACAGAAACCCACACCGATTAAACAATATCTCTCATCTCCCCCACTTTCCCCTACCCCAGTAACCTCTAATGATGTTCTATCTCTAGGAATCTGCTTGCTTTCATCATTTTATATATGAAACATCATACAATATTGTGCCTCCATATCTGGCTTCCTTCACTCAATATGATGTCGTCAATGTTGGGTGCATCGGAACCTCATTCCTTTGTAAGGCTGAATAGTATTCCATTCTACCTGTAGACCACATTTTGTTTATCCATTTGCTGGCTGATGGACACTTGGGTGGCTTCCACCTTTTGGCTGTTGTGTGTGCCCATGTCTGTCTGAGCCCCTGTTAGGTTTTTATCAATGGGCCAGCTTGTCCAGTACCTGGTGCACAGTACTTAATCCTTACTCTAGGCAAAAGAGTGTGTTTATTCATCCCTTGCTTGAGAACTGACGAAACAGTCTATGTTTGTAGCTTCAGATTTGGGGCTTAAATATATATATATATACATATACATGTGTGTATATATATATGTGTGTGTTTCCTCTAATGAGAACGTTGGATACAGCCTTTCAGAAGGCAGGAGGGACGCCCGGCCTGCTCGGGTGGGCCGCATACCTCCCCCATTAGCCCTGCCTGCCAGGAAAGAAGAAAACTGGAAACTTGGGTGATCTCCATCCCCATGGCCACCACGAAGCTCTTGCGCAAAAGTCCAGCTATCATTACAAATTTAAATAACGCTACAAATGTATTAGGTCAAGAAGAGCAGCATTTGAAAACCAGGCTCAGCGATAGCAAAGCATGCTCCCGCCAGAACGGCCGAACCCCACCAGCTGGGCAAGAGCAGAGTAGAGCCTTGCAACCTGGCAAAGCCAAGCCCGACAGCCAAACTTTTTCATAATCGGCTGAATAAATCTTCCGGTAAATGCGGTAATAGGATCGCTGTCATTTAATTCAGCCCATCAGGAAGCCCCCTGTGGGCCTTAGTTGGCCTCTGAATAACTTTATATATATTAGGAGGAACCAGGGATTGAACCGGGGACCTCATACGTGCAAAGCAGGAGCTCAACCACTGAGCTACACCCACGCCCCTTGAGTAACCTCCTTCAGACAGCAGACTCCCACCTCACCCCCAACATGACCAGTATTTGGAGGGGGGTGGTGGTTTCAAATATACACTTTCCTGGAAGGAAAAAAAATAACAGTTTTGAGGAACCTCTCTCAGTTGCTCTTAGCACCAGGTCTCGTCGCCCTGGCTAGCTCACCAGCACAACTGCCTTATGCAGAGACATCAGCTACCTTAGCGTTCTGTACTGGAGGAGACTGGGTGGCTCGTCCTAAAGGCTGGTCTGTAATTCCTGTGGTGTTTGCTTTGATCCTAGAACTGTATTTTCACAAGGCCCAAAGGACAGCACAGCTCAGGCACAGATGACAGAGTGCATTCGGACATCATTTGGTCTACTAAAAATAATTCAGAGAGGCTATCAGTTTACTGACATTTGCACATAGTTTTAAAGAAGGGTCAAAATTTAAGGGAATGCACACACCTAAATATAAATCAAGGAGCTTCCAGACACAACAGCACTTTCAAAGCTGGTTTTTTTTGTAGACCTGGTGCAGGGACTTGTGCCTTTCAGTTAACAGACACTAGTCCCGAGCTAACAGGTAAAACCTGAAGCAGAAGGGACACGGTGGGGAGTGGGGGAGCGCTCCTGAGGGGCTCGGAGGCTCATCCATTGAGCTGCACACTTGGGTTCTACGCACTTCTCCATCTATATGGTATACTTCAATAAAAAGTGGTGGAAAGGGTATGAATAGGCTAGGGAATTTTATCAGATGTTAATTGTAATTCTTTAGCCTAATACCTAGTTTCTATGAAGTCAGACTGTGATTTTGTTTTGTTTTGTTTTTTGTTAAGCTCATTCCCTTTTCAGGACCTCTAGGATAACCTCCTTTCTCTCTTCTTATAAGCATTTAAAGATATCGAAATAGGAACATAACCTGCATAAGAGTCCCCTATGTGTACGTGGAGGACATGTGTGTGCATGTGTGTGTGCATATGTGAGCACACATCATCCTGGACACCACTTAGGATTTAAATTAATTCACAGGCGATCTAGAATAAGCAAAAATGAGAACAAGCAATTTTGTTGACTTGGTTGTAGAGGTTATTTTGAAACCCAAATTAAAGATAAATGGTGATGTAACACATTATTAACTTCTTTGGGTTTTTGTTTGTTTTACTCTTTTTAGGTTAATTCGATCATGGAAGATTATCTTAAGTACGATGTTTATATTGATTTTTCTTCTTGTAGGTAAGTCTTACTAAGTAACAATCCTTAAAGCCATTTCACAGGCATTTCTGTGTGAGAAAGATTTACAGAAAGTGTTGGCATGTTCTCAAAGTATGCTTCTCTTTTTGTCTTTTATTTCTGACTCTAAAAGTAGCATAGACTTCTTTACAGAAAAATTAGAACATGATTTTTTTTCTCTTAAAATCATGGTTTAAAATTACAGAGGTTGCTTTTTGCTGTTGTTTTTAAAATTTTTATTTTAGTAACATATACACGACCAAAAACTTCCCCTTTTAACCACATTCAGACACAGAAGGTGTTTTAAAATTGAGAATTCCTAGTTTTTATTGGAAACCCATCACACAAGTTCCTTTTCTAAATTTGGGCAATTCAGGTCTAGAGACAGTGAAGGCCAAAGGAGCTTGCTTATCACATGTTTCCCTAAGAAATTACAGCCAGGCATGCCATTGGGAGTTTTCTGATTTGCCAGCCTCACAAATCAGAAACCCCAGTACCCTGGAAATTTTCCCTTTCATATTCTGACAACTTTCACATCCAGGTTTCAGCCCAGTTAATGCCATGAAATAGCCCTTTGTCCAAGGGCTGCTGCTTTATGACGTACGGGTAAGGCTGGCTTATCCTTTAGCTGATCTGGGTAGGACAGAGAGCCCAGGCCTCCTGGGACCTCTAGACCCTGAGTATTCTGGCTTCAAGTGAGCACGGCATGAGTCCTTGGCGTCTGCATCCTGCCACCTTGTTTCATCTCTGGTAGCCTCGGCACGCGCACCTCAATGTGCCTCCCACTTGGCCTTCGTCCGGCCCAGGTCCCACCCTCTCCACGGCTGAAACATACTCGTGCCACCATGCCAGGCCCAGCAGAGCCATCGAGCACGTTCCCCTTAGTCTCCTCTCCAAGGCTTGCATTCGCAACACACAGCGTAAACCCTACAGTTATTAGTAGTCCGAGTTTCAGTCCTTTTAGAACTCATACCCTAATTTCCCTTGGCATCTTTTCAGACTGATACACTTCTTTGTATTTCCCATTGTAAGCTTGTCAGCTTTGCAACCAATGTGCCGGATCCACTTTTGACACCACTGATGTGTAAATGGTTTCAGTGGAATTCAACAGGACCCTGAGAGTTTTAAAATGGCATATATCCTCCACGCTTAGAGATGGTTCTGTTAACAAATGTAAAATATTTTAGAAATGTGTTTCCAGACAGGAGATAGACCCTTTAACTCAGTGCTGGTCTTGTCTTCAACAGGACTTCGAAATCACGTGTGGCCTAACGAAACAGATTTTCCTCCAAATTCCGGACAGTTATATGCTGTGATGGCAGAATATGGTTCACGACTTTATAATTACCAGGTGATATGTCTCGTTCAACCGTTTTGTGTGTCGTTCACAGAAAATGGAATACACGACAAGGCTAAACCAACTTGCAATAAGTTATCTTTGTTTTGTATGACAATAGCTCAGAGAAATAATGTAAGGATGGAGTTGGACAGGAGTGGTTTTATGGCTGAGAGGCCCTGAGAATCCCACCCCCTGCCTCGCCTCTCCACAGTGGCAAATAATACCTTACTGTGCCCTTCTTTCTGCCCTTCATCCTGGAAGGTGGAGAAGTTCCCTTGGTCTGAAGCTCGTTAGATCTGCAGCTCTGCTTGGCCTCAGGATGTCCCCAGGCCAGCTGGGGTGTTGAAATGTGAGCACCCAGCCGCTGTGGTTTGTGGGAGACGCAGGAGGACGAGCTCAGGGAGCAGAAGTGTGCGGGGCAGGCCTGCGCCCGAGCTCGTCTCAGCAGGCAGAAGAGGAGGCAGGGCAGGGCATGGCTGCCAGGCAGAGGCAGCAGGCTGTGCGGGGGCCCTGGAGAGCCAGATGGCAGGGCGCCTCCCTTTCCCCTTCTGCTGGCTTCACCCTGTGCCTCTCCCCCTGCCCCGTCCACAGGGCCCTGTGGTCACACGCTCAGTGTCCACAGCAGAGATGGAATCTTCCCCTGGTCATCCTTGGCTCGGGCACCACCCATTCCAGCACCAGGTGGTCCACTCTGGACGCCCTGTCGGCATTCGAGAAATGCCAGCCAGTCTTCTGATGGTTATTGCTGAACCCAGGATTGACTGCATCCCTTTCTTATTTTAAAAGGGGATGGCGTCTCCTTGTTCACAGGGCCACACCTAAAGGCTTGGCCTGGTCCTCCAAGATCACAGCCTGGCGCCTCCGGTTTTTCCAGAACCAGCGGTGGAGCTCTCCCTCCCACAGGCTGCGCAGCGGCAGGCCCGTGTATTTCACGCCTCCAGACTCTGGTTCCTCCTTCCTTCCCAAGCCCCAAGAGTTCATTCCTCCCCATCTTCCCCCATTACAGCGTCCTCTGAGGGTGTTCAGAGAGGAAGGAGGTGCTGTGCCCTTGCAGAACCGTGTGGCGTAGTACTCCTTACTGAACAGCCCGATGCTCCCCCATCTCCTCCAAGATGGTACCTGCTTACAGCTCAGGCTGAAAAAGGAGCAGGGATCTCACCAGGTGCTCGCGTGTCCTTCCCCTCGCTCCGTGTGTATCAAGGTTTGAAGAGTCATTCCCTTCTGCCGTCTGAATAAGAACGTCCACTTTAATTGAAGCGGCAGGATTCAGAATGATTTCTCTTTTTTCCTCTCCCCTCAGGCCAGACTTCGCATGCCCAAAGAACAGCTGGAACTTTTAAAGTGAGTGAGACTGTATGCATTGTTAAATACTGCATACGTTAAATACTGGACTGTCTTTGTAATTTTATAAAATGAAAAGCCATTTCTCTCTACTATTATGCTTTT
Organism: Dasypus novemcinctus; assembly: GCF_030445035.2. Classification (NCBI taxonomy): domain Eukaryota; kingdom Metazoa; phylum Chordata; class Mammalia; order Cingulata; family Dasypodidae; genus Dasypus; species Dasypus novemcinctus. The sequence goes on from NC_080677.1 coordinate 7,855,126, forward strand.
CCTCCTCATGCCAGACAAGAGCTCTTGGTAAAAGCTTCCGGCATTTTCTCTTGTCAACCATTTAAAAGGCCCATGGTGTAAAATAACGCATATGTAGAAGTGAGGGAGGGCTTTTTCTCAAGCTGTTTCCTTCTGAAATGCAAATAAAAATAAATGTAATATGTTAAGTATTAAACATACATGGCATGAATAGATTGACCCACCTCTATCCATTCAGTTCTTTAGAGCCCATTCATTTGCCCTCCCTCCCTCTATCCCATCCTTCTTTTTTGCCTTCTCTACATATGCTAAGAATGAGGTCACCAAATGTTTACAATGGTTATTTCTGGGAATGACGTTTTAGGTGACTTTTTTTTTCTTTTACATTTCATTTAATCTCTTAGTCTTTTTCCTTATAGTAAGCATGTACTTTAAAAAAATTTTTCATGAAGATATATATATGTATATACAACTCAAAGTTTACTCTTTTAACCACATTCAAGTGAACAATTCAGTGGTATTAATTGCATTCACAGTATTGGGCTACCAATATTCATTACTCCAATTTTTGATCACCTTAAACAGAATCTCTATACCCATCTCCTACCCATACCCCACCCCCCAGTCCCAGGTAAACCTATAATCTACTATAATCTACCTATAACCTATAATCTACTATGAATTTGAGTGTTCTAGGTATTTCATATAAGCAAGATCATCGAACATCTGTCTTTTTGTATCTGGTATATTTCACTCAACATGTCTTCAAGGTTCATCCATGTTCTAGCATGAGTCAGAGCTTCATTCCTTTCAACGACTGAATAATATTCTGTTCTGTGTACAGACCATGTTTTCTTTATCCATTCAGCTGTTGAAGGACACTTGGGTACCTTCCACCTGCTGGTTATTGTGAATAATGCTGTTATGAATATTGGGTGTACAAATATAGGTTCAAGTCCCTGCTTTCAAATCTTCGAGGAACAGACCAAGAAGGGGGATTGCTGGGTCATATGGTAACTCTGTGTTCAACTTCTGAGGAGCCACCATTCAGATTTCCCCAGTGGTTGCACCATTTTACATCCCCACCAAAAATCTATGTAAATATAAATTATCTCTAAAAGGACCAAATACTAGATATTAAATAATAGAGCAAAAACCAGAAACTTTTTAGAAGAAAACATAGGGAGAAATTTTAATAGCCTTGTATGTTGTAGTGATTTCTTACGTATGACACCAAAAGCAGAAGCCCAAAAGAAGAAATTGTAAAAATTGGATTTCATCAAAATTTAAACCTTTTGTACACCAAAAGACATTATCTAGAAAGCAAAAAGACTACCAACAGAATGGGAGAGACAATAATTGTTAACCATATATCTGATAATTTTATCCAGAATTTATAAAGAGCTACAGTACAATAACAAAAAGGCAAACGACCCAATTAAAAATGGATAAAGGACTTGAATAGACATTTCTCCAAAGAGGAAATGCAAATGGCCAATAAACACGTGGAAAGATGCTCAATATTGATTATCAGGAAAATGCAAATCAAAACTACAATTAGATATGATTTCACACCCACTAAGATGGATATTATTTAAAAGACTGAAAATAAGGTTTAATAAGGATGAAGAGAAAAAGCATATACTTTAAAAATAATAGCATTTTCATTAGGAAATTAAAACTCTTTTATGTGGTATTTTTAGTTCAATGTATACACTGGGATGTGCTTTCAATTTTATTTATAATCAGAAAATTGAAAACCGTGTACATGAGAAAAATAGATTAATGGTTAAATACATAAAGTATATCCATGTAATTATGAGAATTATGTAGGAATTAAAACATATTTAATGATGTGGGAAGAATAGGGGGACATAAAATTATAAACGTGATCTCCATTTCGTTGAAATTTTTGCATAGTATATAAACTATTTGCAGTGACATCATCAACATGGTGACATAAGACATCCCTTAGACAAGTTTTCCCTCAGAACCGTCTAATAGAAGGACAAATCCCATTTGCTTAGAACCTTAAAGGATGACAGAGATGGGAGAAGGAATTGAAGACAAAGCAGAATGGAAGATAAGGAAGAATAATCTACAGGAGCAGGTAGAAAACTTCCATCCCAAACTCACTGTACAAATCTCTCCCCCTCCCCTGGACCTGCACAGCTTGGGAGTCACACAGAGGCACTGCCCTGAATCCCTCCCACTGTGGGCACAGACTAAAGAGCCACTCACAGCAGCAAATTAGAACGCCATGCATATCCAGGCACACGCCCCAATCTGCAGAGACCCAGGGTGGAGCACAAGCCGCCGAGGATGCTGCATACAAAAGGGTCCCCAAGGGAAAGACCATGGCAGAACCTGTTGTAGTTTACCAAATGCTACCAAAGCTGCCATGCAAGCTGCTCTGCAACTTGGGCCATATGACAGCAGATCCAATGGTGCAGGAAGTGTCAGCGGCAAATAGAGATGCCATCTGGAGCCTTTGGCAGGTCCCTGTAGGAGAATCATGATACAGACCCTCAGGATTTTGGAGCAAAGCCCTACCATCCTCTGCAGATAAGTACTCTTTGTCCTACTACTGGGCTTTCGAAGAGACTGAATGTTTAACCACGGGCCACCAAGTTACCATGAGACCTGAGTTGCCTGTCATGAGCTGGGTATTGTCTGACCCATCAAACCATAAAGTTGGGTGTGCACAGCAGCACTCCATCATAAAGTGAAGTGGTATATATGAGATAGGGCTCCAGCAGGTCCTGAAGAACCAAGTAAGTTACATGAGGAAGTGACCCAAATATCCATGGTCACCACTCCTGCCATGTTACCTTTTGTTTCCCAGCCCACAGCTTTGGCCTCTTGGAGAGTGCCTTACAGTCATTTGACTGAGGAATAGAAAATCAAACCTGTTTACAAATGGTTCTGCATGGTATGCAGGTACCACCCAAAAGTGGACAGCTGCAGCACTGGAGCCCTTTTCTGGGACATCTCTGAAGGACAGTGGTGAGGGCAAATCCTCCCGGTGGGCAGAACTTCAGACAGTGCACCTGGTTGTTTATTTTGCTTGGAAGAAGAAATGGCCAGAGGTATGTTTGTACACTGTTTATGGGCTGTTGCCAATGGTATGCCTGGATAGTCAGGGACGTGGAAGGAACATGATCGGAAAATTGATGATAAAGAGTTTTGGGGAAGAGGCATGTGGATAGACCTTTATGAGTGGGCAGAAAACATGATGATATTTGTCTCCCACATGAATGCTCACCAGAGGGTGACTTCAGCAGAGGAGATTTTAATAATCAAGTGGATAAGATGACCTGCTCTGTGATGAATGCTCAGCCTCTTTCCCCAGCCCACTCTGTCATTGCTCAATGGACTCATGAACAAAGTGGCCATTGTGAAAGGGATGAAGGTTATGCATGGGCTCAGCAACGTGGACTTCCCCTCACCAAGGCTGGTTTGGCTAAAGTCAACGCTGGATGCCCAAACTGCCAGCAGCAGAGACCCACACTCAGCCCCCAATATGGCACCATTCCTGAGGTTGATCACCCTGCTACCTGGTGGCACGGTGATTACATTGGACCACTTCCATCATGGAAGGGGCAGTGATTTGTTCTAACTGGAATAGACACAAACTCCAGATATGGGTTTGCCTTCCCTGCGTGCAATGCTTCTTCCTAAACTACTGTCTGTGAACTTAAAGAATGCCTTATACACCCCATCACAGTATTCCACACAGCATTGCTTCTGATCAAGGAACCACTTCACAGCAAATGATGTGCAGAAACAGGTACATGCTCATGGAATTCACTGTTCTTCTTACCATGCTCCTCATCAACCTGAAGCAGCTGGATTGATAGAATGGTGGATTGGCCTTTTGAAGACTCAATTACAGTACCAGCTAGGTGACAGTACCTTGCAGGGCTGAGCCAAGGTTCTCTGGGAGGCTGTGTTTCCTCTAAATCAGCATCCACTATATAGTGCTGTTTCTCCCATAGCCAGAATTCATGGGTCCATCCAGGAATGAAGGGGTGGCAATGGGGAGTGGTACCACTCATTATTACCCCTAGTGACCCACTGGGAAAATTTTTGCTCCCTGTCACTGCAACCCTAAGCTCTGCTGGTCTATATGTCTTAGTGCTAGAAGGAGGAGTGCTGCCACCAGGGAACACAACAATGATTCCATTAAACTGGAAGTTAAACCTGCTACCTGTCCACTTTGGGCTCCTCATTACTCTAAATCAACAGGCAAAGAAGGGAGTTACTGTACTGGCTGGGGTGATTGATCCTAACTATCAAGGTGAAATAGTACTGCACTTATACAATGGAGGTAAAGAAGAGTTTGCCCAGAATACAGTAGATCCCCTAAGCATTTCTTAGTATTGCCATGCCCTGTGATTAAGTCAAAGAAAAACTGTTAACAACCCAATCCAAGCCAGGACTACCAAAGGCCCAGAAACTTGAAGGTTTGTTTCACCTGACCAGGCAATGAATCACAGCCAGCTGAGGTGCTTTTTGAGGGTAAAGGAAACATGGAATGGATAGTGGAAGAAGATAGTGATAAAAACCATGTGACCAGTTACAGAAATGTAAACAGTAATGGTTATATTTTTCCTTGTTTTGTTAGGAATATGCTTGCATATGGACATAAAGAAAATATCTTTGTTTTCCTATTTTATTCCCTATCATATGACATAAGCTATATTAGTTTCGTGCCATAATATTTAAGCTATAGGTATCAAGTTTAAGAGTGAATATTACCTAAGGGCTCACACTCTTTTCTGGAGGAATTTAGTGTGTTTCCAGTTGCATGCAGGAAAGTCGAGTATTGTTAGGGGAAAATATGTCTGTTATTGTTTTTATTTAGAAATTAAGTATAGTTGAAGGTGATGTGTATAGCTGTCAAGTTGACAAGGGGTGGACTGTGATGATTAGGCTCATGTGTCAACTTGGCCAGCTACTGGTTCCAACTGTTTAGTCAAGCAAGCACTGGTCTAATTGTTACTGTGAGGATATTTTGTGGACTTCAATCATCAATAAGGTGATTGCATCTGTATTAGTCTGCTAAAGGGGTGCTGATGCAAAATATCAGAAATTGTGTTGGCTTTTAATAAAGGGTATTTATTTGGGGTAGAAGCCCACAGTTACCAGGCCATAAAGCATAAGTCATTTCTCTCACCAAAGTCTATTGCCACATGTTGGAGCACGGTGGCTGCCGACGTCTGCAAGGGTTCAGACTTCCTGGGTTCCTCTCTTCCCAGGGCTCGTTTCTCTCTGCACTCAACTCCTCTGTTCTCTCCACAAGGCCAGCTATAGAGTGTCAGGCAAACAGCCCATCTCTCTTCTTGGAGCCTCTGCTGTGTCCAGTTGAGCCTTCTCTCCTTCCTCACATATCTGTTTCTCTATGTGTTTGCTTCCCAGTCTCCAGGATCAAAATTCCAACCTCCCTTCTCCGAGGTGTGGTTTCTCTGTGAGTCCCCAGGGGGCAGGGACTCAACGTCTAACTGACGTTGATTGATGTAGGATGACTGAATATCTGAATGCAACTTGTTTCTCTCCCTGTTGCTAAGATACAAAGAAAAGAGTTGTATGTAAATCAGAAGGTAATGAAATGCAACCCTCTCTTTGGACCAAATTTCACTGTTGGTGGTCAAGAATATCTTGTCGAGGCAATGAAGTATGAAAACCAGCTTCAACCAGTTGGCCGCAGAAGCAGCCCCTTGCTTTCCTCACTTCAATTTGCTTAATTAACATAGTAAAATTCCCACCCAGGGGTGGAGTTATCTGCCCCTTTCTTGATCATGCAATGTATGTGCAAGCGTGAGTTCCTGAACATACTAATCATACAATTACATAACCAGCTATGTGTGTTCATCCATATGCATAAAAACTAATGCATAATCAAAGGAAATGCTAAGTAGTAACTTGGGTATTTAAACAAGAGTGAAAGTGCAGCACGGGGAGTTGGGTCTGAGTCACTTTGGACTGACCTTGGCTCTTTACTTCTGCAGACATAATAAATGTGAGTTTGCCTAACTCTCGTGTTGAAGTTTTCTTCATGCCATCTCTGGTTATCCATAAAGGCCCTGCTTTGAGGCCTAATAACGTGGCCCAATCAAATCCTCAGTCATTATTTAATCAAGTAAAAGTGAAACCTCTGCAACCAATATAATCTAATATGCCCAGAGGAGCAAACCAGTTTACAAACATAATCCATTATCTATTTTGGGAATTCATAAACAATATCAAACTGCTACGGCATCTAGAGTTTATGATATCTACAATCAACTGAGAAGATTGCCTTCAGCAATGATAGGCATCTCATCCAATCAGGTGAAGGCCTTAAAAAGAGGAGTGAAGATTTCAGCAGCCAGAAGAGATAATTTCCCTCTCTATTGTGGCCAGCCAGCTTCTCCTGGGTAATTCATCATAAACCTTCGTTGGAGTTCCTGGCTTGCAGCTTGCCTTATGGAAAATGGACTTGAGTGTCCCCACAGTCATGTGAGATAATTGTATAAAATGTCAGAATATTTACCAATATGTTTTGTCAGTTCTGTTTCCTTAAAGAACCCTGAATAATATAAACCTGTAGGCAAAAGGTGTGCTTACTAAACCCAGTTTCTGCTGCCAGGACCATCTAAACACAAAATGGACCCACCTTTTCTGGACTGGAGTGACGCACCTTTTCTGGACTGACCCCACCTGGCTCCCTGGGATGCAATACTCTAACAGGGAAGAAACCAGAGGCAGAAATGCCTCTCAGAATAAAAGTGTGGTAAAGGGTGCAAACTGAACTGTTATAAGACAGGAAGATCCCAGGACTGTAAAGTGTAAGGAAAAGGGGGCACTGATGAGGCAGAGAATTTTATTTAAAAACATTTTTATTAGAGACATTGTGGGTTTACAGAATAATCATGCATAAAATATAGGATTCCCATACACCACTCCACCAACAACAACTTGCATTGATGTGGAACATTTGCTACAATTCAAACAGCAGTAGCCAGTATTTATTGAGAGACTCTATGTTCTCAGCACTGTGTGAAACAATTTATATAGATTACCTCATTTTAAACACCTAGTACACAGGCCTGTGAAATATGTCCTATTTTGTAATTATCTTTTAAATTAGAGAAGTTGTAGGTTTACTGAAAAAATCATGTACAAAAGAAAACATATGCATATACTGACAGGGATAATGTCAACAAATCTTAGAAGTTGGGGAGAAAATTCTGCACAAAAAACAAGTAGAATAGATCAAAATCCCCAGAGAAAGGAAGCTTTCTCCTAGAGATGGAACAATTACACAAAAAGTGCAGTCTTAAAAATTGTGCCACATTTTCAGGGCAAGAATCAGATGAAGAAAAACTAAAAAAATTCAAACACACACAGGATCAAGTATCAAAGAAGAGCCTTAATACAAAGCCAAATGAACAATAAAGTCCTAGACAAGAGGGAGAAACTAACCTTCAAAGTTAATTCACTAAGAAAATCAGATGCCCAGTTCTCAGCCAAAAATTACAAGCCATACTAAGAAACAGGAGGATATGGCTTAGTCAAGGGAACAAATTAAAACTCCAGAGGAGACACAGAATTTATAACAACTAATCAAAGAAGTTCAAACAAATATCCTAAATCATTTTAAGGATATAAAGGAAAATATGGATAAAAGCTAAAGGATTTTGAGAAAATGTATGAGCATAAAGAAAAATTTGAAAGTATAAAAGGAAACAACAGAAATTATGGGAATGAAAACCACAATAATAGAGATTAAAATACACTAGAGGCATACAATACAGATTTGGTCAGGCAGAAGAATCAGTGAACTCTAAGACAGGACAATTGAAATTATACAGTCAGAAGAACAGCTAGAGAAAAGAATATGGAAAAATGAGCTGCGTCCCAGGGATCTGAGTGATAGCACAAAGTACTCAAACATATGCCCCATGGGTGTCCCAGAAGGTGAAGAGAAGGGAAGAGGGGAAGAAAGCATATTTGAGGAAATAATGACCAAAAATTTCCCAACTCTTAAGAAAGACATAAATACATATGTCTAAGAAGCACAACATACTCCAAATAGAATAAATACTAATAGACCTACTCTGAGATACAAACTGATCAGAATGTCAAATGCCAAATATAGAGATAGAATTCTGAAAGCAGCACGAGAAAAGTAGTTCATCATTTGCAAGGGATCATCAGTAAGACTGCCAATTTCTCATCAGAAATGATGGAAGTGAGAAGACAGTGGTATGAAATATTTAAGGTACTAAAAGAAAAAAACTGCCAGGCAAAACTGTCCTTCAAAAAGGAGGTTTTTTCCCCAATATTCACAGCTAAATAGAAACTGACAAAACACCGGCCCCAAAAAAGTTATTAAAGTGAGTTCTGCATGTTGAAAGGAAAATATAGCAGAGAGTGACTTGGAGTAGTGTGAAGAAGTGAAAATCATCAATAAGAGAAACTAAAAGGGCAAATGCAAAACCCAAAGAATTGTGTATCCTCAATATACAACTGTATTCTTTAATTCTAATAAGAGACCAAATACAATTGAATAAGAAAAGGCATATTTCCTGAAAATGGAGAGGCAAAACATAAAGTGGGACAAAAGCAACGTGAAGAGGGAAATGAGAGCAAAAAAATGTGTTTGCTATTGAAGCTAAACTGGTATCTTTTCAAATTAGTATCTTATAAATGTAGGCTGTAAAGAAAGTATTTTAAATATATACAAAAATAGAAATGAGAAAGGGATTGTGATGGTTAGGCTATTGTGTTAACTCGGCCACGTAATTGTGCCCGGTTGTTTGGTCAAGCAGCACTGGGCTAACTGTAATACAAGGGCATTTATGGACTTTAGTCACTTAACTTTACTGCAGTGGTAAATCATAGATAGCAGGTTATAATTGCATCCATCAGGGAGATTGCCATCAGCAATGAGTGACACTTAACTCAATCAGTTGAGTGCCTTAAAAGGGGAAGTGATTCCAGCATTGAAAGAGAATTTCCCAGCTCATCTTTGGACAGCCAACATCTCCCAGAACTTGTCAAGTACCTTCACTGGACTTCCACTGAAGCCCTTGGTTGCAGCCTGCTGCAGCACCTGGACTTATGCATCCCCATGGCTGCGTGACTCTTATAGAATCACATACTATTGACAGATATCTCTTGTTGATTCTGTTTCCCTAGAGAACCCTGACTAATACAGGGATCAATCAGATACAGCACGAAAGTTCAACTATACAGAAAAGGAGAGTGCAATAAAGGAAAAGAGATACAAAAAAGATATGACATAAAAACCACAGCACAAAATGGCTGAAGTACTGCCTTTACAGTAATGATACTGAATGTCAGTGGATTAAACTCCCCACTCAAAAGATACAGATTAGAAGAATGGGAAGAAAGCATGATCAAACTATAAGTTGTTTTCAAGAGACTCATCTTAGACTGACAGATACAAATAGGTTGAAAGTGTAAGGATGGAAAAAGATATTCCATGCAAATAGTAACCAAAAAAGAGCTGAGGTATCTATACTAACATCACACAAATTAGACTTTAAGTCAAAAGCTGTTATAAGAGATAGAAAAGAACATTATATATTAATTAAAGGGGCAATCCACCAAGAAGAAATAACAATCATACATCACCTAACCATGGTGCCCTGGAATATATGAGGCAAACACTGACAAAACTGAAGGGAGAAATAGACATCTCTACAATAATAGCTGGAGACTTCAATATACCACTTTTGTCAATAGAACCTCTAGACAGAACATCAATAAGAAAACAGAGAACTTGAATAATATGATAAATGAGCTAGATCTAATAGACGTATACAGAACACTGTATCTCAAAATAGCAGGATATACATTCTTTTCAAAAGTACGTGGATCATTCTCCAGGATAGACCACATATTGGGTCACAAAACAAGTCTCAATAAATTTAAAAAGATTGAAATTCCACGAGGCACTTAACTGTAATGGAATTAAGCTGGAAACCAATAACAAGCAGGGAATTGGAAAATACACAAATATATGGAGGTCTGATGTAAGTTTTTATCCTTGTTCCCCTATAGATAAGGTGATTTTTCCTTCTGGTTTCTTTCAAGATTTTCTTTTTGTCTTTTATTTTCTGCAGTTTGAATATGATATGCCTAGGCAAATATCATACTAGATGTATTTTTGGGTGTTTATCCTGCTTGGTGTTCTCTGAGCTTGCTGGTGTTTCTTCTCCTTCAGGTAGTTTTCATTATGCATATGTTATACCTTTTGTAATGGTCCCATAGTTCTTTGAGTATTCTGTTCTATCTTTTAAATTATTTTTTCTATTTGCATTTCAGCTTGGGGAGTTTCTAGTAACATATCTTCTAGCTTTCTGATTTATTCCTCAGCAATGCCCAATCTACTAATGAGCTCATCAAGGGCATTCTTCATGTCTGTTACAGTGTTTTTGATTTATAGTATTTCCTTTTGATTCTTTCTTAAAGTTTCCATCTCTCAGATAACATTACCCATCTGTTCTTGAAAATTCTCCACTTTTCCCATTAAAGCCTGCAGCATATTAATCAGTTATTTTAAATTCCCGATTTGATAATTCCAAAGTCTCTACCATATCTGAGTCTGGTTCTGATACATGCTTTGTTTTGTTTTTGTTTTTGTTTTGTTTCTGACTTTTAATATGCTTGGTAATATTTTTTATTGAAAGCCAGCCAAAATGTATTACATAAAGAGAACTGAACTAAATAGGTCTTTAGTAAGAGGTTTTATGTTTAGGTTAGGAGTTAGGCTGTTAACTGTTTGCTATAGCTATGCAGCTGTAGGTTCAGAGAGTAAAGCTTCTTCTGGTGTCTTTGATTTTGTCTCCCAATTGTCCTGGGGTTTCCTTAGTGCCTCCTTCTTATCTAGGGCCTGAGTTTTGCAGTTCTTTTCAACTGTAGCCACAGGGATTACACAGGAGCTCTACTGCTGTGTGAGGGTAGTGTGGGGGTGGAGGAGGTAAAGCATTCTAAATCTTATGATTAGGTCTCATTCTTCCAGTGAGCCCATGCCCCTGGTCTGTGACCTTCACAATTGCTGCTCGGTTTACCCCCACTCACTCTTCGGTGAGTCAGGAAGGCCACAGGGGGCTGGGGCTGGGAATATCCTTTTGGTAAAAGTCAAGTTGGTTAGGCTCTGGTACTACAGCTTCTCTTGAGGGCAGACCAGGTTAAGGAAAACCCTGGGTGTATTTCAAAATTGTTGAAATACAAAATTGTTGCTCTTTTCCAGCCCTCTGCCAGAATGATGAGGGATTTCTCTGATCTTTACCCAGAGAACTTGGTGGTGCTATTGGAAGTAAAACTCCTGAAAGTATCAAGGGTTCATCATTGGACCATCCTTCTTCACTGGTCTTTGCCCTTGCACTTGGGGGATGCTTATGAGCCTATGTGCCTGAAGTTTCAACTAGACCTAGAGCTGCAGGGTATCTAAAAGTTACCTCCTGAGAGCCTCCATGTTGCTCAAATGTGGCTACTCTTTTTTTTTTTTTTTAAATATTTATTTATTATTATTATTTTTAATTACATTAAAAAAAATATATGAGGTCCCATTCAACCCCACCGCCCCCGCCCCCCACTCCCCCCACAGCAACACTCTCTCCCATCATCGTGATACATCCATTGCACCTGGTAAGTTCATCTCTGAGCATCACTGCACCCCATAGTCAATGGTCCACATCATAGCCCAGACTCTCTCACGTTCCATCCAGTGGGCCCTGGGGGGATCTACAGTGTCCCGTAATTGTCCGTGAAGCACTATCCAGGACAACTCCACATCCCGAAAACGCCTCCACATCTCATCTCTTCCTCCCGTTCCCCACACCCAGCAGCCCCCATGGCTACCGTTCCCACACCCATTCCACATTTTCTCTGTGGACATTGGATTGGTTGTGTCCATTGCACACCTATGTCAAGTGAGGGCTTAGATTCCACATGGGTACTGGATGCACTCTTCTCGCTTCTAGTTGTAGACACTCTAGGCTCCATGTTGTGGTGGTTGACCTTCTTCAACTCCATGTTAGCTGAGTGGAGTAAGTCCAATAAGTCAAAGTGTAGGAGCTGAAGTCTGTTGAGGCTCTGGGCCTGGGTGTCATATTATCAGTCCAGAGATTCAAATCCCCTACATATATCTTAAACTCAGCACCAACTACAATTCCAATAAAGTAGCATGCAAGTCTTGTGAAAAGAGATCCCCTCTGAGTCCATTTCCATCACACAGAAACACCAGCTCCAAAGAAGGGCCATCTGTCATGGCAGTGAACCCCTTCTGCCATGACCGTAGAACCCGTGGGTCTCTTTATCCCTCAAAAGAACCAATACCTGGGGTTGTATCTACCTTATCTGTCTCTTAGACTCTGTTCAGTTGTACATAGGGGTATTCCTTCTGACAACCTCCAGACTCTTTTTTAGAGACTCACAGCCTTATAATCTCATTTCTCCTTTCCATTTCCCCCTTACATTAGGTCAAACCGCTTCCCTAAGTCATGTTATTATATGTAGAGAGGTATATTCTGCTGTTCCGCATTGAATCTTTAATTCAAGGTCATTTTCTAGTTGCTTCTTCAGCTGGTATGTGGTAGTGATCCCTCGGTGCCAGGGAGGCTCATCCCCGGGTGTCGTGTCCCACGCTGGGGGGAATGCATCGCATCTACACACTGAGTTTGGCTGTGAGAGTGGCCACATTTGAGTAACATGAAGGCTGTCAGGAGGAAACCCCCAGGCACAATGTTACTCTAGGCCTTGTTCTTATTGCAGGTGCATAGGCTCAAAAGTGTAGCCATTAGTATCAAGAGCCCACTGTTGGGCCCTCCTTCCTTCCTGGTTCTTGCCGTTGCACCTGGAGGATTGCCGCTGCTCTCCCAGGGCCCACAACAGTGACCCCCCCGGCCAGGAGCCCAGTACCCCCCCCAGCTGTTGTTTTTAATTGTTTCCACTATGAGTATATATAGACATTACCATATACCCTGGGCATATGCCCTGTATAACTCCCTGTCAACCATATATATCCTGTCAATAACATCCCATATCAGTATTCCTCCGCTGCCATTGTTGAACCACTCTGTGATCCAAAACTTCCCGTAAAGTGAATCCCAACATAATGTCAGCTTCAGAAGAGTCTTAGATCACCAAAATTCATATATACAATATACAGTATTTCCCCAGATCCACCATAAAACCTTTTCCCTTCCACAGCAATAATCTTTTAACTTATTCATATCATATTTCCTGAAACTGATGTACAGATTCCGAAACTATAGTTTTCAAACAAGGTAACATTTGTGCTTACTATGTGGTCCATACTTTAGGTTGTACAGTTTTCTAAATTTTTTAGTTATCCTATGTTTTGTCTTATGGTTTTCATTATTAGTCTGTCGTCCCCTATATGTTTTTGGTGTAATATTAGCTGTTTTATATTCATCCTCGTGTACTCTCACATAACTCCTCTTTTGCCCCCTTATTTACCTTTGTTCTATCAATTGCATGACCATTTTCCCCTCCCCTTAGGGCCCACAACGCCTGCCAATCTAATGCCCTGGGAGCCGTCCTTTCTCATGAGAGATACAGTTCTCTCTATTCAACGGCATTAGTCTTCCCCAGGATATGGGTCCACCCCACCCAATGGTAGAACCCACCTTGGCAAAATGAGCCTTCAGCTATTCCCTCCGGAGTCCGTCCCGCATCAGACCATACCCCCTGAGCGTCCTAACCAGGTGACCCTCCTACTTATACTTTGATACGTTTTACTCAACATTTAGTTCTCAATGAACTTCTGGCACTCTCCCATGTTTGTATGTTGCCCCTCCCTCCCACCTATTTCTTGGAACATATTACCCCTCTTCCCATCCCCAGCCCCCCTCAAACCCAGAAAACCCCACCCGAAGGTAACCCCTTGCCCCCATTTTGTCCCTTCTTTGTGCTCATACTTACCCCCAGCTCATCACAGATTCCACCCCTACAGACATTAACTCACATCCTTCCTCCACCCCCCGATTTCCAGTAAGCCACTTTTCCAGACTCTAGCTCTCTGAGGCAGTTAACTTATTTCATATCATTGAGGTCATATAGTATTTGTCCTTCAATGCCTGGGTTGCTTCACTTAACATAAGATTCTCAAGGTTCATCCATGTTATCACGTGCGATTGTAGTGTATTGGTTCTTACAGCTGAGTAGTATTCCATTGTGTGTATATACCACATTTTATTGATCCACTCATCTGTTGATGGACTTTTGGATTGATTCCAACTTTTGGCGATGGTGAACAATGCTGCTATGAACATTGGTGTACATATATCGGTTTGTGTCCTTGTTTTCAGATCTGATGGGTATATACCCAGCAGTGGTATTGCTGGGTCATATGGCAAATCTATGGATAATTTTTTGAGAAACTGCCAAACTGTCCTCCAGAATGGTTGGATCCTTCTGCATTCCCACCAGCAATGGATGAGTGTTCCCCTTTCTTCACATCCTCTCCAGCATTTGTATTCTACTGTTTTTTTCATGGCTGCCAATCTTATGGGAGTAAGATGGTATCTCATTGTAGTTTTGATTTGCATTTCCCTGATAGCTAGGGATTTGGAGCATTTTTTCATGTGCTTTTTAGCCATTTGTATTTCTTCTTTGGAGAAGTGTCTGTTTAAATATTTTTCCCATTTTTTAAATGGGTTGTTTATCTTTTTGTTTTCGAGATTTATGAGTTCTTTATCTATGCAAGTTATAAGTCTCTTATCAGATATATGGTTGCCAAATATTTTCTCCCATTGTGTGGGTTCCCTTTTTACTTTCTTGACAAACTCCTTTGAGGTGCAGAAGGCTTTAATTTTGAGGTAGTCCCATTTATCTATTTGTTCTTTTGCTGCTCGTGCTTTTGGTGTGATATTCATGAAGCCATTTCCTATTACAAGGTCCTGTAGATGTTTCCCTACACTGCTTTCTAAGGTCTTTATGGTCTTGGCTCTTATATTTAGGTCTTTGATCCATCTTGAGTTGATCTTTGTATAAGGTGTGAGATGGTAATCCTCTTTCATTCTTCTACATATGGCTATCCAGTTCTCCAGGCACCATTTGTTGAATAGGCCATTCTCTCCCAGTTGAGAGGGTTTGGTGGCTTTATCGAATATTATATGGCTATATACATGAGGTTCTATATCTGAACTTTCAATTCGATTCCATTGGTCTGTGTGTCTCTCCTTATGCCAGTACCATGCTGTTTTCACTACTGTAGCTTTGTAGTATGTTTTGAAGTCAGGAAGTGTGATTCCTCCTATTTCATTTTTCTTTTTCAATATGTCTTTGGCTATTCAGGGCCTCTTTTTATTCCAAATAAATTTCATAGTTAGTTTTTCTAGTTCCTTAAAGAAGGCTGTGTTGATTTTTATTGGGATAGCGTTGAATGTGTAGATCAGTTTTGGTAGGATAGACATCTTAATAATATTCAGTCTTCCTATCCATGAACAGGGAATATTCTTCCATTTATTTAGGTCTTCTTTGATTTCCTTGAACAATCTTGTATAGTTCTCGATGTATAAGTTTTTTACCTCTTTAGTTAAATTTATTCCTAAGTATTTGATTTTTTTATTTACTGTTGTGAATGGTATTTGTTTCTTAATTTCCTCCTGATCTTGCTCATTATTGGTGTATAGAAATGCTACTGATTTTTGCGCATTGATCTTATAACCTGCGACTTTGCTAAACTCATTTATGACTTCTAGGAGCTTTGTTGAAGATCTCTCAGGGTTTTCTATATATAGGATCATGTCATCTGCAAATAATGAAATTTTGACTTCTTCCCTTCCAATTTGAATGCCTTTTATATCTGGTTCTTGTCTCAGTGCTCGAGCCAGTACTTCCAAGACAATGTTAAATAGGAGCAGAGACAATGGGCATCCTTGTCTTGTTCCTGATTTTAGAGGGAAGGATTTCAGGATTTCGCCATTGTAAACAATGTTGGCTCTAGGTTTTTCATATATACTCTTTATCATGTTCAAAAAGTTTCCTTGTATTCCGATCTTTTGGAGTGTTTTTATCAGGAAGGGGTGCTGTATTTTGTCAAATGCCTTTTCTGCATCTATAGATATAATCATGTGGTTTTTTTCTCTCAATCTGTTTATATGGTGTATTACATTGATTGATTTTCTTATGTTGAACCATCCTTGCATACCTGGGATAAATCCCACTTGGTCATGGTGTATAATTCGTTTAATGTGTTGTTGAATACGATTAGCAAGTATTTTGTTAAGTATTTTTGCATCTAGGTTCATTAGAGAAATTGGTCTGTAATTTTCCTTTCTTGTGGTGTCTTTGTTTGGCTTTGGTACTAGGGTAATGTTGGCATCATAGAAGGAATTAGGCAGTGTTCCTTCTGTTTCGATTTTTTGGAATAGTTTCAACAGGATTGGTGTTAGTTCTTTCCGGAATGTTTTGTAGAATTCACCTGTGAAGCCGTCTGGCCCTGGGCTCTTCTTAGTTGGGAGATTTTTAATGACTGATTCTATCTCTTTGCTTGTGATTGGTTTGTTAAGATCATCAATTTCTTCTTTCGTCAGTATGGGCTGCTTATGTATTTCTAGGAATTTGTCCATTTCCTCTAAATTGTCATTTTTGTTGGAATATAGTTTTTCAAAGTATCCTCTTATGATAGTCTTTATTTCTGTGGGGTCAGTGGTGATATCACCTTTCTCATTTCTTATTTTGTGTATTTGCATCTTTTCTCTTTTTTTCTTTGTTAGTCTCGCTAAAGGTTTGTCAATTTTGTTGATCTTCTCAAAAAACCAGCTCTTGGTCTTGTTTATTTTTTCAAGTGCTTTCTTATTTTCTATTTCATTTAGTTCTGCTCTTATCTTTGTTATTTCCTTCCTTCTTCTTCCTGTTGGGTTACTTTGTTGTTGTTTTTCTAATTCCTTCAAATGTGCAGTTAATTCTTCAATTTCTGCTCTTTCTTCTTTTTTGATATATGAATTTATGGCTATAAATTTCCCTCTCAGTACCGCTTTTGCTGCATCCCATAAATTTTGGTATGTTGTGTTATCATTATCATTTGTTTCAAGGTAGTCATTGATTTCTTTTGAGATTTCCTCTTTGACCCACTGTTTTTCTAAGAGTGTGCTGTTTAATTTCCAAATTGTCGTGTGAAGTCTGGGTCTCTGTCCCTTGCAAATTTCCAGCTTGACTCCACTGTGGTCAGAGATATTGTTTTGTATGATTTCGATCTTTCTGAATTCATTAAGCCTTTCTTTGTGGCCTAGCATATGGTCAATCTTGGAGAATGTTCCATGTGCGCTTGAGAAAAATGTATATCCTGCTGTGTTTGGGTGTAATGATCTATATATGTCTATTAGATCCAGCTCTTCTAATATACTGTTCAAATGTTTTGTTTCTTTAGTGATTCTCTTTTGAGATGTTCTGTCCAGAGTTGATAGTGGTGTATTAAAATCCCCCACTATAATTGTAGATGCATCTATTCTTTCACTTAGTTTTTCCAGCGTTTGCCTCACATATTTAGAGGCGCTCTTGTTAGGAGCATAAATATTTATGATTGTTCGATCTTCTTGACAAATTGCCCCTTTCACTAAAATATAGTATCCTTCTTTGTCTCTCACAATTGTTTCGCATTTAAAGTCTATTTTGTCTGATATTAATATAGCTACTCCTGCCTTTTTTTGGTTGTTGTTTGCTTGTATGATTGTTTTCCAGCCATTCACTTTCAACCTCCATGAGTCTCTGGGTCTAAGATGTGTCTCTTGTAGGCAGCATATAGATGGGTCATATTTCCTTATCCAGTGTCCCAGTCTGAATCTTTTGATAGGTGAGTTTAATCCGTTGACATTCAGTGTTATTACGTTTAGAGAGTTATTTATGGTAGCCATATTTTGGTTGGATTTGTGTTTGTTATATTTTGTTTATATTATTTTATTTTCCCCTTCTATTTTTGTCTTTCTTGTTGCTTTTACACTCTCCTCCATCTCTGACTGTCCTGTTTTTTCCTTTCTTCCTGCAGAATTCCCTTAAGAATTTCTTGAAGGGGAGGTTTCTTGTTGATATACTCTTTCAGTTTCTGTTTATCTGTGAATATTTTGAACTCTCCATCATTTTTGAATGCTAGTTTAGCTGGATAGAGTATTCTTGGTTGGAGATTTTTTTCCTTTAGTACCTTGACTATATCATACCACTGCCTTCTTGCCTCCATTGTTTCAGATGAGAAATCAGTACTTAATCTTATGGAGTTTCCCTTGTATGTGATGGTTTTCTTTTCTCTTGCTGCTTTTAGAATTTTTTCTTTGTCTTGAGCATTGGATAATTTGACAAGTATATGTCTTGGGGTGGGCCTGTTGGGGTTTATGACCAGTGGAGTGCGCTGTGCTTCTTGGATATGTACATCTGTCTCTTTCAGTAGATTTGGGAAGTTTTCATTCATTATTTCCTGCAACACTCCTTCTGACCCCTTTCCCTTCTCTTCTCCTTCTGGAATGCCTATAATACGTATGTTTGAGCGTTTTGCGTTATCATTCAGGTCCCTAAGTCCTATCTGGATTTTTTCTACCTTTTTATTGACCACTTCTACTATCTGTTTGATTTCCAATGCACTGTCTTCCACATCACTAATTCTCTGCTCTGCCTCTTCTAGTCTGCTGATATTTGCTGCAAGTGTATTTTTGATTTCTTGAATTGTGGTGTTCATTTCCATCATATCTGTTATTTTTTTGCGCATGTCTGCAATTTCCCCTCCAAGTGTTGTCTTCACGCTGTTAACCTCTTTCATTACTTCATCAAATTTGTCGGTGATAAATGTTCTGAGATCTTTCATTGCTTGTGCGAAGTCCTGCCCCCCTTCCTGATTTTCAGTTTGTTGATTGGATTCAGCCATGTTTTCCTGATTACTGGCTTGGTTTGTAGATTTTTGTTGCTGTCTTGTCAACATTTTTTCTTGACGGGTTTAATCAGTTCCTTAGCTTCTTTGTCTAGCCTTGGAGATTAATTAGTTGTTGTTTTTGCGTAAGTGTTATATTTTCTCTTTGTCACTTTGTTCTTCTTATTCCAATTTCTTATTGCTAGTTAAGCTCACTTTAAAGGAAAGTATTAGTGCTAGGGAAAGTCAATTGTGTAAGGAAGGAAAAAGTGTGAAGTAGTATTGGTGATATATGTTTACAAAGCAACAATATGAGTTCTGGGAGGATGGAGGTTAGATCATGTAAATTGTGTAGAGTTATAGTAGTAGGAAAGTACCTATAATGAGGTAGACGACTGAATATGGGAGGAATGTGGTACGTACTAAGAGGCTATTGTTTTCGTGAGAGAGGGAAAGAGAAAAGAAAGGTAATAGTTTCAGGGACGAATACCAGATGGAAAACTAAACAAAGGTATTAGAAATTAAGAGTTAGACACTTTGTGGATCAAAGAAAGGGAGATGGAATATAGGAGAGATAGCAGATGGTGGAGGATATCAAGTTGTAGGGGAAAGGGGATAGTGTAGATAGGCTAAATCTATTCACAGAGAAATGAGGCAGTGGAGGGTCAGGAAACCCAGCAAATGTGAGGTATTTCCTGTAGGACCTATTGTATTGTTAAGGTAAAATAGTATAAGAAGAATATTGGGGACAAGAAAGAGAGGATTGAAAAAAAAAAAAGAACAACAACAACAACAACAACAACAAAAAATAAAAAAACAAAAAACAAAACAAAAAAAAAAAAACCAAAGAACAGAAACCCCGCCGCCAGGCTCGGCTGGGCTCAGCTGGGCTCCGGTCCCCCGCCTGCCGCCCGCCGCCCGCCGCGGCTTGCCTGGGCTCAGCTGGGCTCAGCTGGGCTCGGGTCCCCCGCCTGCCGCCCGCCGCGGCTCGGCTGGGCTCGGCTTCCCTGCCCGTCGGGGCTCAGCTGGGCTCGGCTGGGCCCGGCCCTCCCGCCCGCCGCCCGGTGCGGCGCAGCGCGGCTCGGCTCTCCCGCTCGCCGCCCGGCGCGGCGCGGCTGGGCTCGGCCGAGCTCAGCTGGGCCCGGCCCCCCCGCCCGCCGCGGCTCAGCCGGGCCCGGCCGGACTCGGCTTCCCCGCCCACCGCCCGCCGCCGCGGCGCAGCGCGGCTCAGCTCTCCCGCCCGCCGCCCGCCGCGGCGTGGCTAGGCTCGGCTGGGCTCGGCTCCTTCGCCCGCCACCCGCCGCGGCACAGCGCGGCGGGGCTCTCCCGCCCGCCACCCGCCGCGGTGCTAGCTGCCTCGGCTCCGCCTACCCAAGGAGGGAGTCCTCCACACGTAGCTGGGATCTCCGTGTATATTTCACAGATGGATCCTCTCTGTTACCTTCCCTCCAAATCGATGTCCAGACACCTCCGGACCAGGAAAAATCCTGAAACAGCCAGTCCCAAAGAGTCTCCGACGCCTCCCAGCGATTCCCCCCAGGAGCTAGTAACCGGGAAGTTCACTCAGCCGCCATCTTGCCTCCCCCTCCTGAAAAGTCCCAAATTATATCTTATAGACCAGTCCTTTCCGTTACCTTCCCACCAAATCGATGTCCAGACACTTCCTGCCCTGAAAAAATCCTGAAAAAGCCTCTCTTTTTTTTTTTTTAAGATTTATTTTTTATTTTTTTTCCCCTTCCCCGCCCCCCCCCCCTCAGTTGTTTACTCTCTGTGTCCATTTGCTGTGTGTTCTTCTGTGACCATTCCTATCCTTATCAGCAGCACTGGGAATCTGTGTTTCTTTTTGTTGCATCATCTTGTTGTGTCAGCTGTGTGTGCGGTGCCGTTTTTGGGCAGGCTGCACTTTCTTTCATGCTGGGCTGCTCTCCTTTTGGGGCACACTCCTTGCACGTGGGGCTCCCCTATGCGGGGGCACCCCTGCAAGGCACAGCACTCCTTGCACACATCAGCACTGCCCATGGGAAATGTGGCCACTCTCTAAGCCAAACTCAGCATGTAAATGCATTATCTTCCCCCTAGTGTGGGATATGACTCCCGGGGATGAGCCTCCCTGGCACTGAGGGATTACTATCAATCACCAGCTGGTGATGCAACTATGAAAAGACCTTGAATAAAAGGGGGAAATGGTAAAGACAAATGAGTTTATATGGCTAAGAGACTTCAAAATGAGTCAGGAGGTCATCAGAGGGTTGCACTTATGCACCTCTCACCAGGATCCCAGAGATACCCAAAATAGATACAAACCCAGGTACTGTTGCTCCTGAGTGCTACGGAGACACACATGTTCAATAGTCATGGCAGATGGCTCTGGAGTTCAGGGCCTTGTTAGTGGGCCTTACTTTGGAAATTGTGCTTCTAAGTGTGATGGAGTTGGACTCAGATGTGACCTTTCTACACCTGCTTCTTCTGTCACTTTTACTGAACCTGTGTTTGGCACTAGGGTTGGTGTATTCTCCGAAGACTTGAATCTCTGGACTGGACATGTGCCAGCTGGGCTCTGAGCCTCAGCAGAGTTGCAATACCTACTTTCCTGTTCATTTGACTTAGCCAGGTCAGCTTAAAAGGGAGGTGAAGATGGTCAACCACCACACCAGGGAACTGAGAGTACTTAGAACTGCAAGCAGGAGAATCACATCCATCAACCATGTAGGATCTAAGCCCCCTCTCAATTTAGAAGTGGAGTAGACATCACCATCCCAGCATCCACAGGATGGAGGAATAAAATATGGATTAGAGTGGACTTACTGGTATCCTACTATAGAACTTTTGTGACTCTAGCAATGGAAGAAATTGTATCGTTGACGTGGAGACAGTGGCTACGGTAGTTGCTGAGGACAAGGAGAAGGAAGAAGAGAAGTGATGTGGGGGCATTTTTGGGACTTGGAGTTGTCCTAAATGATATTGCAAGGACAGATGCTGGACATTATATATCTTGCCATAACCCATTGAATGGGCTGGGGGAGAGTGTAAACTGCAATGTAAACTATAATCATGTAGTACAGCAGTGCTCCAAAATGTATTCACCAAATGCAATGAATGTGACACCAATGAGGGAAGCTGTTGATGTGGGAGGAGTGGGGTGGGGTGTGGGGCACATGGGAACCTCTTATATTTTTTAATGTAACATTTTTTGTGATCTATGTATCTTACTAAAAAATACAAAAAAAAAAAAAAAAAAGATGGAATTTTACTGGCAAGAGGTACAAGACAGTTACTTCCCCCTTTGGACTCCAAACTTCTCAATTGTATATCTGTCAGTGGGATGCTAATGAAAATAGCTTTGGTTTCATCAAGGTAACTGTGAGGATAATGAAATCTAGAGATGTGAATTAGGACTACAGGGTGTCCAATCGAGATTTTTCTTTTCTTTTTTTTTAAAGATTTATTTATTTATTTCTCTCCCCTTCCCCCCCACCCCAGTTGTCTGTGTCTATTTGCTGCTTCTTCTTTGTCTGCTTCTGTTGTTGTCAGTGGCACGGGAATCTGTTTCTTTTTGCTGCGTCATCTTGTTGTGTCAGTTCTCCGTGTGTGTGTGGCACCATTCCTGGGCAGGCTGCACTTTCTTTCGCACTGGGCGGCTCTCCTTACGGGGCGCACTCCTTGCGCGTGGGGTTCCGCTACATGGGGGACACCCCTGCGTGGCAGGGCACTCCTTGCATGCATCAGCACTGCACATGGGCCAGCTCCACACGGGTCAAGGAGGCCCAGGGTTTGAACCACGGACATCCCATCCGTGGTAGATGGATGCCCTAACCACTGGGCAAAGTCCGCCGCCCAAGATTTTTCTGATTGTTCATAAGGCACTAATGAAAGTGAAATGCCAAGGTTAATAAATGTTTGTTGATTGATTAAAGAACATGAAATTTTATGTGAAACAAAACAAAACAAAACAAAACACAAAAATCTCCTGAAAGTGTGGGACTTAAGGCTGGGCCCCTGGGCCCAGGCCCTAGGAAGTTTTTATCTCTCAAGCTAGTCTGTGCTTAGTCTCCACAATTAATTGATTACTCTTTCAGTGTTCCTACCAGTGCGTACTCATGGTAAGCTGCGCTTCTCTACATCTCCCCCTCTCCAGTTTCTGGGGTGGTGGTTTGCCCTCCAACTTCAATTCCTTGATTGATCTATGAAGAGTTGATGATTTTCAGTTTGTTCATTTTTTTATTGTTAAGATGGGAGTGGCACCTTCCAAATCCTTTAGATATCAAACCAGAAGTCTCTTTACCACTAATTTTTGTAAGGATTTATTTTATTTATTTATCCCCTACCCTTCATTGTTTGCACCTTCTGTCTGCTCTCTGGGTCTCTGCATTGAAAACTCTCTGTCTGCTCACCTTCTTTTTTTTTTAGGAGGCACTGGGAACCAAACCTGGGACCTCCGATATGGTAGGCAGGTGCCCAACTGCTTGAGCCACATCTGCTTCCCTCTACCACTAAGTTTTTAAAAAATAATTATTTATTTATTTCTCCCCCACTTCATTGCTTTTTGTGTGTGTGTGCTACTGTCTAGTTTCTGCATCCATTCGCTGTGTGTTCTTCTGTGCTGTCTATCTTCTCTTTAGGCAGCACCAACAACTGACCCTGGGACCTACCAGAGTGGGAGAGAGGCACTCAATCCCTTGTGCCACCTCAGCTCCCTGGTCTGCTGCATCTCATATTTTCTCTCCTCTCTGTCTCTTTTTGTTGCATCATCTTGCTGCACCAGCTCTCCACATGGGCCAGCACTCCACATAGGCCAGTGGTCCACAT